>NC_053037.3:141206042-141510161 GCF_002575655.3 Aegilops tauschii subsp. strangulata
CATATCAAATATCTCAGCACCAGTACGTTCCGCAGGCTTCGGCCGGTGATCTGCCTTGCCGTTGAAATGCTTGCCTTTCTTTCTTACGTTATGATTTCGGGGAAGAAATCGACGATGACGCAAGTACACGTTCTTCTTACAATTACCCAAACGTACACTTTCAGTCTCATGTAAGCAGTGCGTGCATGCATTGTATCCCTTATTTGTCTGTCCCGAAAGGTTACTGAGAGCAGGCCAATCGTTGATGGTTACAAAAAGCAATGCTCGTAGGTCAAATTCCTCTTCTTTGTGCTCATCCCAGACACGTACACCAGGTATGCCCCACAACTGTAAAAGTTCATCAACTAATGGCCTTAGGTACACATCGATGTCATTCCCGGGTTGCTTTGGACCTTGGATGAGCACTGGCATCATAATGAACTTCCGCTTCATGCACAACCAAGGAGGAAGGTTGTAGATGCATAGAGTCACGGGCCAGGTGCTATGGCTGGAGCTCTGCTCGCCAAAAGGATTCATGCCATCAGTACTTAGACCAAATCTTATGTTCCTTGCGTCAGCTGCAAAATCTTTGAACACTCTATCGATCTTTCTCCATTGCGTTCCATCAGCGGTGTGTCTCAACTCCCCGTCGGACTTACGGTCCTCTTTGTGCCATCGCAACGACTTGGCATGCTTTTTGTTCCTGAACAGACGTTTCAACCGTGGTATTATAGGAGCATACCACATCACCTTGGCGGGAACCCTCTTCCTGGGTTTCTCGCCCTCAACATCGTCACCAGGGTCATCGCCTCTGATCTTATAACGCAATGCAGTGCATACAGGGCATTCATTCAAATTCTCGTATTCACCGCGGTAGAGGATGCAGTCGTTAATGCATGCATGTATCTTCAGAACCTCTAAACCTAGAGGGTAGACAACCTTCTTTGCTTCGTACGTACTGGCGGGCAACTCGTTATTCTTCGGAAACATATTCTTCAACATTTTCAGCAAATTTTCAAATGATGAGTCAGCTACACCTTCCTGTGCCTTCCATTTTAGCAAATCCAGTGTGCAGCCCAGCTTTTTCAGACTATTATCGCATCCTGGATACAACGACTTTTTGTGATCCTCTAACATGCGATCCAAATTCTCCCTCTCCTTGTCAGTTTCGCAGCGTCTCCGTGCATCAGCAATGGTCCGACCAAGATCATCAGCGGGCTCATCATGTGCCTCTTCTTCACCTTCACCTAACCCTTCCCCACCTTCAGCATCATCCTCCATGAAAGTATCACCGAAATGATCATGATAGTTGTCATCGATATCATCCCCTTCTTCATCTTCTTCCATTCTAACCCCTCTTTCTCCATGCTTGGTCCAACAATTATAGCTTCGCATGAAACCGTGCCGAAGCAGGTGCATGTGAATGTCTCTTGAGGAGGAGTAACCCTTCTGATTCTTACAGACAGCACATGGACAGATAATAAAACCTCGCTGCTTGTTCGCATTTGCCACTACGAGGAAATCTTTCAAACCCGTAGTGAACTCGCCGGAGAGTCGGGGACCGTACATCCATTGCCGATTCATCTGCATTATTATTATATAAAGTATATAATTAACCATCATGCATTTGTTAAACTAACTAGCTAGAAATAATACAAATTAAACAATGAACTACACACATGCATATTTTATCAATGACACATGAAAGGTTCAAGTTGCTAACCGCGATCGCGGAGGAAAAATAAATGAGAAAGCTCAAGTGTGGCTCGGACACTTCATATCATGTTTGTTTCATGCTCTCGGGCATTTCATCGAACACCTTGTGTGCATAGGAGGAACCAAAAGCAAACCCACCACCCCCCTTCTGAATTGTGGCTAAGTGAAGTGAGCTGAGTCTATATAGGGATGGGCCTTTAGTCCCGGTTGGCCTGGCCAACCGCGACTAAAGGCCTTCGGGCCAGCCTAAGGACCTTTAGTCCCGGTTGGCCAGGCCAACCGGGACTAAAGCCCCTCCCGTCCGCCAGCTGTCGACCGAGCGCGCTGGGCCCAGATAGTTGGTCGCGGGTCTCCTCCCGAACCGCGACTAAAGACCCCTTTTGTCGCGGTTCGTTTATTTTAGGGACTAATGGGGGCGTATGGAAGCCTCTTTTTCTACTAGTGAAAGCAGATGATGTTCCTGAATCAAGATACACTTTGTTCAATCGCCGGCATTCTTTGACATTACATATTAGCCAGCAGATTAAACCATGAGGTCATGTCTCCATGTATACATAACTTGCAAGATGCATGCATGGTCGGCCGAGTTAATTCCATCCAACAATCTCTTCCTCTCACTTCTCTCCTCACAAACCAAGTCTCAAATCTAACTAAACCACTTCATCCATCACCATGGCAACACCTACGTGTATATACACAACGAACCATGCCACCAACCTTCCCATCTCACCTCTCTCTCTCTCAAGTCTCAGCACAGAGCCGCTGTCAATCAATCACAGAACCACGGCTATTTCCATCACAATTCCTTGCCTGCGCCTCCTCATGGCAGCTGCCAGCGGCACCAAGCAGCAGCAGCATCTGCACCCAGCTCCACCACTAGGGGCGGCGGTGGTGTACGGTGTACCCCAAGTTCAAGTTGACGGAGAAGGCCGACCGCCGATCTGCACTTCTTCCCGTGTTACACCTAGGAGCACCAGCACAGCAGCCCGCTGTGTGTCGCGGTTGTCCGGTCGATCAGCGCGGCGGGGTGTTCGACCAGGGGCGGCGGCGCGGCCAACCTTGACCAAAGGCGACCTGCAGCAGCGGAAGATGCAGAGGACTAGCGGCAGGAACAACTAGGCAAAAGGTGCGTCGGCGGCTGCCATGGCCGGGCGCGGGAGAGAGATAGGGGTGAGGGAGTGGCGGCTAGCTAGGGGAACCGGGGGTGGGTTGGTCGTTCGGTAGTGGTGGGCCTTGTCATCCATGCAACGAGCGAGATCGAGCGGTCAGGAGGCGGCCGCTCGTTCTGCCCATATAGTGCGCGTGCACTTTAAAGAATTTAGGATAGGTTTGTGAGCCCTTCGTGTTTTTTTAGAACACCTGTGCGAGAGAAAATGGCCCGATGGAGGGATCTTTGATTCTGGACTATTGGTATGGGCTGGCAGGCAACACGTGGACTGTGTTGAGTATATTGATCAGATAGGAAATATATGTTAGACTAGGAAATTGTAACACCCCGGATCCGATGCGCCAGGTGTCTTCCAGTTATTCGCCGTCGTTGCCATGTCATTTGCTTGCGTGTTGCATTTTGTCATGTCATCATCTGCATTTCATCTGCATGTTTTTCAAAACTTGCATCCGTTCGGGTTCCGCCAGTTCTTTCCGTTGTCCGTTCTGAGCCCAACCACACTCGCACGCGCCCGTCGCCCCTCTCAGACCTTGTTTCGTGAGCGGGAGAAAACGTTTTCGGAATGGGCCGAGATTTTCCGAGTGGCCTTGGTATATCACCGGCAGACCGGCCGGCAAATTTTGTTCCGTTTGGAGGTCGTTTGATGCCCCAACGGTTAACCGCGTAGCCGAAACCCCTCTCTCTTTGTAGCCCAGCACCCCTCCATCGCAGCCCACTAGCCCATCAAAACCCCCTCCATGCTCTCGGTCGTTCGATCACGATCGTGTGGGTGAAAACCGCACCTCATTTGGACTTCCTAGCTCCCTCTACCTATAAATATGTGCACCCCCCTTTCCAAATCGCAGACGAAACCCTAGCCCCGCTCCTCCGCGCCGCCGGACCCGTCCGCTCCGGCCGGACGCGTCCACCGGCCACCTCGCTCCGGCCAATCCAGTGCGGCCACGTCACCCCGCCGCCGCTCCCGGCCAGTGGCGTCGCGCCACGTCGCCCCCAGCTCCTCTCCCCCGCGCCTCCTCTCTCTCCCTCCGCCGCCGGGCCCGTAGAGCCCAGATCGGGCCCGCCCCGGGCCGCACCGGGCCCGAGGGAGCCCACACCTCCGCCGCCGTCCTCCGGCGCCCCGCCGCCTTCGCCTCCTCTGCCGACGGGCGCCGCCCCCGCCGCGGGACCGCGCCTCGTCGCCGCCTTCCTCACCCGCGCCTTCGCCGCGCCCGTGAGCTCGCCGGAGCCTCGCCTCACCGCCCCGCCGGTCATCGGCTTCCGCGCCGCAGCGCCGGAACCGCCCCGCCCCGCCAGTCCCCGCCGACCGCCGCCGGCGCGCCGTCGTCAACTCCGGCCGGATCCGGCGAGATCCGGCCCGGGTGGATGAGATCCACCACCACGGCCATCCAAATGGCCTCCCCGCGCCCTGGATCCCGCCGTCCCGCTCCGCCCGATCCCGCATTGACTTTTCCCGCGAGGTGATTTTTCGTCTGAGTCCCTAAAAACTCATGATATGTGTGCATCTTTGACTTGCTGTAACTTCTTGCACATAGCTCCATTTTGCGTGCATGATATATCAAAATATTCATTGTGAGATGCTCTTCATTGTGTTCCACTGTGCCATGCTTGTTTGAGTTCATATTGATGCCCTAATCATCGTTGCAAGAGTGCTATATGATGTTAACCTGCTGAAACTGTTACAACTTGATGATTTGTCTTTTTCATTGCATTTTGTGTGTGCATCCTATGAGCATGAGCTCTACATGAGTTTTGAGATACATCATGCCATCTTTACAGGGTTGCTTGTCTTGTATTTTGATGATCTATGTGGTGACTAGCACAACCATGCAAAGTAGCCTCCATGATGTTGCTGATTTCTGTGACAGTCATTTCGGGAAGACCGAGCCTGTTATGTTGTGATGCCATGTAAACCTGCTGCTACTAGTCATTCTATGGATAATCTGGAGATGTTCACTAAAGATGTTTTGTTATACATGTTATGCTCTATCCATCCATGCCCTTGTTTGCATTTATAGCCTGTTGTAGCTTGTTGTAATCCGGCTCTAAACTTGCTAAATAATGTTGCTGTCAGCCTGTTAACATTAAGTTCAGTTTTGCCATGTGCTTTGCTAGTGATCCATGCAGCCTATGACTATGCTATTGCCATGTTTAGCTTCATCAATGTGTCTTCTTACTGTTGGTCACCTTGTCATGCCATTTTTTGCTTTGGGGTGAGTTGTACAAGCTCATCAACATGCCTACTTATCGTTGTTACTGCCATGTACTGTTATTTTCACTGTCTGAATCTGTCATAATACTTGCCATGTTTGCATGGATGCTACCATGTCTTCTGTTGATCTTTGGAATAAGTTCAGTAAGTAAGTATTGTTAAGTGCTTTTAGTACTAGTATTCCATGCTTAAGTTTGCCACAATAGCTTCCTGTAACTTGCTGTTTGATAGCTTTAAACATTGTAACCTGATGTTATCTCTGTCATGCCCAGTGATTTTCCGCTAAGTCTGTGAACTGTTATTATTTGCAATCTTGCCATGTCCTTTTGAGCATGTTCTAGTGGTTTCTGGAGATATCTCAATGTTCATGTTTTGTCATGCTTTACCTGTACATCATGTTCATGACTTTTGTTGTCATGTTGTGGTGCTGTAGCATATTTTCATGGTGCTGGCAAAATGCCTAGTTGCTGTTTTGGACAGATTGTTGTTATATCTTGTTTGGAGTGTATGTGTTGCACCGTTGCTCTGTTTGGAGCATGCTCTATATGAAACTTGCTTAATTTTGCATGTAGCTTCATATTATCATGTTACATCCTTGTTTTGAGGTATTTTCTTGAGGTTTGAATGCATTTTGCATCAATGACATTGTTAACTTGTTTTGCTCATATCTTCTAGGCCGAGCTCCAAATTAAATAAACTTTATATGTTACTTGACTAGAATTTCGTGTAGATCATCGTGGTGCACCTTAACTTGCTGTTTAACAACTTGAACATAAGGTTTATTCAGATCTGGATCAATTTCGAAATTTGCATACGAGGACTTACCGGAATTGTTATATGTTGTTTCCGGCCTCATTTAAACTTGCTTTGATGTGTTGCTCTTGTATGCATCATCTCTTGCCATGAGTAGCTTCATGTAGCCTTGTTATGCATCATACTTGGTTGAGCATCATGTCTTGTTTATGTGTTGGGTGTTTACCGTGTTGTTTGCTTCTTTCCGGCTGTGCTCCTTCTCGTTAGTTCCTGTTTCGTTGCGATCGTGAGGATTCGTTCGTCTTCGTGGCTTCATCTTCTTCATGGACTCGTTCTTCTTCCTAGCGGGATTTCAGGCAAGATGACCGTTACCCTGGATCTCACTACTATCATTGCTATGCTAGTTGCTTCGTTCTATCGCTATGCTGCGCTACCTATCACTTGCTCTTCAAGCCTCCCAAATTGCCATGAACCTCTAACCTTTGTCACCCTTCCTAGCAAACCGTTGTTTGGCTATGTTACCGCTTTTGCTCAGCCCCTCTTATAGCGTTGCTAGTTGCAGGTGAAGATGAAGAAGATTGTTCCATGTTGGGACATGTATATCATGAACCTTGTTGGGATATCACAATATCTCTTATTTAATTAATGCATCTATATACTTGGTAAAGGGTGGAAGGCTCGGCCTTATGCCTGGTGTTTTGTTCCACTCTTGCCGCCCTAGTTTCTGTCATACCGGTGTTATGTTCCTTGATTTTGCGTTCCTAACGCGGTTGGGTGTTATGGGGACCCCTTGACAGTTCTCTTTGAATAAAACTCCTCCAGCAAGGCCCAACCTTGGTTTTACCATTTGCTTATCACCTATTTCTTTTCCCTTGGGAGTCACGCTCCCGAGGGTCATCTTTATTTTAACCCCCCGGGCTAGTGCTTCTCCAAGTGCTGGTCTAAACCGAGCGATGCCCGGCGCCCCCTGGGCAACCAGGGTCTATGCCAACCCGACGTCTGGCTCATCCGGTGTGCCCTGAGAACGAGATATGTGCAGCTCCTATCGGGATTTGTCAGCACATTCGGGCGGCTTTGCTGGTCTTGTTTTACCATTGTCGAAATGTCTTGTAAACCGGGATTCCGAGACTGATCGGGTCTTTCCGGGAGAAGGAATATCCTTCGTTGACCGTGAGAGCTTATAATGGGCTAAGTTGGGACACCCCTGCAGGGTATAAACTTTTGAGAGCCGTGTCCGCGGTTATGTGGCAGATGGGAATTTGTTAATGTCCGGTTGTAGAGAACTTGACACTTGACTTAAATAAAACGCATCAACTGCATGCGTAACCGTGATGGTCTCTTTTCGGCGGAGTCCGGGAAGTGAACACGGTTTTTGGGTTATGTTTGATGTAAGTAGGAGTTCAGGATCACTTCTTGGTCATTGCTAGTTTCACGACCGTTCCGTTGCTTCTCTTCTCGCTCTTATTTGCGTATGTTAGCCAGCATATATGCTTAGTCGCTGCTGCAACCTCACCACTTTACCACTTCCTTACCCATTAAGCTTTGCTAGTCTTGATACCCATGGTAATGGGATTGCTGAGTCCTCGTGGCTCACAGATTACTACAACAACAGTTGCAGGTACAGGTTTTGCGGTGATCATGACGCGAGAGCGATGTTTCTTGTTTTGGAGTTCTTCTTCTGCTTCTTCTTCGATCAGGGGATAGGTTCCAGGTCGGCAGCCTGGGCTAGCAGGGTGGATGTCGTTTGAGCTTCTGTTTGTGTTTCATCCGTAGTCGGATGTTGATCTTATGTATGATGTATTGATGTATTCTTGTGGCATTGTATGCCTCTTGTATGTATCCCCAACTATTATGTAATGGTATGATGTAATGATATCGACCTTGCAAAAGCGTTTCAATATGCGGGTCTATCCTTGGTGGGACCTTCGAGTTTCTCTCGGATAGGGTCGCATATTGGGCGTGACAAGTTGGTATCAGAGCCTCGACCGACCATAGGAGCCCCCTTGATTGATCGCCTAGTTTGGCCGTTGTTGACTCTAGAAGAAAATTATTTCTGAGTCTAGCTATATCGGAGAGCAGGAATTCTTTTTACTCCTGAGACCCTTCGTCGCTCTGGTGAGGAATCTTGACATAGGTGTTTTGAATTACTCCTCTTCCCCTTCAAAGGATCACGCAGTTGGTTTTCCGATCGTTGTTACTCAGCTCTTGCATCCGGTGCATTTCTCGTCCAGTTGACTCGAGCCTCTTCATCTTTGCCAAGTTCAATCCTCAGTTGTTTTCTTTTCCCACCCGCCCACCCCTTTTTCTTCTCAGAGTCGGAGTCCCTAATCGAGTATCCATCATACTCGTGTGAAGCCTTTGCATTATTTCCTCAATTATTACAACCGGTGTTTTCTCTTCACGCTATTCGTCGGTTCTCCCTTCCAAGTTGCCTTTGTTTTCCCGCCCTCCTACCCTCTTCTTTCCGGAGCATGAGTCTGTTTCGACCATCAATTCCATTCATGCGGAACCACTTCAGTCATTCGTAAATTATTTCAACCGGTGAATTCTCGTCTCGTTTGACATTCTTCATCTCTTTTCTTTCCGGTGGATCCAATTCAAGTTTTTCGTTGGTTATCATATCCTTTTCCTCAAGTGCTTCCCCTTGCTCGTTCCCCTCTTGCCAGTTTATCCTTCCGGAGCGCTCAAGACATCTCAGAAGATTCGTGTTTGCATTCAATTAATTCGAGGTTGTCACCTCATTCAAGTCCTTCAGTTGTTCCGGTGCATCATCTATCTCTTGAACAGTCCTTTTCAACGGTGTTTTCTCTTTAGTGGGCCCTAACCCACAGGTCTTTTCCCAGGATCTTACCTGACTCTTCTAATTATTCCGGAGCCATTCCCAATTCTTTCAATTCTTCCGGAGGCATTGCGTTGTTCATCTTCTCTCTTGCATTCTTGTTTCACCTCATTATTTCCTCTTCCGTCTCGTTCCTAAGATCTCGGGACGAGATCTCTTGTTAGTGGAGGAGAGTTGTAACGCCCCGGATCCGATGCGCCAGGTGTCTTCCAGTTATTCGCCGTCGTTGCCATGTCATTTGCTTGCGTGTTGCATTTTGACATGTCATCATCTACATGTTTTTCAAAACTTGCATCCGTTCGGGTTCCGCCAGTTCTTTCCGTTGTCCGTTCTGAGCCCAACCACACTCGCACGCGCCCGTCGCCCCTCTCTGACCTTGTTTCGTGAGCGGGAGAAAACGTTCTCGGAGTGGGCCGAGATTTTCTGAGTGGCCTTGGTATATCACCGGCAGACCGCCCGACAAAGTTCGTTCCGTTTGGAGGTCGTTTGATGCCCCAACGGTTAACCGCGTAGCCGAAACCCCTCTCTCTTTGCAGCCCAGCACCCCTCCACCACAGCCCACTAGCCCATCCAAACCCCCTCCATGCTCTCGGTCGTTCGATCACAATCGTGTGGGTGAAAACCGCACCTCATTTGCACTCTCCTAGCTACCTCTACCTATAAATATATGCACCCCCTTTCCAAATCGCACACGAAACCCTAGCCCCGCTCCTCCGCGCCGCCGGACACGTCCGCTCCGGCTGGACGCGTCCACCGGCCACCTCGCTCCGGCCAATCCAATGCGGCCACGTCACCCCGCCGCTGCTCCCGGCTAGTGGCGTCGCGCCATGTCGCCCCCAGCTCCTCTCCCCCGCGCCTCCTCTCTCTCCCTCCGCAGCCGGGCCCGTAGAGCCCAGATCGGGCCCGCCCCAGGCCGCGCCGGGCCCGAGGGAGCCCGCGCCTCCGCCGCCGTCCTCCGCCGCCCCGCCGCCTTCGCCTCCTCCGCCGACGGGCGCCGCCCCCGCCCCGGGACCGCGCCTCGCCGCCGCCTCCCTCACCCGCGCCTCCGCCTCCCTCACCCGTGCCTCCGCCGCGGGGGTGGGTTGGTCGTTCGGTAGTGGTGGGCCTTGTCATCCACGTGCAACGAGCGAGATCGAGCGGTCAGGAGGCGGCCGCTCGTTTTGCCCATATAGTGCGCGTGCACTTTAAAGAATTTAGGATAGGTTTGTGAGCCCTTCGTGTTTTTTTAGAACACGTGCGTGAGAGAAAATGGCCCGATGGAGGGATCTTTGATTCTGGACTATTGGTATGGGCTGGCAGGCAACACGTGGACTGTGTTGAGTATATTGATCAGATAGGAAACATATGTTAGACTAGGAAATATTCTAGCTTGCCTTGTATTTCAAGTAGATCATGTACTCATATATATGCCCACGAGGATCAAGCAATACAACAAACTATTTCACCAAATCCCTCTCTCCCTTCTAACATGGTATCAGCCTAATCGATCCAACCCTACCCGCCGCCCGACGCTTCCGCCCGGCGCGCCGCCCCGGGGCGGTCGGCCTCCATGACCGCCGCTGGGGGTCGCGCCGTCCGTACCTAGGGTTCGTCCGCCGGTCGTGTTGACCGGCTGCCCTAGTGAGTCTTTTTTCCTGAGCTGTTGCTTCGGGTTTTTCTCTCTCTTACCGGTCACTTTGATTGGCGTTTCCTTTTTTGGTTTTACGATCTATGATCGGTTTGTGTCGCCCGCCGTCACCGTCGACCCCGCGCATCTACTCCGACTTCGGCATCGACTCCACCGGCGTCTTCTCTGACTCGGCGGCCTCGCACGGCACACGGCGGTCCGGAACGGCCGCCGTCCGCGCCTCCGTTCACACGTCACTGCGGGAACCATCGTCACCTCGATCGGATCGGGACTTCTTCATCAACCCCATGCCCATCTACCTCGGCTGCATCATACGGCGCGTCTTGGTGCAACTCATGGCCACCTCATGCCGTGTAACCGCAGGTCCCCGTGCGTCCCACTCACGCGTTGGATGCAACGACCACGGCCGCACGTGAGTGCTAGGCTGGTCCAACACGCGTCTTTCCCTTGACGTAAGGCATGTAGGAGTCTAGTTGGGCTGGTACACCTGATGCTTGGGCTTTGGCTTCGCACAACGTGTGCCCCCGGCCAGTTACCGTGTGCTGGATCAGTTGACTGGATGGGTCTGCTCCCTTAAAATGAGCTTACTCATCTATCCACAGCCACATCGGATCATAAGCCTATACGCTTGTGCCTGGATACCAGAGAGCAAATTCACAGGGGAGATAAATAGTTCAGGTACGAACTCATGTGGAAACTCATGACGGATTGAAACCAACGGTTGTCGCGGGGTGGGACACTTCCGTCCAGGCGAATACAGTAGCTGCAATTAAGGAGAAGTTAAAAGGCCTTTCGGCCAATCTTTCCGCTTGGAATAACAACACTTTTGGTAGTGTTAGAAAGGAAATTAAAGCAATGAAGAAGAGGGTCGAGGAATTACAGAATAATGCAGCTAGAACCGGACCTTCACATGAGGAGTTAAAGATTATAGAGAAGCTGGTGGAGCTTTACTATAGAGAAGAGGTAATGTGGCGTCAACGCTCGCGTATTGAATGGCTTGCATCGGGAGATAAAAACACGAAGTATTTCCACCAAAGAGCGAGTATGTGGCGACGGAAAAATCTGATCAAGGTGCTCACGAAGCTTGATGGATCCACAACCTCTAGTACAACCGAGATGGAATACATGGCGAAGGAATTTTACAGCAACCTATTTTCTTCAGAAGGGGTAACCAACATGGAGCAAGTACTAGATCATGTATCACAGAAAGTGACAGATGAGATGAATGCATCTTTGCTTGCACCCTACAAAGAGGAGGAGGTAAAAAGTGCTTTGTTCCAAATGTTCCCGACGAAAGCTCCGGGTCCGGACGGTTTTCCAGCTCATTTCTTTCAGTGTCATTGGGATGTTTGTGGAAAGGAGGTAACATTGGCAGTCCTCAGAATTGTGAAAGGAGAGGAGAGTGCGGAGTCTATCAATGAATTGGTACTGGTCCTCATCCCAAAGATAGAAAATCCCACAATTTTATCACAGCTTCGACCTATAAGTTTGTGTAATGTTGTCTACAAGATTGCTTCCAAAGTGGTGGCCAATAGACTCAAAACCATTTTACCATATATTATTTCTCAAGATCAATCCGCCTTTGTGCCGGGTAGGCTGATCACTGACAACATCATCTCTGCCTATGAATGTTTGCACCTTATGAAGAGGAATAGGTCGAAGGCTAACAGTTTTGCAGCACTCAAACTTGATATGATGAAAGCATATGATCGAGTCGAGTGGCAGTATTTGGAGTCAATAATGTTGAAGCTTGGTTTTGACCAGCACTGGGTTCAGGTAATTATGGGGATGATCAGATCTGTATCATTCTCTGTTTTATTCAATAGAAAAAAGTTGGAACAGTTCAGACCAACAAGAGGGATTCGACAGGAAGATCCTATTTCACCCTACCATTTTTTGTTAGCAACGGAGGGCCTTCCGTGGCTTTTGAATTCTAACCAGTCGTCACACTTAAACGGGACCAAGGTGGCCCCAACGGTTCCGCCGGTGAACCATCTCCTGTTTGCTGATGATAGCCTGCTGTTTTTCAAAGCAAGTTCAGAGGGTGCAGATGAGGTATCAGACCTATTGAACCAATATTGTAACGCATCAAGGCAGCGGGTTAATAAGGACAAGTCTTCTATCTTCTTCAGTAAAGGTTGTCCTAATAGCACGCGTGAATTGTGAAGCTGTCCTTGCAAGTTCCAAATGATTCTCTTAATGAAAGGTATTTGGGAATGCCGACAGATGTGGGTCACTCAAAGAATGGCACTTTTAGATTCTTGAAGGACAGGTGTAAGGGCATTTTTATCCCTTAGTTGGTTTTGGTGATTGATAACAATGCTTTTGCGGACTAATCATGTGCATCAAATATTTCAGATATATTGACTAGGCACAAGATGATTGTGTTCCCCTCAAAGGCTTTAGAAGACGGCGTATCTCTTCGGTTCTTTTCGGTGGTATTGAGTCGTAGGGAAGCCATACTATTAAGAGGGGGTCCGCTTTGGAAAGGTTGGGTGGATTCATCACGTACACATCGTCCCTTGCACCTCCTTTCCTCTTGCCTTTGGAGCATCCTAAATTTTCCTTGTCTATGCAATTATAGCTCTTGTCTGCCGAACTAGGAAGTGCGGTAGTACCGCTCGTCAGAGCGGTAGTACCGCAGGACCTTGCGGTAGTACCGCCCGCTAGTGCGGTAGTACCGCAAGGCCCCACGGTAGTACCGCTTATGGTAAGCGGTAGTACCGTGGTCCCTGCTTAGTTCCGCAACTACGCGGCTGTAAGGGGCGGATGTAATTTTTTACATCCGCACCTCGCGCGGTAGTACCGCGGCTGGCTTACGGCACTACCGTGTCGGGTTTTTGCATCGACTCCAACTCTGCGGAAGTAGCCACGGATGTAATTTTTTATATCCGTGCCTTCCCATCCCTGGACAGCCCCTGCCTTGCGGTAGTACCGCAAGGGGGAGCGGTAGTACCGCGCCAGCAGTACTACCGCCCTCTGCCTTAGTGCAAGTGTGGCTGTTCTGGTCTCTGCCGCGTGGGCGGTAGTACCACGGGGCTCCGCGGTAGTACCGCGTACCCCTGCGGTAGTACCGCGCCTCAGGTGCGGTAGTACCGCGTGCCCCTGCGGTAGTACCGCGCCTCAGGTGCGGTAGTACCGCGTGCCCCTGCGGTAGTACCGCGCCTCAGGTACGGTAGTACCGCGCTGCGCAGGCTGAGTTGGTGGATAACGGTTGGATTTGTTCTTCCATTATATAAGGGGTGTCTTTCTCCTCTAGTTGACTACCTCTTCCACCTCCAAGCTCCATTGTTGCTCTAAGCTCCATTTTCGCCCGATCTCCATCCCTAGCCAATCAAACTTGTTGATTCTCTAGGGATTGGTTGAGGAGGCCCCGATCTACACTTTCATCAAGAGATATTTGAATCCCCCCACTAATCCCTTGTGGATCTTGTTACTCTTGGGTGTTGAGCACCCTAGATGGTTGAGGTCACCGTGGAGCCATAGTCCATTGTGGTGAAGTTTCGTGGTGTCGTTGGGAGCCTCCAATTAAGTTGTGAAGATTGCCCCAACCTTGTTTGTAAAGGTTCGGTCGCCGCCTTCAAGGGCAGCAATAGTGGAATCACGGCATCTCGCATTGTGTGAGGGCGTGAGGAGAATACGGTTGCCCTAGTGGCTTCTTGGGAGCATTGTGCCTCCACACCGCTCCAACGGAGACGTACTTCCTCTCAAAGGGAAGAAACTTCGGTAACACATCCTCGTCTTCACCGGCTCCACTCTTGGTTATCTCGTGCCTTTACTTGTGCAAGTTTATTTGTGCCTTATCTCTTGCTTGCGTGTATGCTTATTGTTGTTGCATCATATAGGTTGCTCACCTAGTTGCATATCTAGACAACCTACTTTGATGCAAAGTTTAAATTGGTAAAGAAAAGCTAAAAATTGTTAGTTGCCTATTCACCCCCCCTCTAGTCAACTATATCGATCCTTTTAATTGGTATCAGAGCCTCGTCTCTTTATTAAGGACTTTGCCGTCTGAAGAGTATGGTTGACGTCGTAGACGGTGTGGAGGAGCACTCCGGTGTGAATCCGGTCTCGTCTACGGGAGATGGGGGAACCGCGGTCTCTCATGAGGAATTAAATGTGGCGTTGGACACATTGAAAACCTCCATGACTACCGAGGTCGAAAGCATGTTTAATAAATACTTAGAAGGGCTTAAACTTTCCACCGCACCGTTGAAAGTGGGTGATCCCGCCAACAAGGTGACGGATGCTACCTCCGACAGAGGGGAAGCTGCTAGCGAGAAAGCTCCTTCTTCTAGTGGTAAAAATGGCACCGACATCTTTGCCCATGTGGAACCTCCACCTGTCTATGGTGGACCGCTCCCTTCCACTCATTTGAATCATGCCGGCCCGGCTCCGAAGATTGAGAAGAATGTAGATTTTGATTCTTGGTTCTATCGTTTTAAGCGTCATTTAAATCATGTGAACACTAACCTTTGGAGAATCATTGAAGAAGGTTTTTATGCGCATGACCGAAGTAAATTCACTCCTAGAGAAGTTGTGGATCATCAATTCAATGAGAATGCTCTCTTCATCATCCAAGAAGCAATCCCACCCGAAGATCTTCCTCATCTCCGGCCGTACACCGTGGCCAAAGATGCTTGGCTCCAAGTTGTTTCCCTCTATCGGGGAAGCGCAAGCATTCAATGCTCCAACTATGAAGTGGTGCAAGATGAAGCCGATGAGTTTGCAATGAAAGTAGATGAAGAACCTCGTGAGCTTTTTCGGAGAGTAACCAAACTCGCAGTCTCTCTCCGAGATCATGGAAGTAAAGACACGGATGACAATTGGACCAAGCGCAAATTCCTCAAGGCAATGATGCCCTACCACAAAGCCATGTCCTCCGTCATTCGTCAAAGGCCGGACTTCCACACCTTGTCCTCAAGTGAAATGTTGGATGAGTTCGTTGCTATGAGCATCTTGGACAAGACCGCCGACAATGCGGTTCTTCGCTCTCAAAGAGTAAAGAAGCCCAACCTTGCTCTAAAGGCCAAGGTTAGTATGGAGGAAGAGGATGAAGAGGAAGAAGAGGAGGGCAACCTCGAAGATACGAAGTATGCCTATCATGAACACATGGCTCTTGCTTCAAGGCAATTTTGGAGCAAGAAGAACTCAAGGCCAAACTTCAACAAGAACAATTCAAGTGGCGCAAAGGGCAAGCAACGGGTGAGGACTTGCTTCAATTGTGGCAATGTGAGCCACCTTGTTGCGGAGTGCCCTTACGAGAAGAGGGAAGACAATGGTGGCAAGCTCATCCGAAAGGACAAGGCCAAGTCGTTCCCCAACAAGAGCAACTTCACCAAGAAGACTCCTCCCAAGGAATTAGTCGTACAAGAAGAGTACAACGAGGATGATGACGATGATGAAGATGGTGAGTCGGTTGCCATGGCCTCTGTGGCCATTGCGATGACTCCATGGATGTCTCTCTTCGACTCACCCAATGAGAACATCGCCGCCAAGTGCCTCATGGCTAAAGCCACCAACAAGGTAACCCCCAACATCAAAACTACCATCATTAATCATCCTTCTTCGACGGATAGCATTGATGAACATGAGGGGACAAATGTGGAGGAAAATGAGTTTGAGACCTTTATGGGTAAACTCAAGGGCAAATCCAAGAAGCACTTCGTTGCTCTCTTGGAACAACTTGGTGAAGCCAATGACATGATCGAGGCTCACGAAGACACCATCTCTAAGATGGAGGGGCATAGTCGTGACTATGCCGATGAGATTTCGGATCTCTCCAATGCTCTTGACGAAGAGCGTGGTCTTCGTTTGGCTCTTGAGGAGTCATACAACGATGATCATGCTAAGTTAAAGAAAGATCTTGATCATGCTCTTGTTGTGTCTCGTGTGCTAAACTCCGAGAAGGCAAAGCTTGGGGTTGATCTTGCTAGACTCAAAGAGGAGTTTGACATTCTTGACAAGGCTCACAAAGTCTTGAAGGGTGTTCATGCTAGCGTCAAGGAGTCTCATGATCAACTCCAAGTGAAGCTAACTAAGGAGAAAGCCACCTTTCCTCATATGGTGTTAATTGGTAATGCAAATGCTACTAATCCTTGTTGCGAGCATGTGCATCTTGTTGAGGAGAATGCTAAGTTGAAGGAGCAACTTGAGAAAGGCCTTGTGTCATGCATACAAGGTGAGAAGAACCTCAACGACCTTTTGAGCAGTCAAAAGGAAGTTATGGCCAAGGAGGGGATTGGGTTCGCACCCAAGCCCAAGAACAAGAAGAAGAATGACAAGACCAAACGACCTCCTCCTCTCAAGCAAACTTTTGTGAAGGAGGGAGAGGGTGCTTCCAAGGAGAAGAAGAACAATGCGAAGGGTGGCAGTGTCAAGAAGGGCAATGCCACCCCTTCCAACAAAGCCGGCGACTTTAATCCTTCTTATGTGCTATGCCGTGCTAGTGATGGGCATGTTTATGCCAAATTTGTTGGTTCTCCTCATGAGTATATTGATTGGTCTATTTGGGTTCCTAAGACCCTTGTTACTAACATCAAATGACCCATTACAAAATGGGTACCTAAAACCAAGCATTGATCTCTTGTAGGTGTTTGCTTCCGGTGGGGGATCATGGTTGCTCGATAGTGGAGCTACAAATCATATGACCGGAAGCAAGGACTTGGTGGTGGACGTGCACAAGATTCCATCTATGCCCACCAATGTCGAGTGGGGTGATGCCCCATCTTCTAAGGTATTGGGACTTGGCAAAGTTGTCATTTCTCATGATCTCACGATCGAGAAGGTCATGCTAGTTGAGTCCCTTGCATACAATTTACTTTTCGTTCGTCAACTTGCAATCATGGGCTTTTCCACTTTCTTTGATATTGATACCGTGGCCCTCTTGTGAAGCAAGACTCTTAAAGTAGCCTTTGTTGGCCATGTCGAAAACGGTCTCTATGTGATTAACTTTTCGGAGTGACCCACTAAGACCGCGACATGCTTAATGGCTAAAGTTGACGTGGGATGGATTTGGCATCGCCGGTTAGCCCATGTCAATATGAGATCTTTGCAAAGTCTTCTCAAGGGGGACCATGTCCGTGGACTAACGAATGTTAGTTTTGCTAAAGATCGTGCTTGCAGTGCTTGTATCGAAGGAAAGCTACATGATACGGCTCACCCTCCCACAACTATCATTTACTCGAAGAGGCCTTTAGAGCTCCTTCATTTGGATCTCTTTGGGCCTCCATCCTTTGATAGTCTTGGGGGTAGGAAGTATTGCTTGGTGATTGTGGATGATTATTCAAGATATACTTGGGTGTATTTCTTCAAGAGGAAGAGCGAGACCCAACAAACCGTCATTGACTTTCCGAATGAAGCCCAACGTCAACACAATACAAAGATTTTGACAATAAGAAGTGACAACGGCACCGAGTTCAAGAACTAGACCTTGGATGAGTTTCTTAGTGATAAGGGGATCAAGCATCAATATTCCGCACCTTACACCCCTCAACAAAACGGTGTTGCGGAGAGGAAGAACCAGACGTTGATGGATGCGGCAAGGACTATGATGGCGGAGTTCAAGTCTCCATACAACTTTTGGGCCAAAGCCATCAACACCGCGTGTCATGCATCCAACCGGCTCTACCTCCGCAAGGGCTTGAACAAGACTCCATATGAGATACTCACCGGTAACAAGCCCAACCTCAAGTACTTTCGGGTGTTCGGGTGTAAGTGTTTCATTCTCAAGAAAGGTGTTCGGTTGTCTAAATTTGAGGCTAGAGCTTATGAGGGCATATTTGTTGGTTATACTACAAACTCTCATGCTTACCGTGTCGTTAATAAATCTACGGGACTTATTGAGGAGATGTGTAACATGGAGTTTGATGAGAATAACGGCTCCCAAGTGGAGCAAAGTGGCACTTGTGATGTAGGTGATGAAATTCCTCCTCTAGCCACAAGAAGAATGGGTGTTGGTTTTATACTAACCATTGAGGAACCCCTTGTGGCCGAAGGAGAAGGACAATGCTCCACCCAAGTGGAGCCATCACCATTCCAAGGCCCACACGCTTCCGAAGAACAAAATGAAGACCCTCAACCTCATGAACAAGACCAAGGTCAAGATCATGCTCAAGACAGTGGTGACACACCAAGTGATGCCCAAGGTCAAGTTCTCTCCTTCGAGCAAGTTCAAGATCAAGAACAAGCTCAAGACGGCGCTCAAGATGATCAAGTGACCGCTCCTCGACTCACCACCGAGGACGAATTGGAGCGTCGTGCCGCCAAGATTGCATCCA
This sequence comes from Aegilops tauschii subsp. strangulata, assembly GCF_002575655.3. Lineage (NCBI taxonomy): Eukaryota > Viridiplantae > Streptophyta > Magnoliopsida > Poales > Poaceae > Aegilops > Aegilops tauschii. The sequence goes on from NC_053037.3 coordinate 141,224,613, forward strand.
AGCTCTCCACCAAGGGTCATCTCATGAAGAATGTGCTTGGAAGCATTCAAAAGGGGGTAAGCACTCGTAGACAATTGGCAAACTATTGTGAACATCACGCGTTTGTCTCTTGTGTTGAACCCCATAAGGTATATGAAGCACTCGAAGATCCGGATTGGCTTAATGCCATGCATGAAGAACTCAACAACTTCGAGTACAACAAGGTGTGGAGATTAGTGCCGAGGCCAACGGGGAACCACAATGTCATTGGAACCAAGTGGATATTCAAGAACAAGCAAGATGCTCATGGGACCATCATTCGCAACAAGGCACGATTGGTGGCACAAGGCTACTCCCAAGTCGAGGGTATCGACTACGGTGAAACCTTTGCTCCCGTTGCTCGCCTTGAATCTATTCGTTTGTTGATTGCTTATGCTTCTCATCACAACTTTAAGTTGCAACAAATGGATGTGAAGAGTGCTTTTCTTAATGGTCTCATTAATGAGTTGGTTTATGTCAAGCAACCCCCCTGGTTCGAGGATCCCTACTTTCCCGATCATGTGTATCAACTCGATAAGGCACTCTATGGCCTTAAACAAGCCCCACGTGCGTGGTATGACCACCTAACCGAGTTGTTACAAGATCGTGGGTTTGAAGTTGGGCTAATCGACCCCACTCTTTTTACTAAGAAGGTCAAAGGGGAGTTGTTTGTATGCCAACTATATGTTGATGACATTATCTTTGGTTCCCCTAACAAAGCTTTCAATGAGGAATTTGCCGCACTCATGACCTCAAAGTTCAAGATGTTTTCCATGGGAGAGTTGAAGTTCTTTCTCGGTTTCGAAGTAAATCAAAGAAGAGAAGGAACCTTCATCAACCAAGCCAAATACACTCAAGACATGCTCAAGAGATTCAAACTAAGTGATGTCAAGCCGGCGTTCACTCCAATGCCCACCAAGTGCCAACTTGACATCGATCCCAATGGTAAAGCGGTGGATCAAAAGGTATATCACTCCATGATTGGTTCCTTGCTTTATCTTTGTGCATCTAGACCGGATATCATGTTGAGTGTGGGAATTTGTGCACGGTTTCAAGCCGCACCTAAGGAAAGCCACTTTGTGGCGGTCAAGCAAATCTTTTGATATTTGGCTCATACCCCAAACTTTGGCTTATGGTACCCAAGAGGAGCAAACTTCAAGCTTGTAGGATATTCGGACTCCGATTGGGCGGGAGACAAAGTGGATAGGAAGTCCACTTCCGGAGGGTGCCAATTCCTTGGTTGCTCTTTGGTAAGTTGGTCTTCTAAAAAGCAAAGTTGTGTGTCTCTCTCGTCCACCGAAGCGGAGTATGTGGCGGCCGGGAGTTGTTGTGCACAACTCTTATGGATGAGGCAAACTTTAAAGGATTACGGTGTCATTTGTGACAAAGTGCCTCTTTGGTGTGATAATGAAAGTGCCATCAAGATTTCTCTCAACCCTGTGCAACACTTCAAGACGAAGCATATTGAGATTCGGTATCACTTCATCCGAGATCACATTAGGCGAGAGGAGATCGAGCTCAACTACGTCAATACCCAAGATAACCTTGCATATATTTTCACGAAGCCTTTGGATGAAGCAAGATTTTGCGAGTTAAGGCATGAGCTAAATATCATTGATTCGAGCAATGTTTCTTGACCCCTTGCACACCCCACCACACTCAACTTGTTGTCTATTCTAGGTGTAGGCATGGACATAGGGGGAGTGTTGTTCTCTCAATGAACTCTCCCTCCCCCCATTATGCATATAGTGATCAACTCTTTCACATTAGCCATTTTTTATGGTACTTGTGCTTCAAAGACGAGTTTTGGTCATGGGCCCAAGGATAATTGTTCGCGGTGCCATACCAATTGACTCAAACATAGGTGGCTCCGGCCACCGCCCTCTCCTTGGAGAGGTTGTGTCTCATTTTTGGTCTGTGTTGGTTCTTGCCTCTCCTTCTTCGTGGCGCGCTCGTGCTTGTGGTGTCCAGTGTGTTAGTTCCTTTTTGTGGTCTCTCGCTTGAAGGTTCCGTGCTTAGGAGTTTTCTTTGGTTGAAACTTTTTTTGAGCCCACGGTACTACCGCGGCCTGCCACGGTACTACCGCAAGGGGGGCGCGTGGTACTTCCGCACCCAGCGCGGCAGTAATTTTTTACTGCCGCCTGGGGAAGTGGTACTACGGCCTCGGTGCGGTACTTCCGCCCGGGCGGTAGTACCGCGATGACGTGCGGTACTACCGCGCGAGGAGTGAGCGGTACTTCCGCACCCAGCGCGGCAGTAATTTTTTACTGCCGCCTGGGGGAGCGGTACTACGGCCCCGGTGCGGTACTACGTCCCCGGTGCTGTACTTCCGCCCGGGCGGTAGTACCGCGATGATGTGCGGTAATTTTTTACCGCCGCCTGGGGGAGCGGTACTATGGCCCCGGTGCGGTACTTCCGCCCGGGCGGTAGTACCGTGATGACGTGCGGTACTACCGTGCGGTCACGGGCGCGTGGGGGTTAAACACAGGCAGGGGGAGTTCTAACTCCCCCATACCCATTTGTCTCTCTCCCCACTTCGTCTCTCTCTCGCTCAAGAACTGCGCCGGAGGCCCTCGCCGGATCTCCGTCTCCGGCCGCTCTCCTCGGATTCCGACCGGTGGGATCGTTCCCCCCACTCCCTCTTGCCATGGAACAAGGTTTCTCCCCAATCCCTCTCGTTTTCTTGTTCTTCTTGTTGCTTTTAGGTTTTGGGGAGATGCAAGTTGTTCTTGAGATTTTAAGTCAAATCTTTGCAAGAGTAGGATGTAGGAGAGTAGTTTTGTGTAGTGTTGGTACTTGCTATAGTTGTCCCGTGATGGATTTGATCGACCGTAGTACCGCGTGTTGACACAGTTGTGCTCAGATCTCCGTGGCTATTTTGGATCTGCAACCATGCGGTACTACCGCTCCTCAGGTGCGGTACTACCTCCCGTCCGGTACTACCGGCCTACTGGCGCGGTACTACCGCACGTCCGGTACTACCGCTCCTTGGAGCGGTACTACCGCACGTGGCACAACACGTGTTACTACCGTTGTCTCAAATCCCTCTTGTGGCACTTCTTACGTGCCATGTCTACTTGTTTCACCTGCTTTGCTGTGGTCTTTGCATTGATCCTTCTCGTGTTTCATGCGCGTTTGTTTTGTGGTGTGTGTTTTAGGTGGTGGCTCAGGTGCTCCAGCTCGCCGCTCCAATCCAAGCCGTGACACGGGGTCCAAGCGTATGCGCAACACAGAGGAAGCAGAGGGCTCCAATGCCCCCCAACCCAGAACCAAGACCACTGCCAGCAAAGAGAAGGAACCCACCAAGGGCATGGATGAGATACCGTTAGCTGAGTTCATCGCTCGGAGGAAGGTCAATCCGTATGGAAACCCTCGTGCTAACTTTCGAGGGAATGATCTATTCTGGACCAAGAAGCAGAATCTCATTTATCTGGATGTCATCAAGGCCAAGCAAAATACCCATGTGGAGGTGAAGTGGATCAACATGCATCACATGCGCAAAGAGGCGCACCGGGAATACTTTGGTGAGGCTTTGGACCTCGTGGAGCAATTTGGCATTGAGCATATCATTTCATTCCACAAAGACTATGATCCTGAGATCCTTGCCCAGTTCTTTGCCTCCGTGCATTTTCATCCCAATGAGGAAAGGACCATGACTTGGATGACCAATGGTCAGCTGACTGCTACCTGGAAGGAATTCATGACCCTGCTTGGGGTTCCGGATGAGGGGCTCACCACACCCCAAGGTGTTCGCCCTCATGCCAATCCCGAGTCTGCCAACAAGAACAAGCTCATGCCCTACCTTGTGGAGAAGAAGCTCTCCAATGGCAAGTCAACTTGGGTACTCAACTCCTTTCTTGACATCATGCACCGGATCTTCCGCAACACTCTCTTCCCACGCATTGGGGACAAGGACAAGGTGCATGCCTATCTGGTGGATATGATGCTCTTGTGTGAAGATGCTCGCAACTCTCAGACACAACCACTTGATGTCTCACATATCATGTGGATTGAACTTCGGTTTGCGGTCTACAACCGCAAGGTCCCCATCTATGGACCTTATTTGTTTCAGTTGATCTCGGCTACTTGGGAGCGGGTCTACCCTCAGGATGAGTTTGAGGCCCCTGGTTGGATCCGGCATGAGCCCATCAACCTCCGTATCAAGTCTCAGTGGGCCAACACTACCTCTCGTGCTGATACTGTGGCTGCCATGGACATGGATGCAGATGAGGAGGAGGAGGTAGCAGACGAGGACAGCTCTGAGGGTTACATCCCTCCCACCTCTGAGCCTTCTTGGGCTAAGCGCCTGAAGAACAAGATGAAGATGTTGTTCTGTATGCAAGCCAAGGGGCAGTACCAGACCCATGTGGCTTCCAAGGAGACTCGCCGCCGCGACAAGCGGATTTTCAGGACTTTTGGCGAGAACATATCTACCGGGTCAGAGGTGAACATCACCCCAGAGGCAGAATGGCTGCACAAGCAGGGCTATCGGTGGACCGAGTCTGAGGAGGAGTCCGTCCCAGCTGCACAGTCCGACGAGGAGCGCGCCAGTGACTACTCCGCTTGAGCCACCACTATTGCTGTACGTGTCCTCTCTGCCTTTTTGGCGTCTCGATGCCAAAGGGGGAGAGAGTGTAGGATTTGCTGCAAGTTATGTCGTGTTTGGGTCAGTTGAACTTAGTTTATTTCGTTTGCTTTGGTTTGCTTTGGTTTGTGCTCATGAGACCTTCTATCATATGGTGTAAGACATATGCACTCTATCGTACCGTAGTGAGCTTATTATATCTTGTGCTTATTACATTTTGCTCATGTCTATCTTGCTTAGCTTTAGCCTAATTGCAAGATTTGCCTTGTCTATAAAATATAGGGGGACTGTTGATCCTAGTATGTGTGCCGTGCAGTCCAAAGCACTCATTGAGATAGCACACATCTAGGGGGAGCCCGTCTATATTTTAGAGACCTGGGGTTTGCCCTTGCTCTTTGCGTTAATACCTCGTGCAAATCCCGTGTTGTTATCAATCCACCAAAAAGGGGGAGATTGTAAGGGCATTTTTATCCCTTAGTTGGTTTTGGTGATTGATGACAATGCTTTTGCGGACTAATCATGTGCATCAAATATTTCAGATATATTGACTAGGCACAAGATGATTGCGTTCCCCTCAAAGGCTTTAGAAGACGACGTTTCTCTTCAGTTCTTTTCGGTGGTATTGAGTCGTAGGGAAGCCGTACTATTAAGAGGGGGTCCGCTTTGGAAAGGTTGGGTGGATTCATCACGTACACATCGTCCCTTGCACCTCCTTTCCTCTTGCCTTTGGAGCATCCTAAGTTTTCCTTGTCTATGCAATTATAGCTCTTGTCTGCCGAACTAGGAAGTGCGGTAGTACCGCTCGTTAGAGCGGTAGTACCGCAGGACCTTCCGGTAGTGCCGCCCGCTGGTGCGGTAGTACCGCAAGGCCCCACGGTAGTACCGCTTCTGGTAAGCGGTAGTACCATGGTCCCTGCTTAGTTCCGCAACTACGCGGCTGTAAGGGGCGAATGTAATTTTTTACATCCGCACCTCGCGCGGTAGTACCGCGGCTAGCTTACGGTACTACCGCGTCGGGTTTTTGCATCGACTCCAACTCTGCGGAAGTAGCCACAGATGTAATTTTTTATATCCATGCCTTCCCATCCCTGGACAGCCCCTGCCTTGCGGTAGTACCGCAAGGGGGAGCGGTAGTACCGCGCCAGCAGTACTACCGCCCTCTGCCTTAGTGCAAGTGTGGCTGTTCTGGTCTCTGCCGCGTGGGCGGTAGTACCGCGGGGCTCCGCGGTAGTACCGCGTACCCCTGCGGTAGTACCGCGCCTCAGGTGCGGTAGTACCGCCTCTCAGGTGCGGTAGTACCACGCTGCGCAGGCTGAGTTGGTGGATAACGGTTGGATTTGTTCTTCCACTATATAAGGGGTGTCTTCCTCCTCTAGTTGACTACCTCTTCCACCTCCAAGCTCCATTGTTGCTCTAAGCTCCATTTTCGCCCGATCTCCTTCCCTAGCCAATCAAACTTGTTGATTCTCTAGGGATTGGTTGAGGAGGCCCCGATCTGTACTTCCACCAAGAGATATTTGAATCCCCCCACTAATCCCTTGTGGATCTTGTTACTCTTGGGTGTTGAGCACCCTAGACGGTTGAGGTCACCGTGGAGCCATAGTCCATTGTGGTGAAGCTTCGTGGTGTCGTTGGGAGCCTCCAATTAAGTTGTGGAGATTGCCCCAACCTTGTTTGGAAAGGTTCGGTCGCCGCCTTCAAGGGCACCAATAGTGGAATCACGGCATCTCGCATTGTGTGAGGGCGTGAGGAGAATACGGTGGCCCTAGTGGCTTCTTGGGGAGCATTGTGCCTTCACACCGCTCCAACGGAGACGTACTTCCTCTCAAAGGGAAGGAACTTCGGTAACACATCCTCGTCTTCACCGGCTCCACTCTTGGTTATCTCGTGCCTTTACTTGTGCAAGTTTATTTGTGCCTTATCTCTTGCTTGCGTGTATGCTTATTGTTGTTGCATCATATAGGTTGCTCACCTAGTTGCATATCTAGACAACCTACTTTGATGCAAAGTTTAAATTGGTAAAGAAAAGCTAAAAAAATTTAGTTGCCTATTCACCCCCCCCTCTAGTCAACTATATCGATCCTTTCAACATGATTTGGTATAAGGTGAAAGGATGGATAGAAAAAATCTTGTCGGCAGGGGGAAAGGAAGTTCTTGTAAATTCGGTGGCTCAGGCAATTCCGGTTTATTCTATGGCATGCTTCTGGTTACCTCGAGGTCTTTGTGAGCATATCAATTCTCTGATTCGGGGGTTCTGGTGGGGAGGCAAAGAAGGAAAAAGGAAGCCACATTGGGTCTCTTGGCAAGTTATGACAAGTCCAAAATATATGGGGGGTCTTGGGTTTCATGATCTTGAGCTTTTTAACTTGGCACTATTGGCAAGGCAAGCATGGCGTTTACTACAAGACCCATCATCTCTTAGTGCTCGCATCTTGAAGGCGGTGTATTTTCCAACAACGACATTTCTTGATGCAGAACTTGGCTCTAATCCCTCTCAAATATGGCGGTCCATTCTTGATGGAAGGGAGGTACTCAAGCAGGGTGTGTTTGGCCGGATTGGGAATGGATGATCAACTCCTATCTGGAGTAGCAACTGGATCCCGCGTGAACCTTTGCTTAGACCTCTTATGCCTTTGGTCCAGAACCCACCAGTGATGGTGCATGAACTTATAAACAATACGGAGGCAGTGTGGAACACAGAACTGGTACGCCAAGTTTTTTACCAATGGATGCAGAAGCGATTTTGAGCATACCCTTGTGTACCCGTAACATAGAGGATTTTTGGGCTTGGTATTTTGAAAAGAAGGGCATATTCAGCATCAGATCGGCTTACCGGATGCTTGTTGAGACCAAGATCCGGCGTGAGAACTGGCTGGACGGCGTGCCGGGAACTTCTAGTTCAGTGCAGACAACAAGGACTTGGACAAAACTATGGAAACTATCGATTCTGTCTAAGCTGAAATTTTTTGTTTGGCGCTTTGCTCATCAATCAATACCTTCGGCAGATGTCCTGCATCATAGGAAAATAGCAACGTCGAGTACATGCATGTTGTGTGGCTGTGTTGATTCATGGCGCCACTCACTGATGGAGTGCACAATGGCAAGATGTACTTGGGCATTGTCAGATGCAAGTGTGACTGAACATATGATCTTATGTAGCGAGCCTCATGCCAAAAAGTGGCTGTTCTTCATGCATGATACCTGGTCACAGGAGGAGTTTACAAGGATGATCATTACATTGTGGGCCATCTGGACGGCGAGGCGCAAAGCAATCCATGATAGCATTTTTCAGATCCCCGTGCAAATCTCTCGATTCGTTGAGTCTTACCTCTTCGAACTAGGAACATCGGAAGCTAGAACTACTCGGGTGCAACCATCTTCAGGTAGCAGCGAGACGAGGAGGCACTGGATCCATCCCAGTCCGACACATGCAAAAATAAATGTTGACGGTGCCTTCTCACGGAATGGTAGTGTTGGCGCGGCAGCAGCCTTCTGCAGGAACGAACATGGCGATTACTTGGGGGCTTCTGTCTTAGTTGTGGCAAATGTGACCGATCCATCTAAACTGGAAGCATTGGCATGTGGAGAAGGTCTCTCTCTAGCTGATGACCTCAATCTCCCAAAGTTCCATTTGGCCACTGATTGTCAGGGATTGGTGGAAGATATCAAGAAAGGCTCCGATGCAAGCTACAGTGCGATTATTCAAGAGATTCAAACAAGGCAAACAACTTTTACAAGTCGCTTTTTTACTTTTGAAAGTAGAACTTGTAATTTTGAGGCGCACAGCCTCGCAAATCACACTTCTTCATCAGGTATTGGGCGACACGTTTGGCTTGATTTTGTGACGCCCGGATAATTAGGCTATAGTAATCACCTGCTAATGATGCCAGGTCATCACATTACTGTTGCTAATCGTCGCTTGATCCGAATCTTAGTTCGAACTCAAATTCAAATTAAAGCCCAAAATTGAAATTTCTCAAACATACAAACAAAAATGTTCAAAGTGTGGAACATATTCCATGACCAATTACGGTGCTGAACCAACATTTTTATAAAGTGGTTTAATGCCCTTTAATAATTAAAATAGTGGCTAAAATAATAAATTAAATGCTTTTAAAATTATAAAAATGCTAAACTATTTTATTTAAACCTCAAACTAAATGTGGCAGTGGTATAATTAGTAAAACCAATTTAGGTGCTCTTCCTATATTTTATAAAGCTATTTGCTATTCAAAAATAAAAGAAAACTAAAACTGTAAAAAGAAATAAATAAAAGCAAAACAATAAAAGGAACAAAACCACCTTCCCCCCTCACTGGGCCTTGGCCCAGCCAACTGGCCAGGCCAGCCCACCTGCGCATAACCCCCCTCTCTCCCCTGTTCACGAGAGGGGGATCGTGGAGGCCATCGCCATGGCCACCGGCCACGCGCCGGACATCCACGGTGCCTCCCTCACCTACAAAACCCCGTGCACCCCCCCGACGCCCTAACCCTAATCCCTCCCCCCCTCGCGCCCCCATCTCCCTTCCTCGTGCTCGGCCTAGTCGACCTCCTCTGCCCCACACACGTCCGTCGCGGTCGTCGACTCACCATCGCCATTGACGCGGCCACCGTGCACCTCAAGCCACCCGGAGATGTCCAGGAACTTCACCACCATCGCCTTCTTCGTCTTCACCATGGGATTGGACCAGGGGGCCCCCGTATGCTCGCCATCATCGTCATTTTCGTCGTGTACATCGGCGGCCGCCGTCGTCGATACCCACCGCTTCGGTCCACCCCCGGCTTCCTCGTCCACGCACCCGAGCTCGCTGTGAGCTCCCTTCCCAAACCCCTCTTGCCCCGGTCTCGATCCGTACTCATATGCCATTGCCTTGAAGTCGCCGTGGCCGCACCCATACTATGCCCCATCGTACGCACCTACCAGCGCTCGCGTGCGCCTGCTGTGGCTGGCGCGCGCCCACGCAGGCCAGCGGCTACGTCCGTCCTCCCGCTCGCCGCCACTGCACCTGCGCCCGCCTCCGCCCACGACTCCCAGCACCCTCCCCTGTCGCTGCCCGCCTGCCGTCGCCACTGCCCGATGCCCGCGCCTCCTCCAATCACAGCCGACCGCCGCCCACCCGCGCCTCCGCAGCCGCCACCTCCGTCGCCTCTGACGGCCGCGCCCCGCCGCCCGCCTGCGCCGCGCCGGCCCCGCGCCGCTCCCGCCCGCGACGCCTCCTGCTGCAGCTCCGCCGGCCCGTGCTCCCTGCCGTGCAACCCTCGCCCGCGCTGCCGCCGGCCCCGCCTCTGGCCGCCGGTGTCCCGCTGCCCGCGTGCCCTGCTCATCCCCATCGCCTAGCGGCCTCACCCCGTGTTCGGGCGGGCTACGCCCGACGCCCGCACACGTAAGCCATGCCCCCGAAAGGCCTCTGGGCCGCTGACTGCTGGGGCCCAGCGTCCTGCCCTTTAAAAAAGGGATAAAAAATATATGTTTTTAAAATAATAATAATGATTTAATTAATTAATTAATTAATTAGTTTAATCTGGTTTAATTAGGCTAATTACCTAGTTTAACTAATTACACTAGTTAGATAATCAAATAGTCTATGACAGGGGGCCCCACACCCTGTTGACCAGTCAAACGTTGACTGGTCAACCGGGACCCCCTGGTCCACCTGTCAGCCACTGGGTGCACTTTTGTGTACCCTGTGCTGGGTACACATAGCATTTTAGCTATTTAATTTCGAATTAATAACAATTTCAGAATATTGCTAAAACTTTAGAAAATCATAGAAAATAATTCGTAACTCGGATGGAAAAGTTTTCTACATGAAAGTTGCTCAGAACGATGAGACGAATCCGAATACGCGGTCCGTTCGTCCGCCACCTGCCCTTAGCATAGCAAACATGCAACATTTCCCCTCCGTTTCATCTGTCCGAAAATGCCAAACTTCGGGAAAGCTTTCCCGGACGTTTCCCCCCTTCGCCGATATTGTGTAGCCCCGCGTTAGAACACGTCTAGCTCTGCCTGTTGCCCTGTTATGCTCTTGCTTGCTATGTATTTACTGTTTCTCCTCCCTCTTCTCTCCATTAAACCCCGAGACCGCTGCTGATGCCACTGTAATCGACTACGTCGATGACGACCCCTTCTTCCCTTTCAGCGGAGCTTCCAGGCAAGCCCCCCCCCTTTGATCATCCCGATATCGCCCGTTCCATTCTCTCATGCTTGCATTAGATTTTGCTACTGTTATTGATTGCTCCTATTCTGATGCATAGCCTGCTTTTGTACCTGCTATTGTTATCTACCTGCTTATCCTAAACTGCTTAGTATAGGTTGGATAGTGATCCATCAGTGACCTCCACCTTGTCCTTGTTGCCCCTGCTTCATCATCGACGACTCGATCAACGTGATCGACGACCAGAGCCCGACACCTCACATCACATCACGCCCCTTCTGTTGCTCGACCCTGCAGAGCTACTATCGAGTGCCGAGGGTGGTCCCTCATAACGCACTCCTGATGATAATTCTGTAGTGTAGCTATTCGGTCGTGGTCATCGAGGGTGATTTCCTCTTTCACCATTCCTGATACAGCTCTGTCGTGCAACACCTCAAGTGTGAACCTCGAGGGTGGTCCCTCTTACGTTCACCTTGACGATTACATTGAGTGGAATCCACCGGGGGTGATTCCTCGGGTTTTCTTCCTTGATGTCTGGACACACAGTTACCTTGACTTTACTGACACCGTTGTTAAAGCCGGGCGGGCCCGGAGAGCACCCGTGCGATGTGACAGTGGCGGCTGGCCGTTTAGCGGTATCACCCAGGAGGGGTGATAGCTCCGGACTTGTCCCGACAGCCATCACTACTTTAATTGTTAATGCACTAACAGGTTTGGGTATTTGTTCTGAATTGGCCTTTGGCCTTTACGCACTAACCACCACGCGAGAATAGTTATGGGCCTCGACGTCGCAGTATCAGCCGAAGCTTTGTCAGACGTCCAGTTCAGCATTGCGGCACGGCTGGGCCGGCACCATCCTGTAGTGGTGGAGCCTGGACCCGCCCTGCACGTAACGACCCGGAGTGCAATGGGCGATGGGCCCAGACCCCAGAGTGCTTAGGATGTAGACCGGCGGGGACCTCTCTGCTGAGCCTAGGTAGGGCTACGACGTGTTGATCTTCCGAGGCCGGGCATTGACCCCAGAAAGGTGTGTCCGGCCAGAGTGATTGAGTGTGTTGGAAAACGTGGTGCACCCCTGCAGGGAAGATATATATTCGAATACCGTGTCCTCGATAATGGACGTTCAGACTTGTATCCGGATCTTATATAACTAGAAATGGATACTTGAGATGTGTGATGGATATGTGGCTCCGAGATTGCTTTCTCGCAGGGAGTCGAGGAAGGATCTCTGGGCGTTGATACTACAACATGCTTGTTAATTATAAACTGCTATTCTTTACTCTTCTACATGCTGCAAGACGCTTGGAGCTGCTTGAAGATGCTAGTCTTCGATAGGCTAGGCCTTCCCCTCTATTCTGGCATCCTGCAGTTCAGTCCACAGATACAGCCCTTAAATCTGATACCAATGCATACTTAGTATAGATCTGATGCTTGCGAGTACTTTGGATGAGTACTCACGGTTGCTTTGCTCCTCCTTTTCCCCCTTCCTTCTTCCTTCTGGTTGTTGCAACCAGATGGTGGACCCCAGGAGTCAGATGCCACCCCCGCCGACTACGACTACTACCCCGAGGGTGCCTACTACTACGTGGAGCCCACCGACAACCAGGAGTAGTTAGGAGGTCCCAGGCAGGAGGCCTTGCCTCTTCGATCATTGATGTTTCTGCTAGCCTTCTTAAGGCAAAACTTGTTTAACTTATGTCTGTACTCAGATATTGTTGCTTCCGCTGACTCGCTTGTGTATCGAGCTTGTATTCGAGCCCTCTGGCTTGTAATATGAAGCTTGTATTATTTTGATTTGTGTCTAGAGTTGTGTTGTGATATCTTCCCGTGAGTCTCTGAACTTGATCGTACATATTTGCGTGTATGATTAGTGTACGGTCGAGTCGGGGATACCACAGATTTACCATACGATCCAGTCAACATACCTGTAAACATTTTGCATGAGATTTAATAAAAAGCGTGTGTTTGCCTCAAAAAAAGTTGCCGTGTGCTGCTACGTCGGACGACAATGCACACCGAGGAGCGGACGCTTCGACTTCGCAGATGTTTGGAATGATCACCTGAGCGTATGCGATCTGTCTCATCTACGCCGTGCGACCGATCTGGCCCGTCGGTTGCGCGCGCCTCCGCAAGTCCCGTGAAGATCATCCTCGAGTTCAGCGCCGCTGCGTTGCCCTGTCGGGCCGCAGCGCCGCCGCCCCGTGGTTCTTCTCGTGGCTGCATCGACTCGCGCGTCGCCGCTGCGTCGCCCTTTGGGTCGTAGTGCCGCAATACACGGTCCCAGCCGCCGCCCTGAGGCGGTCCCGCGGTTGCACCGACCCGTGCTCCACCGCCCCTTTGGGCTGTAGCGCCGCGGCCCGCGGTCCCCGCCGCCGCCCCAAGGTCTTCCACCGTCGCCCCGACCTGCCCGCCGTCGCCCCTTTGGGCCGTAGTGCCGCGGCCCGTGGTCCACCGCCGTCCCCGCGCGTTGACCTCTTGTGGTACGCGCCGCGCCGCCTCCCTTGGTGCGGGAATGCCACCGTCCGCGTTGGTCTTCATGACGCTGTCGGGTTCTTCTCCTCCTTCGAGCATCGCCGCCCCGCTCCTACCCTAGCCGCCGCCGCCGCTGTTCTTCGGCCGCCGCCGTCGCTACCCCCATATCCGTCGCAGCCGCCCGTCCACCCCCTTCGTCTTCATCCAGCACCAGCCCGTCGCCAGCGTCGCCGTCATCTGCCCCGACCACTTCGTCTACTTCGACAACCGCGGGCGACATCGGCCCCGCGTCGATTGGCGCCGCAACCGTCGTCGAGTTCTTCTCTGCTAGCCCCTCCGACTTCTTCGACATGGCATACAGCTGGTGCAGGTCCCTCCTCTACGCATGCCTGGTGCTGGCAACACCGGTGTGTGCCTTTGTCCACGACGTGTCCCCGGGCCTGGCAAGCCTGGTGCGGCGCTTCGTCAATTTCTTCTTCGTCTGTCTACGCATGCCCGGTACTGGCTACACTGATGCATGCCTTCGTCCACGACGTGTCCCTGGGATTGGCACACCCGGCGCGACACCTCGTCAACACCGTCTTCTCTCCGGCGCACCCCTACTCGACACCACTGCGCCCATGATAACTCGGCGTCTCCTTGCACCCGCGGCTCCACGGCGATATCCTCGACACCGGCTACCCCGACTCGACATCGACCACGGCATTCTTCGCATGGCTACCTCGACCACGGCTCCACCACCATACGCTCTCGGCTACCTCGACAAACGGCACAAAGGGCTACCGCCTTGCTAGAGCAACCTTGCCGGTTTCCACTCCAGCCACGACTTCGCGATACATCGACCGTTACGAGTGTGGGGGGTTGTCCGTCGGTGTGCCTTCGGATTCTTTTTCAGTCTCACCGTCTGCGTCGCTGCCGTTGTGACCGCAGGGGATGTTGAGTACATTGATTAGATTGGAAACATAGGTTAGATTAGGAAATATTCTAGCTTGCCTTGTACTCCAAGTAGATCATGTACTCCTATATATATGCCAACAAGGCTCAAGCAATACAACGAACTATTCCACCAAATCCCTCTCTCCCTTCTAACTAACTGCACCCAAAAAAAATGCATGATCTGAGTTGTGTGATATTTTTTTGCAGGGAGTGTGAGGGAAATTGACTGAAACAAATTTCCGGTCAGTCGATTTTTGTTATATATATGGTTGTTTTTTGTTCGTTTAATCAGAATTGAACGGCATATGAACACTGACTGACCCAAAATAAATTTCCAGTCAACTGACCATGAGCGTCTCTTAGTTTTCTAGCATGAGCGTCTGTGTACATGGTGTCCTCATCATGTACCATGATGCTGTGTGCCGCGTCCATGGGAATCTAGGCCGGCCACTGCGAGTTTTCCGGGCCCTCGCGCACTCGGGCTCCTCCCTTTCGTCTCCGATCCAATAGTCTTGCATTGCATCACACTATTTAAGCATCGGCGGTGAGATGTTAATCCTTTCTTTTCCATCGTCCTGAGTCCTGACCTCGCCACACTTCGTTTTCTGAGCCAAACTTCTTTCTGTTCCGTTGTTCAGAGTAGATTTTGCTCTAGTACTCTAGATGAACACCAAGAAGTTCAGGCCGCCCGGCGACGTCGTCGGCTCGGCAGCGCTCTGCGATCCTTCGTCGCCGCAGCAGCTATCGTCGTCGCTCCATCAGGAGGAGCTCGAGAATTCTGCTACTAGTAGCCAGCAGCACTGCGCGGGTTGCAGGCTGCACGAGGACTACACGCCGTGGTCGGCTCTCGCGCAGAGCTGCCTTGGCACAGACAACGCCGCGTTCGACTGCGCCGAGAGCCTGTTCGACTACCCCCTCGGAATGCTCCTGATGCCGATAGCCAGGACGCACTATCAGTATCAGTCGTCGGAGAACGACCGCTGCCGGCCACGGCCGCAGCGGGATGCAATGGAGACAACACCTGCACAACTCCACAAGCAGCCACTGCCGCCGCCGCCGCAGCAGCAGCAAGAGAGGGATCATGGGTTGTTCAGCTTCAGCAACGCTTCCACCACTTGGTCTCGTGGTGGCGAGCCAAAGACATGCTCGTTCTCACCTCTTGTAAGTGTGCTACTATTAAATTTTGTTGAATCGTTCTTGGGTGTCTATGATCATGGGGATGCAAATCTTGAGTTGGTTGTTCGTACTCCGAACACTTCAGGTGGCCGCGCCGGACACAATTCTCCCGGCGATGGAGAACCAGAAGGTGCCGCTGCCAGGAAACTGCATGGACGCGCCTGTGACCCCCGTCGGCGACGGCGCCGCCAGGGCGCCAGCTGCTGAATCCAGCACCGCGCCGAGGAAGACGCGGATCCGATGGACGCAGGACCTGCACGAGCGGTTCGTGGAGTGCGTGAACCAGCTCGGTGGCGCCGATAGTGAGCGTTCTTAACCGGCACGACTGTGCCTGCTCTTGATTTAATAATGCCGGTTGCCACTCGGTCGCCATGCCTGACCCGACGCTGTTTCTCACTTCTGCCTTCTTTCTTCTTGCCGTCGTTTGACATTAGCAGGGACGACACCGAGAGCGATCCAGAAGCTGATGAATTCAGATGGCATTACAATCTTCCATATCAAGAGCCATCTACAGGTACCGTAATGATAGGGATTAGGGACCGAATACCTCTTGCACAATTGTGTAGTGTTATTAAATACAATAGGTGCTCTGTTTATTTCCAGTGGTCGTATGTGATCCGTAATTCACCACTGTCGCTTTGTTTTTCTCTTGTTTCGTGGCAGAAATATCGCATGGCGAAGTACATGCTAGCGTCGTCATCCGAAGGTAGACAAAAAAAACTTGCTTGTTCATTAAGCTGTTTTTTCTGTGTGAAAGTGTTCATTAAGCTGTTGATGTGGCTCGCATATTTACGGGGTTATATCAATATACGCAGCATATCATGTATAGAATTTTTTTTTTTGACATCGATCTTTATTTGTGATATCTTTACAGTAGCGTAATCAAACTTTTTTTTGGTCAAGACCTGGTTTGACTAATTTCCGTTACGTCTTATAATTGGCAGCAGAAAATCAGGCTAATTTGTTAAACCATTTGCAAAATATTTGGATGCAAAGCTTTTTCTTAAACTACACTTTTCACAAACTACAATTTTTTAATTTACAACCCTGAGATGGCACAGGTTAAAAATTGCAGATTTTTATACTACTAAATAGTTGCCCGTGCATTGCAACACGGACACAATTTTTTCGCAGGTGATCATCGTGATTTACCAGCTAGTTGATTTCTAATGTGATTACACACCGAAAAATGGACTTTGGCTGCCCAAATAAGTATTTATTAGCTTAGCAAATACCTGATTTTATTTGGTCATCATGAACAGTCATAGTGTTTTTTTAGGGGAAAAGCTACTTTTTATTGATCAAATTTGACATACAGTGGGATACAAACTGGGTCATGCGGCTGGCCAAGCCATACATAATGCTCCTGAGCTAAAGTAGTAGCAAACTTCGCTAAGCTATGAGCTTCGTAATTTACAGCACGCCCTTCAAAAGTGAAGTTACAAGAAAAAAGAGTTGATCTAGATCTGATTTTGCTTATTTTTGCTCTGTATAGCCACTGGCCGCCTCTTGAGATATCGTCCACCACTTGTTTACACTCAGATGCCACGATAAAGTGACTTAGATGAAGACACCACCAATGGTACTTCGGCCCGTCAGTGGTAGTTTTCTTACCATTGAACAAAGTTACTAATGAAACTCCGGCCCTTCATTTCAAATGTTATTTGGCTAATCATTAGGTAAGAGTCCCCCCCCCCCCCCCCCCCCCCCTCCCCTTTTTTTAGGATCTATAAGAGGATTTCATAGAAATGTAAATTACATACCTGTGAGTTGAATGGGTAATATTGTTTCCATTCGATTGTAAATGCAAACACCTCTTCTGTTCGCACGGGTAAATATTAGGTGATATCCCTCTTCACATGCTCTCATGTTCCCAATAATTAAAAATCACATCTAATTTTTTTAAGAATTTCAGAAAAATGTGATTGTCCACAAGATATTTGTCTACAGCCCCTAATTTTTTTCATAATGCACATTGAGAAACTAAAGAGACAGCTCAAAATGAATAGTGGGAAGAAGACAAAAACATGAATAGACACTATTCACATATGGATTTGTCTTTTATGTTTCTCTATGTGTGTTTAGATTTTGCATTTATTTTTAAGGGTTTGTGCACACATGTGTTGCGAACATTCACAAAATATATTTTCAGTTTTACGTATCATATTATTAATTACTTAAAATATCCATGTTCCATACAACCAAATTTCATTGAAGTGTATAATACAACAATCCAGCAACAATTGCGGGGCACCATCTGGTAAAACATTTACTTGTTTACCAAGCTGCTGATGTGGCTCTTATATTTGCGGTTATATTCTATGCAACATATTGTGTAATATAATTTATTTTAATTGTCAGAATTTTGCAGCAGTAGTCAAACTTTTTGGTGGTTAAACCTGATTAAATTAATTTTCATTACTATTTAGTAGAAATTCAGGCTAATTTATTAAACCATGTACGAAATATTTGGATGCTAAGCTTTCCTAAAACTAGAACTTTCATAAAATAATATATTTTGAAATTCCATAGTTCTAAAATTAATGAGTTCTATAATGAGTTTTTGGGTGTGTCTAGGACACATCTAGACGTGCCCTAGTTATTGCACATCTAAATGAGTGAATTAAACACAAAGAGGAAAAGAAAAAAGAAAAAGAAAATATCCACACGAATCTTCACGTAAGATCAATGACATAGGACTTAGATGTGCAATACTTATGACACGTCTAGATGTGCTTTAGCAAAACTGTTTTATAATATTAGAGATTTCTTTGTGTTGCAAAAGGGGCGCCTATATATATTGTACCTAATCATCACGATTTACCTACCATTTATTTGTAATGTGGTGTAATAAAAATTGAATTTCACTGCCAAATAAAACACGGTAATATTTTTGAAGCCAATAAGACGTGGGTGGATAATTAGGGTGATTTTCAAAATAGTTAGTGAGATTTCTTTGTGACATAACACAAACATAGGGGCTAAATGCGGAATGGAGAGGGAGGACGAATGAGAGGAACATAAGACATAATCTTTGCTTTTGTTAAGTGAGAGATATTCATGAAAGCATGGAATGCTTGACACCTGTATTATTTAATAGTCAGTTTTCATGCTTGTTCTTTTTCTAGGAACAATAGGAGGGTCCCGAAGGACCCAAAATTTCGCATTACTTAATAAAAGTTGTCACAACATAGTCCATAGAAGGACCTTTAAGAAAAAGAAAATATAATTGGGGGTCTTCCCTTATGCAGAGAGACCCTCCTGTAAAGCTTTACAAACGTGATCGGGTTTTGCACCATTGTCAACCTCACTAGAAGCAACTAAATGCTTGCTCCAACAAACTTCACCTTGCCGCCAGGCCTTGGCCAAAGTTCAACACCTTTGCAGAGAGGAACTCCACAAGAGGTAAGGGGAATGAGGTATCCTCATTTGGAGGTTGAACAAGGAGGCGAAGGGTGTCGACATGATGACGCCAAGTGGCCTATGATTAGCCCCATCATGCCGCACTATGCACCGAAGACATATGGTCTTTGGATCCGCAAACTCTGGTGGCTAGAGTCGGCACGATGTACCATGAGGGTTGAAGAACAACAAAGCCAACTTGATAACCCACTGATGAGCAAGACAAATCAAAGAACATCAGACCTCCTTACTGCCGGATCTCCCTCTTCGCCACCACGAACACAAGAAGGAAAAGCTTTAGCATCCACTAGGCTTATTTAAGGAGCCTCCAAGAATTGATTCCTCCTATAGTTGTCTCTCCACCATGGAAATTGGTAGAGGGAACAACCACTTGATGAGAACACCAACGATGAACTCCATGGTAGGGCTAGAGATGGTAGTGTGCGAAATGCCATAAGGCAACTCCTAGATTACAAATATATAAAAGAACTACCCGAGATCCGCCCCCAACCCATTTTGACTGGTACCATTGTCCGAGGAGAAAAGGGCAAGAGTCGGGAAACCTTTCGATATTGTTAATGAAAATGAGAAGGAGAGGGAAAAGGACCAAATGAGAGCCCATCGTGTGCTTGTTCATATGAGTACAATACAAATACATTGTATTTTTACGAGCCTAATACCACCCATCCAAAAAGGTTTATTTCACACACACACAATTTGTCTTTTTAACACTACAATGAAAATGCTTATTAGTGATTGGCCAAGAATCAGTTGACACTAAGGGCGCATCCCATTAGTAACTTTTGGCTAGTGGTAACATAACTACCAATGGCGGGCGGAAGCTACATTAGTGGTGACACAACTATGGCTGGCACTCATACTCAATGGCCACCCTCGGTGATGATATATCACAAAAACAGTACAAGAAATTGCCGGCTAGCACCACCTCCTTGACACAAACATGGTGCCAGCAGCAGCAGCACCACCTCTTCTGCTTGCACCTACTACCAGCTCGCAACACCACATCCTCTGGTTGCACCGTGTCATCGTCGATGCATCCTGCAAGTGATTGAGCAAATGATTGACAATCAGCTAAAGTGGGCAAAAAATGATATACAACCGTCATATCACAAAGAAAGCTAAGTTTGGTTGTAGCATATACACTTAAGCTAAGTGTTACATGATTAGGGCAACAAGCTAAGCTCACAACTAAGTGAAATTGACAGAACACCATATTACTATGTCCTATTTTTCTCTCAAACATGGCCATCGATATTACCAAGGTTGGAAAAGGTGTTAGGCGTAGGCGGGGCTGTTGGCCATCACCTAGCGCTTAAGCACCCTAAGAATGGCCTAGGTGGTCATGCAGTTTTGAGTACTAGGGGTGTATTTTGAGTATTATATGTGCATATCGTGTAAATGAGTAAAATATTAGCTATTGTTGTTGGGATGTGGCCCATTTTCTGGTCAATGCAACATGGTACGATTTTGCTTGAATGGACATTTCCTTGTGTTAACTGCCTAGACTGCAACATATGTCCTAGGCGGCATTTGGTTGTTGCCTAGTGCCTAAACGGCTCCTAGGCATTGCCTTTTCCAGGAAAGGATATTATATTTATAGCATTGCAATTAAGAAAATATCTTAGCATGGAAGTAAATACATTTTAAGGTTTCATTGAAAAGACTTCCTAATTGCTTGTTCCAAGTTTGGAACTTTCTTCCACAGATGACATGATGCATATAGCCAACTATTCACAAGCATATAGGAGATCATCCTATAGTGTACACACTAAGTAAAGTACAATGACCCGGACCAAGTATAAGGTCGAAAGCATAGCCCATGCATATCAACAAAGCCATCCTTTTCTCCACTAAAAAATGTTCTTGTAGTAAAGACAACAAATGAATTAAGCCTATACAATATTTATGGTAAAAAGGTAAATGAAGTAGCAAAGATGCAACATCAAATAAGTATACTTGGGAAGAAGTATCCATAGTGCCATCTTTTTCCATAAATCAAGCTTACTTCCTAAGATAATTTGTACATCAATTATATCTTTTATAAATAACTATTTCTCTGTAAACAAATGTAAGACGCTTTAGTGATCCAAAGCGTCTTACATTTGTTTACAAAGGTAATGATCTAAAATGCCTTATATTTATTTACAGAGGGAGTATAATGATACTAAGGAAGAGCTCATATAGGTTCCTCATCATGTTGCACTATATTAGTGAATACATAATCTAATTATAAACAACCCTGCAAAAGTGTTGTTGTGCTCTTAAAGACAAGACATGTGTTCTTCCAATGAAAGCAACCTCGGCGAGTTGTTGAAGTACAAAGAGAACAGATCACTTCGAGATTCCCTCGGCAAGAAATTATACTCGAGTAACATTTTTGAATCCATGCAATTAGCAGATGACAACCAAAATGTATATGGCTCTATAAATAGTATTATTATATGATACTCCCTCCGTCCCATAATATAAAAACATTTTTAACACTGCATTTAGTGTAAAAATGTTCTTATATTATGAGGACGGAGGGAGTAAATAATACTATATCCTCTATGCCATGACTTGGTTTTGTTTGTAATTTTTCGTTTATTACCCTTATTATAACAAATTAATTTTCTTTCACTATCGATGATACCACCAACTGACAAATCTTTTCATTCTTTTGAGGGCAGCAAAACAAGTGGAGAAAAGGGCCGCGGGTGACGACATGCAGGAACTGAACCTAAAAAGGTATACTACTCTATGAATTAAAGAATATATGGTATATTATTTTTTGGGGAAATCAAACTTCTCTAAGTTTGATCAAGTTTATAGAGAAAGATAGCAATGTCTACAACACCAAAACAATACTATTAGTTTTTTCCTAAAATGTATTTTTCATATTTTATAAAAAATACTAACGCCCACACGTGTGGCAGTTTTGCAACTCGCCCATACGCGTGGATCACCGTCCAGTCGAGTTTGCACGAATCTTTACACATTGAGGCGGATTTTGCGTGCCACGTAGGACGGGGCTGGTGTGTGGGCGTTGGAGAGTTCGCTCACACGCCACGCAACACGTAATTTGCCAGCTGCACTGTGTGGACGAACTAGTTTCTGCCCACACAGTCACCTAGTCCACTCACGTGTGGGCGAACTGCTTTTCGCCCACACAGCACTCATAGGTTGTTGGATGGCAACTGCAGTTACGCGTACGTGGTAACTAGATAAACACACATCGCAATTATGATTCATTGCTAGACGGCAACTGCAGTTGCGCGTATGTGGCAACTAAATAAATACACATGACAATTGTGATTAACCATACATGGCAATTATGGTTGGACCACACGTGGCAACTAGGTAAACACACATGGCAACTACTGTTTGACCATATGTGACAAGTAATTAATCACACACGGTAACTATAGTTTGATTACACGCGGCAACTGCCATAAATTAGACATGGCAACTATAGTTAATCAAAACAGATAGAGTTGCCATGCTTTTACAACTACATTTGTCATCCCGGATAACTACATCTGCCATCCCGGATGGCAACTAAATCGTCATCCCGCGGGATACCTAACGTAGTTGCGGCAGGACGTGTGGACATTTTTGTTTCATGCCACACGCGCGGGGTGAAGATGAGTAGTACTTGTTGGGCGTGTGGCACAAAGTAGCTTCGCCCACACGTGTAGGCAATTCTAATGTTCGCCCACACAGAGCCCGTGTGGACTGCCTTCTGCTCATGTCACACACGATGTGTGGACGGATGTCTAGTATGTCACACGTGTGAGAGTTATCGGCGTCCTATTTTATTTATTTCGTGTCATAGCTGTGTGGATATAATTTTCTATAAACATGGCCAAATATAGGAACGGTTGAGGTAGTGCTACTTTTCACTAACCGGCTTTGCTGTAAATCCATCTCATCTGAAGTCTAGTACAGGCATGAGCTAACTAATGGTGACACCTCTCGTAGTGGAATGCACATCACAGAAGCGCTACGCGTTCAACACGTCATGCAGAGACGCCTCGGCAAGCAGCTTAAGGTTCTCTCGCAATTGTTTATTTATGTAATGCACACCAACATGATTAACCCAATTATGTTGTTCCTGTGCTTCCGTTTGCTTCTCGATCAGATGCAGCGAGATCTGCAGCTGAGGATAGAGGCGCAGGGCAAGGTACTCCAGAAAATGGTGGAAGATCATCTCAAGGAGAGCAGGAATGCAACGGAGCCACAGGAGGTGGACGATGGCTCCCCGGTGAGTGGCCAAGATGACAACGCGTTCGACAACCTGCACCTCCCGTTCGGCGATGGCAGCAACTCCTCTGACGAAGATGTGTTCACGTCTTTTACTCCTTGATCTTCGGATCACCCCCATGTTTTGTTACCATTGCTTTCTGCTAATCCAATGAAATGCCAGCTACGCTGGATCTTTCCAAAAGAAAAGAAAAGATATCTCTGCATTGTGGACGCAAACGTTTGACACATGGTGGCCTCTATCTTGGTATCCTGCGCTTGAAAGCTACCACGGAGATTCGTGCATAAAGTAGTGCCTTTGCCTATACTAATTGAGGTCAAAATCACAGTTTTGATTTTCCTAACAAAGTTTCGCATAATTTTTTTCTGCCGGAAGTAATACTTGTATTACTCTACCACAAGGTCCTTACAATCGTCATGGACAAACTCCAAAATCTCCACGGGGCCATAAGTCATAGTGCGACCTTCTACTCCAGTGGAAGAGTCTCCGAAGGTAATACATAGGACGTTCGTTGTTTTGATCCCAATGGTATCCCATCCAACTTCCCCTCACTCAATTCTGACCTATAAACTTATGTAATGTAATCTTCAATATTATCTCAAAAGTTTATGCTAATCGGTTAAAGAGAATTTTATCGGAGATAATTTCACCTGCAGTCCGTGTTCGTACCAGGGAGGCTCATTATAGGCAATGTTATTGCAGCTTACGAGTGCTTGCATTTTATGAAGAGGAAGAGGAGTAAGAACAATGATTATTGTGCCATGACAGTAGATATGATGAAGTGGACTTATTTGAGGGCTGTCATGATTAAATTGGGCTTTTATTTTGCTTGGGTAGAAAACATTATAAAATGTGTGACCACCGTCAAGTTTAATGTTCTTCTGAATGGAGGCAAGTTGAATGAATTTTGCACAACTAGGGGGATCCGGGAGGGTGACCCAATATCTATGTACCTCTTTCTGTAGGCAGCGGGGGGTCTCTCTTATTTGTTGCGAGCTAGGGGGCTAGAAGAGGATACCCATGGAGTTGTGTTTGCACCGAATGCACCTCCGGTTTACCACCTGCTATTCGCGGACGATTGCTTGTTGATGTTCAAGGAGAATGAGAGTGGGGCAAATTTAATAAAGAGTATCATTCAACAGTAATGTGATGCTTCAGGGCAGCGGGTAAACCTTGCAAAATCTAGTATTTTTTCAGCAAGGGGTGCCCAAATGACCGAAGAGCTTTGATAAAAGGAATTCTTGATGTGCCAAATGAATTATTATCTGAGAGGTACTTGGGGCTACCATCTGACGTGGGGAAGTCAAAATATAGAACATTCAAATACATAAAAGATATACTTTGCACCAAAGTGAAGGGATGGATTGAAAGATGTATGGCGGATTCAGGGAAAGAAGTGTTGATTAAATCGATGGCTTAGGCAGTGCCAACGTTCTCTATGTCACGTTTCTTGCTACCAAGAGGCTTATGTTAGCAAATCGATACAATATTGAGGAAATGTTTTTGGGGCGGCAAGAATGGAGAGAGAAAAGTAGCATGTGTCTCATGGGATAAACTTACTATGCCTAGTGCCAAGAGGGATTAGATTCTCAAGGTATGGAATTGTTTAACCTCGCCATGCTCGTCACGCAAGGGTGGAGGCTTCTGCAGGATCCCAATCCATTGAGCGCAAGAATTTTAACAGGAGTATACTACCCCCACGGGGATGAGTTACAGGCCAAACTGAGCAATGCACCTTCTCAGGTCTGGCATGCGGTTCATGCAGGATTGCAGGTGCTAAAACATGGGTTGGTAAAGCGAATTGGAGACAGGAGAACAATAAGGATATGGGAAGATAACTCGTTACCACGTGATGATACGCTGCGTACTTTGCACCGAAGAACTGTGATCCCCCTTTCATGGTGAGCGAGCTGATAGAAAACGCTACTAAGTGTTGTAACAGACAACTGGTTATACAACATTTGCAACCACTAGATGCGTCAGTTGTATTTGGAATTCCGCTGACCACACGCAACACGAAGGATGCATGGGTATGCCATTATGAGCAAAGTGGTATATCCAGTTTTCGATCGGCCTATAGGATACTTATGGAAACAAAGAAGAGGAGAGAAGATTGGCTTGAGGACCGCTCAATGACCTCTAATGTGAGAACTGGTCATAGTGAGTGGAAGAAGCTATGGAGGATTAAAGAACCAGGACTGATCAAGCAATTTGCTTAGCGTTTAGCTCGTAACTTTGTTCCAACTGAATCAGTTAAATACCATAGAAATATGATTGATTCAGAGGTGTGTCCAATCTGCAATGGAGCAACAGATGACTGAAGACATGCGCTTACAAACTAGAACATGGCAAAGTATGTTTGGTGTCTGTTAGATGAGTAATTGGTTGAGCATTCGATCATTTGTAACATTCCAAATGCAAGATTGTGGCTATGGGAAATGATGGAGACCACAAGAGAGAAAGAGTTCATAAAGATTCTGGTGACTGTGTGGTCAATATGGTGGGCACGACGTAAAGTTATTCATGAGTAGGAATATCAGCCCTCCTTGTTAACTTACAACTTTATTGTAAGATATCTAGAATACCCGACTTTGGTCCTGGATACTCAAAAAACATCATCGGTAACCCAATCATTTGCTGGAGGGGAAGGAGGTAGGAGAATCCAGAAACCACCGAGGCAGGGATGTGCAAAGATAATGGTCGATGCAGCTATGTCAAAACAAGGAGAAATTGGTGCCTTTGCTGCTATTTGCAGGGCCTGCATGATGTGTTCCAAGGAGCTTCAGTAGATGTACTGGAAGATCCGACAACTCCAGAATTTTTTGAAACTTTGGCATTGAATGAAGCTCTTGCACTAGCTTCAGACCTTAGCATAAAAAGGTTCAAGCAGCAACGGACTGCATGGCTACGATACAACATCTGAAGAGTCCTTATATGGGTGCAAGCTCGTTGGTAATTGATGACATCAAAGAGAAAATGCAAGAATTTGAAGTCTGCATTTTCGATTATGAGAAGAGGGACAAAAATTGGGAGGCTCATTGTCTAGCTAATTGTTGTTACTTTAAATTTGGGGCGCTACATGTAGCTGTTGATCCGCCCGATTTTGTTTGTATCGAACCTTTTGTAGAACTTGAATAAAAGATGAGTGACTCCCCCTAAAAAATCTTCTACTCTAGCAAAACTAGCTAATCTATCACTCGCTTTAATACGAATTGACCTCACTTTGAAACAAATTGACCTCATTTGCTCCATTAATGTAGTGCCGCCCACAGTGGCGTTTGCGATACATGGAAAGCACTATGGTAAATGACATTTCTCATAGGCCACAAACTAGTCCTCAACGCTGACAGTCTGACGTGGAAAGCACAAAAATACCAAGGACCATAGTGTATCACCCGCCCTAGATCAGCTCGAGGAGCTCAGCTTTCAAGCTGGACATCTGCGCTCACTGCCGTCGTCCGCGCTCCACCTCGCGCACACTTTGCGCTGCGCTAGGTTCATGCGCTGATTTTCCCCCAGATAAATGTCGCACCTGCTCTTCATCTCCCTAAACTAGAGTACCTAGAACTCATGGGCGTCGGCATCTCGAAGGAGGATTGGGAGCGCCTCCTCCGTGGCTGTATAACTCTTGAGTACCTTCGTCTTCAGGTGATGGATGGGTTCAATAGCCTCCATATCACCTCGACAAATGTCCATCAATTTATGTGCATTGTTGGTGCCGCAATATCGGTTAGTTGAGGTGTTTCACGATATGGTCATTGAGAATGGGCCTTTCCTTGAGAGATTGTTTGTACTTGATAAAGAAGGTCGAGCAAGAAGCAGGGTCATTGACGCACCAAAATTGACAGTATTGGGCTATTCGTGTGCTGAATTCTTTGAACTTGTTACTGGATCCATATCAGTTCAGGTACAACAGTTTTCTTCTTCTCCTTCTTATTGTACATCACATTTTATCTATTTTTTGTTGATCTATGCTTGGCTTCATCCAAAAAATAATTCCCACAAGCTTGACCCCGTCTCCGCGCACAGTGAAAGTCTTGGTACTACAATCTATCGGTCCCGATCTGAATCAAGTTGTTAGATTCTTTAGATGCTTTCCGTGCACCGAGAACCTATACATCAAGGTGATGCTCCTTTCCTATTAATTGTTACACAACAGAGTTCAAGTTTTTGATACTTTTACCCATGATTACAATGACAAATGTACTATGATGTCTAAAGGAACTTTTGAGGATTTTAATACATATTTTTTTGAGATGTTAATCATGAACGATTGAAGATGACATTTCACTCTATTCATGTATTTTGGAAATCCTGCAAATCAAAGAGGCCCGTAGTGTTCAACACAACATCTAGGCACTAATGTGTTGTCTTCGTTTGCAGATACAAGAGGCCCGAAAGTAGAAAATATGGCGCAATATAACAATCCCATCGAATGCCTTGATCTCTATTTCACAGAAAAAATAATCAATCGATTTCAATAAAAGCATTTGAACCCTAAACCCTGAAAATTTGAATGAGATATGTTATGAACTCTGAAGTGGAAAATTTTTATAAGGTACTACGTTCTGAACATCAACACACCATTTTTAATCATTTTTCTAACCTGCCGAATTTTTTTGTGACACGAAACATTTTCTGTGACCCTACAAACCGTCTCTCAAAATGGACATGCTTAGTGATGCTCAAAAGCATCGTGGAATTTCAGGCCAGAACGTCGCCAAAGTTGACGAGGGCGTTGCCCCGGGAAGAAACACCTCGTGACGGTGGACCGTCACAGAAAATGATTTTACGACGTTTCTTGTTTCGCCACCAGGGTTTTTATCACTTAATAGAGCAAATTTTGTAGTGCATGTAAGGATAGGGTTGTCTAGGTGTGTTGTTAGGATGGTGGGAGTGGCGCACCGGAGAATAATTTTGCTGTGAATCCAATCCCATACTCGTTGTGTCTCTCACAGCAGTGTCTTGGAGTCGTTTGCGTCGTTTGCTCGTCAGTTCTTCGAATCGGCGGGATTAGATCTTCTGGATGTCGGCGACAAAGCGGCGGGGTGGTGATTTCTTTGGAGGTTAGCGTCCTCATGCTCTGTCCTCGCCGATGTGGCGTGGTCTCTAACGCGGTCAAGGAGTAGTGTGGTTCATGTTAGGAGGATGGATGTTGCCCATGGTGGTGGCGTCGCCTCGTGGGACAAGATGGCTTGCCGGGAGCACGGATAGAGGCGCAAGGACGACGGATCTGGTGGTCTCTCTCGACTTTATCGATGTGCGACGCGGGATCTGAGGTTGGGAAGGCACACGGACGACCCCGGCCGACATGCCACAACGTTATGTGCCCGCCGCGTGGTCTTCGGTTCACAAAACCCTAACGATGATGGTGCCCTCCCGGCTATGCTGACGGAGGTTCTTCTCCTGTCTCTCCGGCGACGTTTGGGGTTGGAGATGGCCGTTGGTTTTGGTTTGTGCAGCAAGCTCAAGGGACTTTTTTTGTAATTCTATTTTCTTCTGGACTTCTCCGCAAAGTTTTTGGGATAGTTGTTATGTCTACGTGTGTCTAGAGGTTCCATCGTGTGTACCTGTGTGGGTTCATGTAATCTCACTTTGGGTTTAATGACATAGTACACGATTACCTAAAAAACTCCCTTTAAAATAGTAGAGATTTTATTTAAATTTTATATAAAAGACAATAGAGATTGCGTTCGCGCACTTTTGCGCCATGGAATATGACACGGGGCCTCTGTGGTTTCGGATCGGGTACGATTCTCGTTCGGGTTCGTAGTCGGAGCCTTTTCCCAGTTATATCATGTGCGCTTCCGTAGTATTGGATCTCATTAACGATATCTGCGGATTAGGTTTCTCGAAGAAACCCCGATCGATTGTGGCCAGTTGCGACATGGCGACGATCGCGTTCCGACTCCTCTCTCGCCGGACTCTCACCAGCGCCATAGGCAAGGCCGCCGAGCACCTTCCTCAGGTCAATTGTCTCTCATCATCGTCTTTTTTCAATATTTCATTCCGAATTGAGACTCAAAAGCTACGGGGCCTGTGGCAGGGTCGTTGGTCGTGGCGGTCCTATCTGCTTGGCTTCGACGACACGGCGATGGCCGAGGCCAAAAGGCGGTTAGGCCACGCGTCGTACATGAAGTAAGTACTAGTACTAGTAGTAACAAAAGATTTGCAGCTCACTAATAGCCTCCCGTGTGTGCGTTCGTCTGCACTGCAGGCTGCTGGAGAAAGAGCAGGCAGCTGTCGACCGGACCCTCGGCCGCTTGGTTTTTGGGTCGGCCGTGGTTTCCGTCGGATTGCTCCTTGCCAAGATTTATCCACCTCCCCCAGCAAGCGGACATACAATTACCCCTACTTCAGACGGGGTGTAGGGAAGAGATCCCGGTTTCATTTGGATATATGAAATACTCCAAAGGAGTAACATGCTTTTCAGGTGCAAATAAGATGGGTGTAATTCCTTTTTGATGTAGCTCACCGTTCATGCCGAATTGGATGGGTGTAATTCCTCTTTTATATAGCTCATCATTCAGCCAAATGATAAAATGGGTGTGATTCTGATAATGTATTCAACTGTCCTTATATACTACTATCTCTGTAACTTTTTTATAAGGCATTTTTTTAAGAATTTTTATAATACGTTTTTAGAGTTTATGACAGCGTCAAAAAACGTCTTGTACTCATTTGACTTGGTATGTGGGGAGATGACGAAGCGTGTTTTTTTTAATAAATAAAGCGGTATTTTGATGGTTTCTTTCTGGGGTATAATTATGTTTTATCTGCAAATTAACATATATATGCAGGAAGTTTCTTGCAGTAGTGATTACATATATTATATTGGTGCTACAGTGTTGCATGTTGGGTTGTCAGGTAATGAGAGGGTGCAAGAGACTGTTGTATTTTTGTGAACTGATTGTTGTTGATTGATTTGAGAAATAATTGACCAGTCAAAATCGTGAACCAAATTTAAAATTGAACACCTCACTTGAATGAGAGAACTCCTTGGAAAATTGTTGATCAGGTCAAAATTGAGAACCAAATACAAAAGCAATGTCTTCAATTGAATGAGAGGCCTTCACCCTCTAGGGAGCTTATAGTGATACTAGAAGTTCTTAGGGTTGTACATGTTCTATTTTTACGTGGTGATTGCTTTTAAATTGTGAAAAATATTTACGTGCTAGTTGGTATGGCGTGTGGGGGAAACAATGGAGTGTGTTCCTTTTATCAGAGATGCTACACCTACGGACAGACTTTATGAAATCATGGTTATGGATGGATGTGTCATTTTTTTTTCAAGAAACTGATGTGTCAATTTATGGTTGGAGATTAGGGAAGAGTGGCTCAAGAGTGAAAATCAGGAAAGTGATTGGTGGGAGAGTGTTTGGTATGACCAATCCGTAGCGAATCATCTGTGAGTGTATCATTTTTCTTTTTCTGTTGTGGTGTTCGGGTGGGTCTTTTTGACCGTGTGATTGGAGGGCGTCTTTTATAATTAATACAAATACATGAGAAAATTACCTATTTTGGCAGCATGTGTTACGCTGGTGCTAAAAGAGTTATAGGGGGCACTTCTTTTTTGTCAATAAAGGCCCATACCACCCAGGCACGTACCAAGGGATCCATTCATCGAGAGATCCCACCATGAAGCCCGACTCAATGACCCAATCAATCATGTAAACAATCCAATTTGAAGACCTAAGTTAAATGAGGGGGCTTTAAAATTAGAGAGCTTAATGGATTTAGAGATTTCATTGCCACAACCAAGGATTGATCAAGTCCAAATCAAGGATTTAAAATTGTATAGTCAAATGGGAGAGCTTAAAAAATTATTGAGCATAATGTATTAGAAAATAAATGAGAGAGCTCCTTGTGAAATTGTTGACTCAGTCAAAATTAGATGACCCAATTCCAAATTGTAGTCCTCAATTCATTTTGAGGCCTTAAAAACTAGGGAACATAGTGTATAGTACTAGGGTTTCCCCTTATATCTCCTCTTGAGGTTGTGCCATCGGTAGAAAATGATCAATCCCATTGCACAAGAGGCACGTAATCTCTTCCGCGGGGTGATCCTGCTTTAGGTTTCCTTCCATTCCCGAGGTGCGATTATCCGAGCTCTTCCCAAGTTCCTTCTTGTTCTTGTCAGGGTGTTCCTCCTCTACCCTTGGTGCGGCTCTTATCAGTCGAGTCTGGACTCCATGGAAATCCAAGCTGAAAATCGTTCATGTCGTTCCCCAAATGGAATGACTTGTTTTGTATCGGTCCCACCATTCTCCGGTAGGCCCTTCTAACAGAAGTGTGGCAAATCTCACCTTCCCAGAGTATGTGCAAGCAATGGTCTCCAAATTTTTGCTCACAATCTGTAGCCAATCATCGACCTCCATGGTCTTTGTGGCACTCAAAAATCTAGGCAGTCTCATCTCCATGAAGCTCATGAATGCATCCTTTAGGGGGCTGGTGCTTGTTTCTTACTCAGGTGCTTGATCCAGGTCTCCAGTTGATAGCTTATCAAGGTCTATCCCTGCGCCACTTGTTCCATCAATGTGGGGACGCTGGGAGCTGACCAGTTGTTGGTATGGTCTTTCAAATTCTCTGGACCATCTGGTTGCGGTCTACTCATGGTCCACGGTTTCGGGTTTAGGTTGGGGACGAGGGAATAGTCGAGATAGATAGGTACCCTTATACTGACTTCTACTAATTATAGCCTCATATGGTTGTTAGTATAACACATAGGTAACGTTCACACTTCACACACGAAACAAGTAATCAAGGCTTCATTCAATTTATAAGCAACAAGGTTCCAAGAAAATCCTAAGTAAGGTCATACCACATCCGTTATGATCTCATCCTACTGCTAGTACATCACCACGTCAGATTTACATAGTAGTGGTATGCGCGAAACGTTCTACTTTAGATTAACATAGTAGTGGTGGTCAAATCTAAGCTTCATCACAGTTTCGATCTTCCAACTCCTTCAAATGGCTTCCTTCTTGAAGCGGTTCTTGTCCTTCCACCTTGCCAGTTCTTCCTAGACAGTCTTCAACTCTCTTCTTCTACCTTGTGGAGGTGCTCCTGAGTGTAGTGCAATCTAACTATTCTTCCCATGCAGCATCTCGTCAACGTCAAAAAATGTAGCTTGGAGTGTCAGGTTGGTGATCACATGAAGTCCTCTAGCCTCATCGTTGTCCCATGGTTGGCGTACATGTGTAGTTACACTAATCAACAGTTCGTTCCTTCATGCCAGACTAGGAATCATTTGTAAATGCTTCTCCATACAGTCCCATGCCTAACATGACACCCTTCAATGCTTTTGGAAATTTGATGTCTCCCTTCAAGATCATGCTAAGCATCGGCTTCTCCTCATCTAGTTCCATGAAAGTGGACATCTACATTTTGAAGGGGAGAGGGTTAGAAATGAAGAGGTAATAAGATACAAGACCAAAGGATAAACTTAGTGAAGTCTAAAATATGTTTTGTCCCTATTATCTTTCCATATCCTAGGGTCATGTCCTATAGACAACATGTGCTCTGATAAAATCTGTTGCGACCTGGTATCGGGAGGCCCCCCGAATCTATGTGCTTACTGTCTCAGTCCCTGGATCAATAACTGACACTCACAATCGACGATGAATTATCAAGAATTCAACACATGCCATAGTATTACATTGTAGATCTAGTGTTTTACAATGCATACCTATGATGTCTACTACGCAACTTTATTCTTGTAGACTCGTGTTGGTCCTTCAAGCGCAGAGTTTTGTAGGACGGTAGCAATTTTCCCTCAAGTGGATGACCTAAGGTTTATCAATCCATGGGAGGTGTAGGATGAAGATGGCCTCTCTCAAACAACCCTGCAACCAAATACAAGAAATCTCTTGTGTCCCCAACACACCCAATACAATGGAAAATTGTATAGGTGCTGTAGTTCGGCGAAGAGATGGTGATAAAAGTGTAATATTGATGGTAGAAATATTTTTTTATAATCCGAATAAATAAGAACAACAAGGTAGCAAATAGTAAACGGGCACAAAAACGGTATTGCAATGCTTGAAAATGAGGCCTAGGGTCCGTACTTTCTCTAGTGCGATCTCTCAACAATGCTAATATAATTGGATCATATAATCATCCCTCAATGTGCAACGAAGAATCACTCCAAAGTTCCTATCTAGCGGAGAACATACGAAGAAATTGTTTGTAGGGTACGGAACCACCTTGAAGCTATTCTTTCCGATCGATCTATCCAAGAGTTCCTACTAAAATATCACCAAATAATTTCAGATTCATAATACTTAATCCAACATAAAGAACCTCAAAGAGTTCTCCAAGATTTCTACCAGAGAAACAAAGATAAGAACGTGCATCAACCCCTATGCGTAGATTACCCCAATGTCACCTCGGGAATCTGCGAGTTGAGTGCCAAAACACATATCAAGTGAATCAATATGATACCCCATTGTCACCACGAGTATTCATATGCAAGACATATATCAAGTGCTCTCAAATCCATAAAAGTATTCAATCCGATAACAACGAAATCTCAAAGGGAAAAACTCAATTCATCACAACAAGATAGAGAGGGGAAAACACCATACGATCTGACTATATTAACAAAGCCCGCGATACAACAAGATCGTGACATCTCATGAACACGAGAGAGAGAGAGATTAAACACATAGCTACTGGTACAAACCCTCAACCCCGAGGGTGGACTACTCCCTCCTCATCGTGGTGGCCGCCGGGATGATGAAGATGGCCACCGGAGATGATTTCCCCCTCCGGCAGGGTGTCGGAATAGGGTCTAGATTGGTTTTCGGTGGCTACAGAGCCTTGTGGCAGCAGAACTTCTGATCTAGGTTAACCCCAAGGGTTTTTGGAATATTTGGGATTTTATAGGGCAAAGAGGGGGTGCGGGAGGCCACCGAGGTGAGCACAACCCACCTGGGCGCCCCTGGGACCCCAGGCGCGCCTCCCAGGCGCGCCTTGGTGGGTTGTGCCCCCCTCGGGGCACCTCCCAGGTGTTGCTCTGGCCCATCGGGAGTCTTCTGGTCCATAAAAAATCCACAAAAAGTTTCACGGTGTTTGGACTCCGTTTGATATTGATTTCCTGCGATGTAAAAAACAAGCAAAAAACATCAACCGACACTGGGCACTGGGTCAATAGCTTGGTCCGAAAAGATGATATAAAGTTGCTATAAAATGATTGTAAAACATCCTAGAATTATAATAAAATAGCATGAATACTTCATAAATTATAGATACGTTGGAGACGTATCAACATCCCCAAGCTTAATTCCTACTCGTTCTCGAGTAGGTAAATGATAAAAGAAATAATTTATGAAGTGTGAATGCTAGCAAAGTGCATAAGTTTGATCAATGATAATTTCAATCACTTTTCCTAGCATCATGAAACAACACTTTCTTATAAAATTTCTCATCTTTAAAGTAGCAACCAATTCACATGTTAAGGTTCAAACAATGGATTCTCTTGAAACTCAACAACCTATGTTCTCAGTCACCAAGAAATTGCAATTCGACTTATTCAACAGAGTCTAAGTAAGAGCTCTACGTATTCAACCATCATATAGTCTTCTATGATTGCTAACAATCACTGCATACACATGAGCAAAACGTTTCAACCGGACACATAGAAAGATAGGGGCTTATAATTTTTCCTCCCAACGTATTCACCTCAAGGGTGGTGTCAACAATAATAACTCATGCTACTCATATCCAGCTGGATATATGTGCCTAGATCTTTTCTCACCACATGATGCTTGCCAAAAGAGAAAAATAAAAAGGAATAGAGAGAAAAACTTTGACTCTTCGCATAAAAGTAAATACTAAAAAGTAAAAGATAGGCCCTTCGCAGAGGGAAGCAGAGGTTGCCATGCGCTTATCTGTTTGTATGCTCAACCCCTTAGTGCAAAAGAACGTCACGTTGTATTGCCCCTTATGATAGAAACCTTTATTATGCAGTCTGCCGCTTTTATTCTTTGCCATCACAAGTTCATACAACGCTCAATTTTCTCTTACACTAAATGATCTAACACTTTTAGAAGCAATTTTTATTGCCTTAGTGCACCGATGACAACTTACTTGAAGGATCTTGCTCAATCCTTAGGTAGGTATGGTGGACTCTTGAAAATAAGATTTGGGTTTAAGGGTTTTTGGATGCACAAGTAGTATCTCTACTTGGTGCGGAATTTTTGGCTAGCAAATATGGGGGGGGGGGGGGGCAAGCACCACATGTTGAAGGATCTATGACAATATAATTTGTATGTGAATATGAAAAAACATAAACCATTATGTTGTCTTCCTTGTCCAACACAACAATTTTGGCATATAATATTTTGATGGGGGCTCACAATCACAAAAAAATTCCAAGATAGTGTATTTGCATGTGAAAGTTCTCTTCCTTATACTCATTATTCGTGAATTGCTTGTATGACCAATATTGTGATTGTCAAGCCTCAAAATATTTCACTTTCTAGACCCAAAGTGAAGCTACCACTAGGCATGATATAATTTCAACTTCATGATATTCGATTTATTCAACAATTTACTCATAGGATATAAGTGAAGCACAAGATTAAATGACAAGCTACTCCAAAAAGTTATAAGTGAAGATCAAGCGAGTAGTTATGCAAATGGGTAGCTATTTGAGGACTATCTCTTATTAAAAAAACTTTCAGATCTAAGTATTTTATTAAAAGAGCAAGAAAAACAAAACAAAATGACATTCCAAGAATAGCACAACTCATGTGAAGAAGCAAAAACTTAGGCTCAACCGATATTAACCGATAATTGTTGATGAAGAAAGGTAGGATGCCTACCGGGGCATCCCCAAGCTTAGATGATTGAGACTTGAAATATTATCTTGGGGTGCCTTGGGCATCCTGATGTCTACTACACAACCTTTTTATTGTAGACGTTGTTGGGCCTCCAAGTGCAGAGGTTTGTAGGACAGTAGCAAATTTCCCTCAAGTGGATGACCTAAGGTTTATCAATCCGTGGGAGGCGTAGGATGAAGATGGTCTCTCTCAAACAACCCTGCAACCAAATAACAAAGAGTCTCTTGTGTCCCCAACACACACAATACAATGGTAAATTGTATAGGTGCACTGGTTCGGCGAAGAGATGGTGATACAAGTGCAATATGGATGGTAGATATAGGTTTTTGTAATCTGAAAATATAAAAACAGCAAGGTAACTAA
The DNA here is from genome assembly GCF_002575655.3 of Aegilops tauschii subsp. strangulata. Lineage (NCBI taxonomy): Eukaryota > Viridiplantae > Streptophyta > Magnoliopsida > Poales > Poaceae > Aegilops > Aegilops tauschii. Next base: position 141,260,828 of record NC_053037.3, read on the forward strand.
TGATGAAAGTGAGCGTAAACGGTATTGCAATGCTAGGAAACAAGGCCTAAGGTTCATACTTTCACTAGTGCAAGTTCTCTCAACAATAATAACATAATTGGATTATATAACTATCCCTCAACATGCAACAAAGAGTCACTCCAAAGTCACTAATAGCGGAGAACAAACGAAGAGATTATTGTAGGGTACGAAACCACCTTAAAGTTATCCTTTCTGATCGATCTATTCAAGAGTCTGTAGTAAAATAACATGAAGCTATCTTTCCGTTCGATCTATCATAGAGTTCATACTAGAATAACACCTTAAGACACAAATCAACCAAAACCTAATGTCACCTAGATACTCCAATATCACCTCAAGTATCGATTATACGATATGCATCACACAATCTCAGATTCATCTATTCAACCAACACATAGAACTTCAAAGAGTGCCCCAAAGTTTCTACCGGAGAGTCAAGACGAAAATGTGTGCCAACCCCTATGCATAAGTTCACAATGTAATGGAACCCGCAAGTTGATCACCAAAACATACATCAAGTGGATCACGTGAATATCCCATTGTCACCACAGATAAGCACATGCAAGACATACATCAAGTGTTCTCAAATCCTTAAAGACTCAATCCGATAAGATAAGTTCAAAGGGAAAACTCAATCCATTACAAGAGAGTAGAGGGGGAGAAAAATCATAAGATCCAACTATAATAGCAAAGCTCGCGATACATCAAGATCGTGCCGAATCAAGAACACGAGAGAGAGAGATCAAACTCATAGCTACGGGTACATACCCTCAGCCCCAAGGGTGAACTACTCCCTCCTCGTCATGGAGAGCGCCGGGATGATGAAGATGGCCACCGGAGAGGGATTCCCCCCGGCAGGGTGCCGGAACGGGTCTAGATTGGTTTTCGGTGGCTACAGAGGCTTGCGGCGGCGGAACTCCCGATCTAGGTTATGTTCTAGGGGTTTCTGTATATATAAGAGGTTTTGGCATCGAGAACAAGTTAGGGGGGGTCTCCGGGCTGTCCACGAGGTAGGGAGGCGCGCCCAGGGGGGTGGGCGCGCCCCCCACCCTCGTGGGCAGCCCGGGAGTCTTCTGGCCCAACTCTTTTACTCCATGGCCTTCTTCTGGTCCAAAAATAAGTTCCGTGAAGTTTCAGGTCAATTGGACCCCGTTTGGTTTTCCTTTTCTGGATACTCAAAAACAAGGAAAAAACAGAAACTGGCACTGGGCTCTAGGTTAATAGGTTAGTCCCAAAAATCATATAAAATAGCATATAAAACATCCACGATGGATAATATAATAGCATGGAACAATCAAAAATTATAGATAGGTTGGAGACGTATCAAGCATCCCCAAGCTTAATTCTTGCTCGTCCTCGAGTAGGTAAATGATAAAAAACAGAATTTTTGATGTGGAATGCTTTCTAGCATATTCTTCAATGTAATTTTCTTTATTGTGGCATGAATGTTCAGATCCGAAAGATTCAAGATAAAAGTTTAATATTGACATAAAAATAATAATGCTTCAAGCATACTAACCAAGCAATTATGTCTTCTCAAAATAACATGGACAAAGAAAGCTTATCCCTACAAAATCATATAGTTTGGCTATGCTTCATTTTCGTCACACAAAAATGCTCCCATCATGCACAACCCCGATGACAAGCCGAGCAATTGGTTCATACTTTTTAACGCGCTTCCGCCTTTTCAACCCTCACGCAATACATGAGCGCAAGCCATGGACATAGCACTATGGGTGGAATAGAGTATGATGATAGGGGTTATGTGAGAAGATAAAAAGAAGAAAGTCTCACATTGACGCGGCTAATCAACGGGCTATGGAGATGCCCATCAATTGATGTCAATGCGAGGAGTAGGGATTGCGATGCAACGGATGCACTAGAGCTATAAATATATGAAAGCTCATCAAAAGAAACTAAGTGGGTGTGCATCCAACTTGCTTGCTCACGAAGACCTAGGGCATTTTGAGGAAGCCCATCATTGGAATATACAAGCCAAGTTCTATAATGAAAAATTCCCACTAGTATATGAAAGTGACAAAATAAGAGACTCTCTATCATGAAGATCATGTTGCTACTTTGAAGTACAAGTGTGGAGAAAGGATAGTAACATTGTCCCTTCTCTCTTTTTTTCTCTTTTTTTATTTTTTTATTTGGGCCTTCTCTCTCTCTTTTTTTCTTTTGGCCTCTTTTTCTTTTCTTTTTTTTTCTTTTGTCCGGAGTCTCATCCCGACTTGTGGGGGAATCATAGTCTCCATCATCCTTTCCTCACATGGTACAATGCTCTAATAATGATGATCATCACACTTTTATTTACTTACAACTCAAGAATTACAACTCGATACTTAGAACAAAATATGACTCTATGTGAATGCCTCCGGCGGTGTACCGGGATATGCAATGAATCAAGAGTGACATGTATGAAAAATTAGCATGGTGGCCTTGCCACAAATACGATGTCAACTACATGATCATGCAAGGCAATATGACAGTGATGATGCGTGTCATAATAAACGGAACGGTGGAAAGTTGCATGGCAATATATCTCGGAATGACTATAGAAATGCCATAATAGGTAGGTATGGTGGCTGTTTTGAGGAAGATATAAGGAGGTTTATGTGTGATAGATCGTATCGTATCACGGGGTTTGGATGCACCCGCGAAGTTTGCACCAACTCTCAAGGTGAGAAAGGGCAATGCACGGTACCAAAGAGGCTAGCAATGATGGAAGGGTGAGAGTGCGTAATATCCATGGACTCACATTAGTCATAAAGAACTCATATACTTATTGCAAAAGTTTATTTGCCCTCGAAGCAAAGTACTACTACGCATGCCCCTAGGGGGATAGATTGGTAGGAAAATACCATCGCTCGTCCCCGACCGCCACTCATAAGGAAAGCAATCAAAGAACACTCCATGCTTCAAATTTGTCACACAACGTTTACCATACGTGCATGCTACGGGACTTGCCAACCTCAACACAAGTATTTCTCAGTTTCATAATTACCCAACGAGCACGACTCTAATATCACCACCTTTGTATCTCAAAACAACTATCAAGTATCAAACTTCTCTTAGTATTTAATGCACTTTATATGAAAGTTTTTATTATACCCATCCTGGATGCCTATCATATCAGGACTAGTTTCATAACCAAAGCAAATTACCATGCTGTTTAGGACTCTCAAAATAATATAAGTGAAGCATGAGAGATCAATAATTTCTATAAAATAAAACCACCGTGCTCTAAAAGGATATAAGTGAAGCACTAGAGCAAATGACAAACTACTCCGAAAGATATAAGTGAAGATCAATGAGTAGTTGAATAATTATGTAACTATGTGAAGACTCTCTAACGTTTAATAATTTCAGATCTTGGTATTTTATTCAAACAGCAAGCAAAACAAAAGAAAATAAAATGACGCTCCAAGCAAAACACATATCATGTGGTGAATAAAAATATAGCTCCAAGTAAAGTTACCGATGAACGGAGACGAAAGAGGGGATGCCATCCGGGGCATCCCCAAGCTTAGGCTCTTGGTTGTCCTTGAATATTACCTTGGGGTGCCTTGGGCATCCCCAAGCTTAGGCTCTTGCCACTCCTTATTCCATAGTCCATCGAATCTTTACCCAAAACTTGAAAACTTCACAACACAAAACTTAACAGAAAACTCGTAAGCTTCGTTAGTATAAGAAAATAAATCACCACTTAGGTACTGTTGTGAACTCATTATAAATTCATATTGGTGTAATATCTACTGTATTCCAACTTCTCTATGGTTCATACCCTCCATTACTACTCATAGATTCATCCAAATAAGCAAACAACACATAGAAAACAGAATCTGTCAAAAACATAACAGTCTGTAGTAATCTGTATCAAACGTATACTTCTGGAACTCCAAAAATTCTGAAATAAATTGGTGGACCTGAGGAATTTGTCTATTAATCTGGAAAAGGAATCAACCTAAAATTACTCTCCAGTAAAAACTGGCAGCTAATCTCGTGAGCGCTAAAGTTTCTGTTTTTTACAGCAAGATCATAAAGACTTCACCCAAGTCTTCCCAAAGGTTCTACTTGGCACAAACACTAATTAAAACATAAAACCACATCTAACCAGAGGCTATATAGATTATTTATTACTAAACAGGAACAAAAAGCAAGGAACAAAAATAAAATTGGGTTGCCTCCCAACAAGCGCTAACGTTTAACGCCCCTAGCTAGGCATGATGATTTCAGTGATGCTCACAAAAAGATAAGAATTAAAACATAAAGAGAGCATCATGAATAATATTACTAGAACATTTAAGTCTAAGCCACTTCCTATGCATAGGGATTTTGTGAGCAAACAATTTATGGGAACAATAATCAACTAGCATAGGAAGGCAAAACAAGCATAACTTCAAAACTTTAAGCACATAGAGAGGAAACTTGATATTATTGCAATTCCTACAAGCATATATTCCTCCCTCATAATAATTTTCAGTAGCATCATGAATGAATTCAACCATATAACCAGTACCTAAAGCATTCTTTTCGTGATCTACAAGCATAGAAATTTTATTACTCTCCACATAAGCAAAATTCTTCTCATTCAGAATAGTGGGAGTATCATAAGAGACTCGAATACTATAAATTGTTTCCACATTAAAAGAGTAATGTTCAGAAAAAGGGAAATCATAATCATGACAAATTTTATAAATATAATCATCACTACTTTTTATAGCATAAGTATCATCACAATAATTATCATAAGTAGCAACTTTGTTCTCATCATAATCGATTGAAACCTCTTCCGAAATAGTGGATTCATCACTAAATAAAGTCATGACCTCTCCAAATCCACTTTCATAATTGTCACAATAAGATTCAACACCCTCCAAAATAGTGGGATCATTACTTCCTAAAGTTGACACTCTTCCAAACCCACTTTCATCAATATAATCATCATAAGTAGGAGGCATGCTATCATCATAATAAATTTGCATATCAAAACTTGGGAGGCTAGAAATATCATCTTCATTAAACATAGCATCCCCAAGCTTGGGACAAACATTAATTGCAGCAAATATATTCTCAAACATGTCATTCTCATCAAACATAGCATCCCCAAGCTTGGGCCTTTTCATATCATAAGCATAATCACTCTCATCATTAATAGTATGGATAGCACCAATAGTATAGCAATTATCATCATCACAATGAGTAATAGGAGCAACATCATTTGGGAGGGATACCTTTCTACCTTTGCTTCTCTGTCTTTTCTTTTTCTTCTTCACATCATGTATGGGTTTAACCCTCTCTTTTGAACTCCTTATTAATGAGATTGGTTGAATAGAAAGCTCCTCCTCGTTACCTGATTCATCATAAGAAATAATATGAGGATATTGGGAAGTCTCTTCCCTTTCATTAGTATTCTCTTCATCTTCTATATGTTTTATTTTCTTTATGTAACTGGCAATATAAGGATTTTCAATGCAATTCACCGCACAATACATAAAAATTTCTTCTAGATCAAAATCAAGAACTTTATCAAGGACAAATTCTGGCATATCTTTAGTTATACATTTCATTTCTTCATAACCCAAAAGCAAACTAAGTTCATTATGATGTGCAAGGGAAATCAAGTCATCACAATTTTTGGACATGATACGATCATGAATTTTTTTGCATTGGGGGTTTAAATGATCATGTTCATTGCAAAGTTCGCAAGGATGGCAAAGAAATTTTAAATTTTTAGCACAAGCATCTAGCCTCTCTTGCAACCATTTAGTTTCGAAATACTTATGCCTCTTGCAAAATCTATCTTCCCTATTTGGTGTGTACTTGCAAACTCTATGCACTCCACAAAAATTGACATGCTTATAAGAGACATTTTCATCATGACTAGTGCAATCATCATTAGTACTATGGATATTCAAAGAGTTCATACTAACAACATTGCAATCATGCTCATCATTAAAAGATTTAGTGACAAACATTCTAATGCATTCTTCCTCTAGCAATTGAGCACAATTATCGGAATCCTTATTTTCATGAAAGATATTAAAAAGATGAAGCATATGAGGCACCCTCAATTCCATTCTTTTTGTAGTTTTCTTTTATAAACTAAACAACTGATAGAACAAGAAACAAAAAGATTCGATTGCAAGATCTAAAGATATACCTTCAAGCACTCACCTACCCGGCAACGGCGCCAGAAACTACTTGATGTCTACTACACAACCTTCTTCTTGTACACGTTGTTGGGCCTCCAAGTGCAGAGGTTTGTAGGACAGCAGCAAATTTCCCTCAAGTGGATGACCTAAGGTTTATCAATCCGTGGGAGGCGTAGGATGAAGATGGTCTCTCTCAAACAACCCTGCAACCAAATAAAAAAGAGTCTCTTGTGTCCCCAACACACCCAATACAATGGTAAATTGTATAGGTGCACTAGTTCGGTGAAGAGATGGTGATACAAGTGCAGTATGGATGGTAGATATAGGTTTTTGTAATCTGAAAATATAAAAACAGCAAGGTAACTAATGATAAAAGTGAGCGTAAACGGTATTGCAATGCTAGCAAACAAGGCCTAAGGTTCATACTTTCACTAGTGCAAGTTCTCTCAAAAATAATAACATAATTGGATTATATAACTATCCCTCAACATGCAACAAAGAGTCACTCCAAAGTCACTAATAGAGGAGAACAAACGAAGAGATTATTGTAGGGTACAAAACCACCTCAAAGTTATCCTTTCTGATCGATCTATTCAAGAGTCCGTAGTAAAATAACATGAAGCTATTATTTCCGTTCGATCTATCATAGAGTTCGTACTAGAATAACACCTTAAGACACAAATCAACCAAAACCCTAATGTCACCTAGATACTCCAATGTCACCTCAAGTATCCGTGGGTATGATTATACGATATGCATCACACAATCTCAGATTCATCTATTCAACCAACACATAGAACTTCAAAGAGTGCCCCAAAGTTTCTACCGGAGAGTCAAGACGAAAACGTGTGCCAACCCCTATGCATAAGTTCACAATGTTATGGAACCCACAAGTTGATCACCAAAACTTACATCAAGTAGATCACGTGAATATCCCATTGTCACCACAGATAAGCACATGCAAGACATACATCAAGTGTTCTCAAATCCTTAAAGACTCAATCCGATAAGATAACTTCAAAGGGAAAAATCAATCCATTACAAGAGAGTAGAGGGGGAGAAACATCATAAGATCCAACTATAATAGCAAAGCTCGCGATACATCAAGATCGTGCCGAATCAAGAACACGAGAGAGAGAGAGATAAAACACATAGCTACGGGTACATACCCTCAGCCCCAAGGGTGAACTACTCCCTCCTCGTCATGGAGAGCGCCGGGATGATGAAGATGGCCACCGGAGAGGGATTCACCCCTCCGGAGGGTGCCGGAACGGGTCTAGATTGGTTTTCGGTTGCTACAGAGGCTTGCGGCGGTGGAACTCCCGATCTAGGTTATGTTCTGGGGGTTTCTGTATATATAAGAGGTTTTGGCATCGAGAACAAGTTAGGGGGGTCTCCGGGCTGTCCACGAGGTAGGGAGGCGCGCCCGAGTGGGTGGGCGCGCCCCCCACCCTCGTGGGCAGCCCAGGAGTCTTCTGGCCCAACTCTTTTACTCCATGGCCTTCTTCTGGTCCAAAAGTAAGTTCTGTGAAGTTTCAGGTCAATTGGACTCCGTTTGGTTTTTCTTTTCTGCGATACTCAAAAACAAGGAAAAAAGAAAAACTGGCACTGGACTCTAGGTTAATAGGTTAGTCCCAAAAATCATATAAAATAGCATATAAATGCATATAAAACATCCACGATGGATAATATAATAGCATGGAACAATAAAAAATTATAGATACGTTGGAGACGTATCACATCCCCAAGCTTGAGCTTTTGTGTCTCCTTAATTCCTCTAATATCACGGTTTTCCTAAATCTCAAAAGCTTCATCCACACAAAACTCAACAAGAACTCGTGAGATAAGTTAGTATAAACCAATGCAAAAACCTTATCATTCTCTACTGTAGCAAATCACTAAAATTATTCTCAACATTGCATACTAAATGCCTTTGCATATTTAATACTCCTATCCGCAAATAGAATCATTAAACAAGCAAACATATGCAAACAATGCAATCATAACAGCAATCTGCCAAACCAGTACAGTCTATAAAGAATGCAAGAGTATCAATACTTCTTAAACTCCAAAGATTATGAAAATTTAACACACTGTAGAAAATTTATCAGAGTTTATTTTGCAAAAAGTGTCAACATTTTATCACATTCTGACTTTTCTAGGAAATTTTTGCAACATCGACTTTCTGTTTTAAAACAGCAACTCATATACTTGGAAGATAAGCATGACACAGGCTATACTTGACATTTTTATTGAAATAAAAGATGCAAAACATTATTCTAAATAACAGCAAGCAAATTCTAACAAAATAAAATGACGCTCCAAGCATAACACATATCATGTGACGAATGAATACATAGCTCCACACTGGTACGCGTTGGTCCTAAACAAACGGTTTTTAACCCCTTTCCGCGACTGCATTTGGAACTGTCACCAAGTGAGTGTGTGCGATAGGGTGTCCTTATCACACGACCCGGAAATCGTTGGGGATAGGCCCTCCTAGGACCCAGGTTGGGGACGTGTGCGATCGGGCGAGGCATCGAAACCCAATCATTTGCGTAGGTATGTACATCCCACACGGTAATCCGAGAAAATCATTTCCGTAGGTATGTACATCCCACACGGTGAATCCCAGAAAAACATTTTCGTAGGTATGTATATCACACACAGTCAATCCAAGGAATACGTTTCCGTTCTTATGTACATCCCACACAGTGAATCTAGGGAAAACATTTCCGTTCGTATGTATATCACACACAGTTAATCCAAGGAATATGTTTCCGTTCTTATGTACATCCCATACAGTCAATCCAGGGAAAACGTTTCCGTTCGTACGTACATCCCACACAGTTTTAGGTGTAGGCTCGTGTGTGATAGGTGTAACTATCACACACGGTCTGCCTTGGTTAACTGTTTGCTTTTATCAACTATATCACACACGATTTGGTGAAGAAAACTGTGTGGCATTGGGCTATCAATCGCAGGCGCTTTTACTGCTAGAACCGTTTGCAAAGGTCTCTGACACATTTAGCAAGTTTATTAGTTTACAATTAACAATTCCAGTATTACGCAAATTCACATTTCATATCAAACAGCTGTTTGCCAATTTCATATCAGGCACATAAATATATTATAACATCACAGTACGGTAGCTACATGAAAACATCATAGTACAACATATAGCTAGTTCAACTTCATAAGAACAATATATTCATTTCCCTAATCGAGATCATCCAGGCTCGTCTTATCCACCTCTGCTTTCAGTTCAGTAAGAACCTGTTTTGCACGGGCCAACTAGGAAAGTGCCTCCTCCTTCGCCAACACCATCTTAGCAAAGTCTGATTTGAAAAATCTGAGCTCATTCTCCACCTTCAAATTTTTATCCCGCAACTTGAAATATTCTTCAGCGTTGACAACAGTATCTCTAAGCCTACGTCTGTTCTCTTCCTCATACATGCTCCAGAGCTTCGCTAGGCACATATTCAAAGACTGTGGACACTCTTGATCAACCCACTCCAAGTACAAACACTTCCGTTCATCCTATAATATTTAAAACTAGATCAGTAACAATTGTAGGGGAAATGGGTTTATAGCAACATAGAAAATCACCAATGCTTATTTTGAAAAACTAAAGAAACATGTTACTACCTCTCTCTCAGTTTACAGGGCGTGCACGTACTCCTAGGTTGTCAATTTGATCAACCTAATACAAGTAATATATTACAAAAAATATACCAATATAAATTTCAGATGTTCTATTTTCAAACGGTATAATTTTTATGTTACATTGTTTATATTAGAGTGAAAAAATTGGCAACCTAGGTATACGCGCGGGACTTATAAACTGAAACGGAGGAAGTAATTATGACATATCTTCTCAAAAAGATCAATGTGCAAATGAAATAATTAGTACAGAGACAACAACCAAATTCTAGAACATCAGAATCTATAATTAACTACAACGATGCTACAAGTTCTTACTCATGTACAATAAATAACAAATTGAACATTTTATGAGGAAGGTAAATATAACTGCAACAACATAGCGACAGTGTTTGGATGACAACAAATTGACACTCCCTCCATTTTTATATACAAGGCCACAATCAAAATTACAATTTGCAACTATACAAGGCCATAAACACCAATGGAGACAAAAATGATGGTGTTTGCCTCGTACTAGTAACGAGGACATTAATTATCCCTTGCATGCATGTGTGTGTGAGAAGGTTGGCTTGCATGCGCCTCATTAATTAACCAAAAGGAGTGAGAGCATTGACTTGTTGTAGGTGGGACATAAAAATATGCATTAATTAACACAACAGACAAGGAGACAAGCTAGCTTGCAATATTCTCTTAAGCACATATTTACTTTTTCCTTGGTACCTGTAATATGGGTTTGTGGCCTTGTATACAAAAATGGAGGGAGTACTAACAGGTGTGTACATGCACAAATTTAGTAACATAGAACTAATAGCACTAAGGCCGTCCACTATGTATGCCAAACCTGGGGTAAAGACAACTGTTGCTACATCTCGCACCGGTGCCCTGCACTAGTGAGCCGATGCAGCGGAAAAAAAATCAGGGACCCGGACTCCGGAGCACGTAGTTGCTCCGTTGGCCAGTTCCTCCGTGCCATACAGATTTAGTATTTTACTGCTTGGCTGCTCGGATGTGTGGACCAAAGTTGGCTGCACAAACTGCTGAAGCGGTGCCAAATAATTTTCTAATGGCACCGCTGATGAGATGGCAATAATTTAAGATACTAGGTACAAACTGTGACACTGTCTTAGGATGCGTTTGGTTGAAGGTGTGGTATGAATGGGTTGGGACCATGACAGTGTCTGAATCACATCTAACAAATGATTTGTAACAACGAAAGAGGTCTAACCTTCTCTGCACATGCCAGAAACTTCCACCCACTGTCCACAGAATCAAACGCAACTAGCTTCACGCATGGAGATTGATGTTGACAACAAGCAGATAGATCTTCAGCCACCCCGCTCCATTCGTTGCCACTGATGGTCCTAGGGTGCTACAAGAGGAAGAAATGACTCAAATCGACCGCCGGGTCAAAATCCTTCATTCCAAGTCATAGCCCGAGAGAGAGAAGAGAGGCATACCCGGGTGGTGAAGGAGTAGTCGCCGGAGGAGGAACCGCTGGAGAGGTCTTTGAAGAAGACCATGGCGACCCCGGCGGTAGGATGCGAGACAACGAGAGCGAGGAAGCGGCTATAACTTAGCAAGGAAGGAAGGAAGGAGGAAACAGGGGAAATGTGACTTGTGGTCGGGGAGAAAAGGGGGTGGGGAAGGGGGCGGGGGTAGATATTTTGGCGGTAGGCCAAAAAAATTGGAAATGTGGAGGGAAACTTTGCGCGTGGTGCTGCTGGACCATTCACTTTGAACGATTGTGTGCATCGCAAACGATTCTTCTGCTTTACGTGCATGGGATGAGTTTGATAATTCAAATTTTGGTGGAAATTTCCCCGGGTACGTCATTGCATAATTTAACATCGCTTGCTAACTTGGGCACACAAAAGAGCGTACAGTAGACAGAACACACTTACTGAATCGAGCAATTTTAGTAATTAAACAGAGCCAGTTGACCTAAACATTGCTCTAACAAAAGACCAGCATTAAAAACAAAGCCTAAGTACGCATAATTTTAACAAATCCGCCGCCGCGTCGGCCTATGCATCGCCGGTGTGAGATGAGACGTCGATGACTTGTCCTGGCGACATGCCGCCGTTGGTGGACTCCGCGTCCCCCCTGCTGAAGTCGACCGCATCCTCGTCCTCGTCCTCGTCCTCGGCGCCGCCCTCAAGGTTGTAGTACTCGTAGTAGTGGCTACGCCAGAGCTCGCGTTGGTACTCCACCGCCGATTCCTCCACGGGTAGACTCTTCTCTACCTCGACCTCGGGCATGCACAACTCCTCCTCCCGACGCTCCTCGATCTCCGTCGCCTCTTGCACCTCCAGCTCCAGCTCGGCGACCTCATGAGGAAGCAGGCACTCCATGGACACCGCCGCCTTTTCAGACGTGGGTTGCATACTGGAGTCCGAGGTGGCCTGGAATATCTTGGCCTGTGGATCCTTGATCTTGGCGTGGATGGCCTCGACCCGGGCCAGGGCAACATCAGTGGCACAGACGGCAGCTCGAGCGCTCTCGGCGTTTGCAGCCGCCATCGCAGCAGCAGCTGCAGCCGTCTTGGCTGCTGCAGCTGCCCTGTCGGCTGCCGCAGATGCCCTCTCCGCGGAAGCGGCCGCGCTCAATGCGGAAGCGGCGGCACTCTCGGCATAGGCGGCTGCGCTCTCGGTGCAGGCGGCGGCGCTCGGGGGGACGTGGCCATCGTACGGGCCTTCACGAAGCGTTTCCACGGCGTCATCTTTGCAAGAAGGGGGTGCAGGAATGGGGATCGGGATTCGTGGATTTGGGGGTTGCCGGCACTGGAGCAGACGAGCCGGCGAAGCTTAAGGAGGGAGACTTAAATAGACCCAGATATTTTCATCGCAAACGGTTCCTAGAAAACAATTGTGTGTGATGTTGTAGATATTTTTTATTAGCTGTGAAAGACGAATTTGGAGTAAAGTGCCAACGGATGGTGTTTTAAATGAACGAGAAATTTTGTAGTACTAATACAACTGTCATGTCAAATTTTGGAAAATTTCAGGGGTCATTTGACCTTTCAAGACATTTAAGTGATTTTGTAGCCATTTAATGACCGTAATTGAAATTTGAACTACATGTACATGCAACAGCTAACCATAACGGTTTGAACTACATGTATATTTCATGTACTTGTGTGCGATTTAATTCGATGTGCAGTAAATTGGAAGGAATTGTCAAACATATTGGTCTAACGGCTATGACACAATTAAGCATGGAGTGACATGGCATTTTAATTCCAAAAAAAAATCAGAAACACATGAAACCTTGGTTGATGTAATGTCATGCCACCAAGATGATGTGGTAAAAAATTGGCATGTTTGACGAAAGTTTGGACACACACCCCTCACAAACTGGAGCAACTCACTAGAAGGCTCGTGGTTCCGAGAGGGAACAATGCATGTTTGATGACGAACAGGAGATAGCTTCCTCTTACGGCCTTCAATTTTTTTTCTACGTCTAACGTGCACTACTACAACTGTAATGTGAAATTTTTGAAAATTCTAGGGGTCATTTGACCTTTTAAAGACATTTAAGTGATTTTCTAGCCATTTAATAACCGTATTTCAAATTTGAACTACATCTACATGCAACGCCTAACCAAAACGGTATGAAAAATCATATTTGTGTACTTGTGTGCGAGTTAATTCCATGTGCAGTAAACTAGAAGGAATTTTCAAACATATTTGTCTCACGACATGGATACATGCGTACGTATGCATGGAGTGACATGACATTTTAATTCAAAAATAAAAAATAAAAAATGATCAGAAAAACATGAAACCTTGGTTGATGTAATGTCATGCCACCAAGATGATGTGGTAAAGAAATTGGCATGTTTGACGAACGTTTGGACACACACCCCTCACAAACTGGAACAACTTGCTAGAAGGTTCGTGGTTCCGAGAGGGAACAATGCATGTTTGATGACGAACGGGAGATAGCTTCCTCTTACGGCCTTCAATTTTTTCTACGTCTAACGTGCACCACTACAACTGTAATGTGAAATTTTGGAAAATTCTAAGGGTCATTTGACCTTATAAAGACATTTAAGTGATTTTCTAACCATTTAATGACCGTAATTCAAATTTGAACTACATCTACAAGCAACGCCTAACCAAAACGGTTTGAAAAATCATATCTGTGTACTTGTGTGCGAGTTAATTCCATGTGCAGTCAATTAGAAGGAATTTTCAAACATATTGGTCTCAAGGCATGGGCACATGCAGACGTATGCATGGAGTGATATGGCATTTTAATTCCAAAAAAGATCAGAAAAACGTGAATCCTTGGTTGATGTAATGTCATGCCACCAAGATGATGTGGTAAAGAAATTGGCATGTGTGACGAACATTTGGACACACACCCCTCACAATCCGGAGCAACTCGCTAGAAGGTTCGTGGTTCCAAGAGGGAACAATGCATGTTTGATGACGAACGGGAGATAGCTTCCTCTTACGGCCTTCAAATTTTTTCCTACCTTTAACGTGCACTAATACAACTGTCATGTGAAAAATTGGAAAATTTCAGGGGTCATTTGACCTTTTAAAGATATTTAAGTGATTTTCTAACCATTTAATGACCGTAATTCAAATTTGAACTACATCTAAATGCAACGCCTAACCATAACGGTTTGAAAAATCATATTTTTGTGTACTTGTGTGCGAGTTAATTCCATGTGCAGTAAATTAGAAGGAATTTTCAAACATATTGGTCTCAAGGCATGGGCACATGCATGGAGTGCCATGGCATTTTATTCCAAAAAATAAAAAAATGATCAGAAAAACATGAAACCTTGCTTGATTTAATGTCATGCCACCAAGATGACGTGCTAAAGAAATTGTCATGTTTGACGAACGTTTGGACACACACCCCTCACAAACCGGAGCAACTCGCTAGAAGGTTCGTGGTTCCAAGAGGGAACAATGCATGTTTGATGACGAACAGGAGATAGCTTCCTCTTACGGCCTTTAATTTTTTTCCTACGTTTAACGTGCACTAATACAACTGTCATGTGAAAATTTGGAAAATTTCAGGGGGTCATTTGACCTTTTAAAGACATTTAAGTGATTTTCTAACCATTTAATGACCGTAATTCAAATTTGAACTACATCTACATGCAACGCCTAACCATAACGATTTGAAAAATCATATTTTTGTGTAGTTGTGTGCGAGTTAATTCCATGTGCAGTAAATTAGAAGGAATTTTCTAACATATTGGTCTCAAGGCATGGGCACATGCATGGAGTGCGTGCCATGACATTTTAATTCCAAAAAATAAAAAAATGATCAAAAAACATGAAACCTTGCTTGATTTAATGTCATGTCACCAAGATGATGTGGTAGAAAAATCGGCATGTTTGACGAAAGTTTGGACACACACCCCTCAAAAACCGGAGCAACTCACTAGAAGGTTCGTGGTTCCGAGAGGAAACAATGCATGTTTGATGACGAACGGGAGATAGCTTCCTCTTACGGTCTTCAAATTTTTTCCTACGTTTGACATGCACTAATACAACTGTCATGTGAAAATTTGGTAAATTTCAGGGGTCATTTGACCTTTCAAAGACATTTAAGTGATTCTCTAACCATTTAATGACCATAATTAAAATTTGAACTACATCTACATGCAACGCCTAACCATAAGGGTTTGAAAAATCATATTTTTGTGTACTTGTGTGCGAGTTAATTCCATGTGCAGTAAATTAGAAGGAATTTTCAAACATATTGGTCTCACACTACTGCAGGAGACTGATAACGCGACACTACGATCAGAGACCCTTTGCCGAAATTGTGTGCGATGCAATAATTGCAAACGATGGTGTAAACCGTCAAAAAAGGTGCAAAACATTTGCGATGATGTATGCATCAAACATGTTTCAGGTTTTAGTTGCGTGTGCGATGAAGGGCATACAGTTAATTCATTCAAACTGTCTGCGATGAGGCATAACAACAAAAACGGGCAGCCATAACAATGTGTGTGCGATGCATGACACACGGTTAATCCATTCGAACTGTTTGCGATGAGGTACAACAACAGAAACGGGCAACCATATCAATGTGTGTGCGATATACGGCATACGGTTAACTCGGACGAACTGTTTTCGATTAGGGAACACAACAGAAACGGTTCAACTTAACAAGATGTGTGTGATATGCAGCATACAGTTCACATGGATGAACTGTTTGTGATGAGCCAAAAGGACACAAATGAGTCGTGTAAGATGTGTGTGATACGTGGCAAACAGCCGACTCGGATGAACTGTTTGCGATGAGAAATTACAACACAGACGGTCAATACAGTTACTTCGTGTGTGATTCTGTGTGTACAAAAAACTTTGAAAAATGCAAACTAGTTGCTTGCGGTGGCTAGGAGTATCGCACACGATGCGTCTGCGAGTACTCGTGTGCGATGATTAGTATGTTACACATACGTTTCCTTATGTGAATATGTGTGTGAATTTGCAATATGGACAGTTAATATGCAAATGCCTTCTGGACATCGGGCACACGCTTAAACTCAATGAATTGTGTACGATACAAATACTTTCCATGAAAATTTATGAACTTGGGTAACAACATTTGAGTAACATATATATAGTGGTTAAACTATTCGACAAAAGGAGGATCTTCATAACACGGTTTTGACAACCATATGGTCCATATCTACATACTTAACATAGTAACAACTATCACATTTTAAGAGGCTAAGGGCCAACAACCATATGGTCCATATCTACATACTTAACATATATAGTAACAGCTAGCACATTTTAAGAGGCTGAGGGCCAACAACCACAACTATCCACTGGAAGCAGCTTGATCACGGCGACTCGGCATCTTGTCAATGAAAAGGAAGAGCCCTCCTGTGCCTTGGTAGAGCAGGAGTAGAATAGTGTATCCAATTTTCCAATATGGATGCATTGCTATGAGAAGCGAGAACTTGTTGATTTGCATGGTTCCATTTTTGCGGGAAATGTCCTTGCAATCACTTTGGCGTTATTAGCAGGCACAAGTGTAATTCGACCACGCCGGGAAATCGATCCAGGAACAGCTACAGGGGGCAATTTCTCTTGACATGTAGAATAAAAAACAATTGTAACATATCGTTGAAGATATATATAGTTTATGAGCATCAACTTTAAAATAAGACTTTTTACCAGCGCTTTGTGCACACAATTGGTCTTGTTCAGTGTGTGCACCATAGGTCTAATTAATCCCATCCAAAATCCAGCATTCATACGTTGTGTTATCTCTGTCAGATTATGAACAAAGTTTATGACATGCTTCAAGTCCTGCCAGTGAAATTTGGTACGCTTAGTAACATACAGATCGTTCACTATGCATCCAACATATCCTGCTTAAAAGGTGGAAAGGTATTATTTATTCAGAACATGGCAGAAGAATATATATAGTGCGCATAAATTGGTAAGCAGAATTTGTTACTGCCTAGGAATGGAGTCAGAATATGATATCACAATTGGTTGATCAATTGGTTGCTTAAATAGTAATATGACAACATGGAGAAAGTGGAAAGGACACTAACGTCGATCAGACTTTGATCGGCTGATGACGTTGGGGAAGTAAACATCCATGTTAATTAGACCAGGCTGTGGTGCACACACTAGAATTTTATTGCCAGCTTTCAGTTCATAACACTTAGACATTTTTCTCCAAAGGTCCGCATTAAAATAGGAGTGACCATCTTTATCAAGTATTACGCTAACCGTCATTGTAAACCCATGTTGCGTTGTCAATATGACATCCTGGGAGTCATCAGCAAAGTAAATCCCAAGATTTCCTTCTACTCCTGTTCTTGCAAAGCAAGGGATGTACTGCTTGAAATGAAAATTAAGATCGTAAATTAGATATATTGAAATAACCGAGCAAGATGCAAATATGGGAGTAACTGATAGAACATATCCATATATAGATGCAAGCAAAGTACAAAAATATAGAATTAAAAATAGATAATGTAACAAAGATTTGATGCAAATATATAGATAATGTAGCAACAGACGGTATATGTTCACAAATTTAGGCCATGCCGATCGTGGTAGGTTGAGATTGAACATACTGAGCGCTCCCTGAAGTCATCCGGAATGGTGAGATAGAACTTCGTTTCCGACTGGCCATGACCATAGTTGCTCGATTTGTGCTCGCACTGTGCACACATGAATGAACACCCACGAATCAGCTAGAACAAAAATGATTCCACGGCGATTTCCGCCGGTTGATTAACAATGATGGGCGGACTGCGATAAGAGATGAGTGAATATTTTGCTAATTAAGTTGATTACCTTCTCCATGAGAAAAATCCCCAGCCCAATCCCGCAGAAAACCCCAGTCGACCAGAGTCTAGAATGTCGGTGCAGATAGGCGGCGGAGAGCGGTGCAGGCGAAATCCGGTGCCGTTTGGCGCGCGACCTACGGCCGCTGCCAACAGCCGTCGAGCTTAGGGTACAGAGTTGCGGAGGAGTCCGTGGTGAGTGAGTGTGGGGACGAAGTGGGCGAGGGTTTTCTTTTCCTTTTGCATGCGTGAGTGAACACACACGGTTCGCAGAGGCGACGGAGATGAACTCTGTGCGATAGTAAATCACCGAGATTGAATGGGAATCCAAATTTCCTTTGTCTTTCATCCATGAGTTTTTTTTTCTACGATGAACATAAACCCTGCTAATCACCGTGTTCAAATTTGACACTTTTCCTGGTTCATTTACAATATTTAGGCGATTATGTGCATTTTGTAGGCATTAATGCACGCAATTCAAATTCAAACAATTGGTGCATGAAAGGGTGCACAAGAACGGTCTAGAAAACATGAAAGGGTGCACAAGAACGGTCTAGAAAAACCATACTCGTGGTATTTAGTAATTTCTCAAGCCTTTTAAAGGAATGGGCAGAGATTTCAATGGAGTCAACCACAAACGCGTCATTTGCTGGGTTATCAACTATAGAACAATGAAATATGTGCTTGAAAAACATGACGGCTGGCATGGTGCCATGGTATGGCCTCACCGTGCCCTGGTTAAAAGCTGAGAAGGTTTGATTTATGTCGTCATGCACGCCCTTCATAAATCGAACCATCACCGAGGAAGTTCAATGCTTTCGAGAGGGAAATCACCAAGATTGAAGAGGAATCCAAATTTCCGTCCTAGTTTGTCTTTCAGTTTTTTTTTCAACGATCAACATACTGCCTCAAATGAAAGGTTTTCAAATTTCACATTTTTCCGAACTCATTTACCATATTTAGGGGATTGTGTGCATTTTCCAGGCACTAATTATGCACATAATTCAAATTCGAACAATCGGTGCATGAAAAGGTGCACAAGAATGGTCTGGAAAACCATGCTCATGCTATACAAAAAATGAAACACATGGTTGGAAAACATGATGCCTGGTGTGGTGCCATGGTATGGCGTCACCATGCCCCTAGTAAAAATTGGAGAATGTTTTCCTTATGTCGTGATGCACGCCTTTCATAAATCGAACCATCACCGAGGAAGTTTCATGGTTTCAAGGGGGAAATCACCAAGATTGAAGGGGCGGTCCAAATTTCCTTTGTCCTTTGTCCACGAGTTTTTTCTACGATGAACATACAACCTGCAAATCACCGTGTTCAAATTTGGCACTTTTCCGGGTTCATTTGCCATATTTAGGAGATTATGTGCATTTCCTAGGCATTAATGCACATAATTCAAGTTCAAACAATCGATGCATGAAAGGGTCCACAAGAACAGCCAAGAAAACCATGTTTGTGTGCCATTTAGTAAATTCTCATGCCTTTTACAAGGAATGGACTGATATTTCGATGAAATGTGTGGCAATAGTCAACCACAAATGTCTGTTTGTTGGGGTTTCAACTATAAAAAATGAAATAAATGCTTAAAAAACATGACGCCTGGCATGGTGCCATGGTATGACCTCACCATGCCTTGGTAAAAATTTGAGAAGGTTTGGCTTATGTTGTCATGCACGCCCTTCATAAATCGAACCATCACCGAGGAAGTTCCATGCTTTCAAAAGGGAAATCCTCAAGATTGAAGGGGAATCCAAATTTTCTTTGTTCTTTGCCCTGGAGTTTTTTTCTACGATGAACATACACCCTGCAAATCACCATGTTCAAATTTGGCATTTTTCCGGGCTCATTTACCATATTTAGGGGATCATGTGCATTTTCTAGGCATTAACGGACAATTCAAATTCGAATAATCGATGCATGAAAAGGTGCACAAGAACGGTCTGGAAAACCATGCTCGTGTTATTTAGCACATTCTCATGCCTTTTACAAGGAATGGGCAGATATTTCAAGAAAATGTGTGGCAATAGTCAACCATAAACGCGTCGTTTACTCGGTTAACAACTATACAAAAAATGAAACACATGTTTCAAAAACATGACGCCTGGCTTGGTGCCATGGTATGGTCTCACCATGCCCTGGTAAAAATTGGAGAATGTTTTCCTTATGTCGTGATGCGCGCCTTTCATAAATCGAACCATCACCGAGGAAGTTTCATGGTTTCAAGGGGGAAATCACCAAGATTGAAGGGGGGGGGTCCAAATTTCCTTTGTCCTTTGTCCACGAGTTTTTTCTACGATGAACATACAACCTGCAAATCACCATGTTCAAATTTGGCACTTTTCCGGGTTCATTTGCCATATTTAGGGGATTATGTGCATTTCCTAGGCATTAATGCGCATAATTCAAGTTCAAACAATCGATGCATGAAAGGGTCCACAAGAACGGCCTAGAAAACCATGCTCGTGCCATTTAGTAAATTCTCATGCCTTTTACAAGGAATGGACTGATATTTCGATGAAATGTGTGGCAATAGTCAACCACAAATGTCTGTTTGTTGGGGTTTCAACTATAAAAAATGAAATAAATGCTTAAAAACATGACGCCTGGCATGGTGCCATGCTATGACCTCACCATGCCTAGGTAAAAATTTGAGAAGGTTTGGCTTATGTTGTCATGCACGCCCTTCATAAATCGAACCATCACCGAGGAAATTCCATGCTTTCGAAAGGGAAATCCTCAAGATTGAAGGGGAATCCAAATTTTCTTCGTTCTTTGCCCTGGAGTTTTTTTTCTACGACGAACATACACCCTGCAAATCACCGTGTTCAAATTTGGCATTTTCCAGGCTCATTTACCATATTTAGGGGATTATGTGCATTTTCTAGGCATTTAGCGCATATAAATCCAATCCAGCTACAGGTGCATGGGTGTGATGTGAGGGACGTGGATTGCCGTTCGATCGCGGCGCATCCAACGTGGCACACGCGCGATCCGTGTGGCCGGGGTTCCGACCAATCATAACGCAACACACAATAGGCTCAGCGCACAATGTTTCCGGAAGTGACGGAGATGAACCGTGTGCGATAATGAACGAGCAAAATTGTAAGGGAAGCCAAATTTTTGTTGTCGTTTGTGGTTGAGCTCTTGAATACCACCGCACTGTACGGCTGCCCGGTCCCTCCGTCCTAAAGCTCTCTCCATGCGTCGTCCATGGCACCACGGCGCACAGTAATTGGTAAGGAAGCAATGGCATCTCGCCGCGCCGCGTTCCTCGCCGCCCGTGACCGCGCACATGGTAAGGACGCGATGGCATCTCGCCGTGCCGAGTTCATCGCCGTCGGCGGCTAGACAGTTACATGGGCGGACTTTGAGGCTGCCATGGCCGAATGGGTGGTGGATCTAGAGGCGGCCAAAGCTGCACAGAAGGAGCGGAAAAGGCAGAAAGCAGTCAAGAAAAGAGAGCCCGCCACCGCAAACAAAAAAGAGGCTGCACGCCGTGGTGAGGAGAGCTTGGTGGAGATCGAAGCACGGTGGGCTGCCGCCTACAAGGCCGGGAAGGAGAACGCCGGCGTCTGGCCAGCATGCCCTGATGGCAGCATGTGAGAAGTGGTTTAAGTTTGTAGTATTAGAGCAAATTACCAGTAGTACTTTAAGTTTGTAGTATTAACGTACAATGTCGGTAAGAGCATCCTTTGAGGGCTTTGAGCGTTGATTAGCATGTGTGACCGTGTGCGTTTTTTTGCGTTAATCATTAGAAGATCACAAAACACACGGTTTCTATGCCGTACCCGTCTGCGTTTTTTGCGTTAATGACCCAAAAGTTAGTTACCTGTGCGATATTTCCTAATAAACCAGGCGTACCATTGACCGAAAAAAATCAAGTACACGCGTACATTTTTTTGGAGACAGGATCTGCCAACTTTCTTTTTTCTCGCACACGAGTATTTTACGCGCTTCGTCTGCGTTGTGTGTTCCCCCCCCCCCCCCCAAGTTTCAAATTTCGCACCCAAATTTTCATTAGGCGCGCAATTTCAGAATTTATTCCTTCAACCACATCCCCTTCCCCTCAGTATCCCCCCTTCCCTCGTGCCTCCCCTACTGGCATCTCAAACCGCCGCTGCCGCAACCACAGCTTCAACCACATCTACGTTCTGCTCGGATCCAGTCAGGTAACCCACCGATCTCTATCACGCCCCCGGCCTGATTGCTTAAATGGCGTCTGTGAAACATCCTCATGCCTCCAAATCCCCCCTGCCAGGAGCTGATGGCGGTCCATGGCGCGATGTCCGCTGTGCATGTTCACCCGGAGGAACACCTCGCCTCCGCCGCCGACATGGTGCAGGCTCTGGCCTAGATGAAGTCCCCCAGCGACTACCCCCCAGGACTTAACAGGTAAGATCTGACCAGCTAAATCTTACCAATACCACTTGCAACGGCTATGATTTGTACAATTGATGTATTAAGCATGTTCGTGCCTTGTTTATTTCAGTACTACACACTGTGTGATTTTCAAATATCACCGTGTCCAGCTCAATTTCACCAATACCAGCAACAAACTTACAATACATGACTCATGATATCACTAGAGATGCTGCCCATTTGCTATTTTTAGTGGATGCTAACCCTGTTGCACTTAACATGCCTGTCCATGTACTTACACAGGGTCATAACGGCCGATGCTTTTGTTTGCCGTCGAGGTGAGCTGCATCCCATGTCTTATAGTATTTCACATAATTTGTGCAACTGCGGTTTAACTTCTACCCATTTACTGGTTGCCTGTAGGTACACATGTCAGTGGCACTGATCCACGCTTTGACCTGGAGGAACAGCTCGCCTCCGCCGTTGCTGACTTTGGGCGAGCTCTGGCCAAGATGAAGTGCCCCAGCAACTACCTCTCAGGACTTACCAAGTACGTACTCACCAGTTCAATCTTACCAATACCAGTTGCAATTAATGGCTATGTTCTGTACGGTCGATGTATTAAGCATGTTCTAGTAAACATGCCTAACACGTTTTTGCTACTATCCCTACCTTTTTATAGACATCTGGGCCATTCTCTGCTCTGGCAGCACCTACCTTGTGATGTTTAACTATGCCAAATGCATTTTTATCACTACCGGTTTCAATGTCTATTAAGCCTGTTGCAATTAATAGTTGAATCCATTTTTAAACAGTTGCATTTTAATGGCTACAAACTTACAAAACATGACTTGTGATGTTTAAATATGCCATTTGCTATTTTTGGTGGATGCTAACCCTGTTGTACTTAACATGCTTGTCCATGTACTTACGCGGGGTCATAACGGCCGATGTTGTTGTTTGCCGTCAAGGTTAGCTGCATCCCATGTCTTACAGTATTTCACATCATTTGTGCAATTGCAGTTTAACTTCTACCATTTACTGGTTGCCTGTAGGTACACATGTTAGTGGCACTGATCCACGCTTCAACCCGGAGGAACAGCTCGCCTCTGCCGCCGCAGACTTTGGGCAGGCTCTGGCCAAGATGAAGTGCCCCAGCAACTACCTCTCAGGACTTACCAAGTATGTACCCACCAGTTTAATCTTACCAGTACCATTTGCAATTAATGGCTATGTTTTGTATTGTCGATGTATTAAGCATGTTGTAGTAAACATGCCTAACACGTTTGAGCTATTTTCCCTACCTTTTTATTGACAACTGGGCCATTATCTGCTCCGGCAGCACCTGCCCTATGATGTTTAACTCTGCCAATTGCATTTTTATCAGTACCGGTTTCAATGGCCATTAAGCTTGTTGCAATTAACAGTTGTATCCATTTTTAAAGAGTTGTATTTCACTGGCTACAAACTTACAAAACATGAATTAGGATGTTGTTAAGCCTGTTGCAATTAACAGTTGTATGCATTTTTTAATCCGTCCCTTTGCTACCGTGCTACTCTTTCGAAATGAAGATATCACTACAGATGCTGCCATTTTATTACCATTTGCTATTTTTGGTGGATGTTAACCCTGTTGTAGTTAACATTGGCTTTCCATGTACTTACACAGGTCTACAATGGGCGATGCTGTTATTTGCCGTCGAGGTTAGTTGCATCCCATGTCTTATACACCATCTATTCCTAAATATAAGTATTTTTAGAGATTCCAATATAGACTACATAAGGAGCAAAATTAGTGAATCTAGATTCTAATCTAAACTATATCTATAATTCTATATACATCCGTATGTAGTTCATATTGAAATCTCAAAAAAAAAATACTTGTACTTAGGAACATAGGTAGTTGTATTTTACATCATTTGTGCAATCTCAGTTTAGCTTCTAACATTTACTGGTTGCTTGTAGGTACATATATGAGGGGTACTGATCCACGCTTCGATCCCTTTTGCGTATGGGGCAATGAGATATTCATGAACAAGCGTCAAGTGAGGAAACTAAGAAAGACTGTTAGGCGAAAGAAACGTGTGATTGGAATTAAGCTCTTTATTTACACTTTGTCGAAGACAACAGTGAACTTTAGGATGGTAAGTAATGTGTTGCCTTTTCCCCCTGCCCACAACAAGTTACTCTATTAGACCTCAGTATCTGATATTTTTCTCTTTCAGTGGTTTCCGAAGCTATTTAATGATGATTACCTTGCAAACTACATGACCGGAGTGGAGGCAACTAAGGTTAAAGTATATAATTCATGCTACCATGATAATGCTCTAGAAGTCTTCCTGAAGGCGGTGAAGGATGGGCGGGCGATCGTCACAAGGGGTTGGACAAAAGTGGTTCGTGCCTATGGCATGCAGGAAGGCACATTATGGGCATTCCGCTTCTTCAACACCGGCGGCAGTCAAAATGATTTACACTTGTCTCTTCACCTTTACCGCCTTTAAATACTGCGGTCCATCATAGTTAATTGCTGCCTAATCCTGTAATTATTGAACATATTGTACTGGCAATTTTATTTATGGATTCGTTGTTGAACCATTGTGTTGAGAATTTGAATTGCACGTTTCGTATTTCAAAATTTCCAATTAGAATAATAAATTACAGGCAAAAATAAAAATAGAACAGACAGTCATGGACCTTTGCAAACGGTTCTAGCAGTAAAAGCGCTTGCGATGGATAGCCCAATGCCACACAGTTTTCTACATCAAATCGTGTGTGATGTAGTTAATGAAAGCAAACAGTTAACCAAGGCAGAGCGTGTGTGATAGTTACACCTTTCACACACGAGCGTATACATAAAACCATGTGGGATGTACATCCGAACGGAAACGTTTTCCCTGGATTGACTGTGTGGGATGTACAAAAGGACGGAAACGTATTCCTTGGATTCACTGTGTGTGATATACATACGAACAGAAATGTTTTTCTCGGATTCACCGTGTGGGATGTACATACCTACGGAAATGATTTCTGGGATTCACCGTGTGGGATGTACATACCTACGTAAATGATTTCTGGGATTCATCGTGTGGGATGTACATACCTACGGAAATGATTGGGTTTCGATGCCTCGCCCGATCGCACACGACCCTAGCCTGGGTCCCAGGAGGGCCTATCCCCGACGATTTCTGGGTCGTGTGGGAAGGACACCCTATCGCACACGCTCACTTGGCGACGGTTCCAAATGCCGTCGCGGAAAGGGGTTTTAAACCGTTTGTTTAGGACCGACGCGTACCAGTGTCAAGGCATGGGCACATGCATGGAGTGCATGCCATGGCATTTTAATTCCAAAAAATTAAAAAATGATCAGAAAAACATGAAACCTTGCTTGATTTAATGGCATGCCACCAAGATTGTGTGGTAAAAAAATTGGCCTGTTTGACGAAAGTTTGGACACACACCCCTCACAAACCGGAGCAACTCACTAGAAGGTTCATGGTTCCGAGAGGGAACAATGCATGTTTGATGACGAACGGGAGATAGCTTCCTCTTACGGCCTTCAAATTTTTTCCTACGTTTAACATGCACTAATACAACTATCATGTGAAAATTTGGAAAATTTCAGGGGTCATTTGACCTTTTAAAGACATTTAAGTGATTTTCTAACCATTTAATGAACGTAATTCAAATTTGAACTACATCTACATGCAACGCCTAGCCAAAACGGTTTGAAAAAATCATATTTTTGTGTACTTGTGTGCGAGTTAAAAAATCATCAGGCGATGTAAATATCTAGTGTTCAAAAAAGAAAATGTAAAGATCTGGCAAGACAACCGGCCCCCACACGATTGGCACTCTATCTCGCGGCTCGAGGTTTGGTAGGTGATTGGCGGGGATCATTAATCAAACACGATTCTGTATTGGAAACCGTCAGCTATTATGTTCACACACGGATTTTGCTATGGGAATCGTGTGTAATTCAAACTACAGTACTCGTAAATTCCGGCGACCGGCGTGTGTATTGTCCCCATCGATCTAGATTTTGGCCGCCAATAAATACTACCTTGCTCACCTCGTCCCGCCTGCATTCTCATCTACACCCTCCTCTCGCTCGCCCTCTCTTTATCTCTCTCAAATCTCTGCCATGGCGTCGCTGGTCTGCCCATACACCGACGAGGAGTCGCCGCCCCCCGAGGACGCTCACTCGATTAGCAGCGACGAGGACCCCTACGCGTCGCCTGACGAGGTTGCGCCGGACCCCAACCTTGGATTGGTTTTGGGGCCAGTACAATCTTTGTCTGTGGAAGTCGCTGCATGTGAAAGCCAGGCAAGTGGCGTTCAACAAGGAGGAAGCCAGGTACCAGGCGGCATGTGAAGCCCGTGATGCCGCCTGGAAAAAGGAGGTGGCGGAGCTTTGGGGGCGGGAGCGTCATCGTGCCGAGGAGGTGTACGAAGATGGGTACTTCGCGAGGAAGGTCATTGGTGCTGGGCGCCTCGTCGCTGCGTGGAGGTGGGCCGATAAGCTCCACCGTGCCACCGATGAGGAGCTCCGGTGGGCGCCCAACGAAATGGCAAGATCGGCCGCGCGCATCCGCCAGCAAGAGGCAGATCGGTACATCAAGCGCTGCGAGACGGAGGAATCGGAGTACTGCCTCCGCACTGGGAAGACGCCGCGCACCAGGGAGCTGCTGGCGAGGGGCTGCCGGAATACTGGCCCCAGGAGGGATTATTAGTGTTAGTATTGTTCGTTTTCAATTTTATGCATTGTACCTAGTAGTTCAGTATCATCACGTATATGTGATGATATTATATATATATTATGTGATGAACTAATGAACAATTAATATATATATATATTATGAGTTCCATTTTATATCTGTTTTTGTATACTAATTTGAATCTAGCTGTTATCATCCACATACAGAATGGAAAGCGTATATACACACATTGAAACAGAACATATAAGAATGGAAAATAGAGTACACACATTGAAACAGAGCAATAAACAGAGCAATACTACGATTGCTGTGAATACATAGCTATCCACGTCGAAACGACTTTTCAAAATAAAACGTGTCCATGAGATCATGACCAGCAGCCCTTGCCTAGGGTAGCTCTTGGCTCTGCCTAAACTCGTGCATGCATTCGTCCAAGCGATCGACACGCTTGCGGTACATCTGAAGCGCGATCCTGAGCTCCAAGTTGGCTATTTCTTCGGGGATCACTAGCTCGAGGATGCGACAGCCATGTTCCTCTAATGCGCTCACGTGGACACTTGGGCCAAGGAGGCGGTCGAGCCTACGGACCAGCGCGTTGGCATCCAGCGGGCCGCGGACAAGGCGAACGGCGGCACCAATGCGAATGGCGCGGCGGGCGTCCGGTGCAAGTACGGCGCGGCCGGCCTCTGGTGCAAGTACGGCGCGGCCGGCCTCTGGTGCAAGTACGGCGCTGAGAGCCTCTGCCCACTCCTGGCGAGGAATGGGGGTACTGACGTGACGTGTACTCAGCTGCGACCCGTGTCGACAGCAGGCAAGCGTCGATGGATCTGCTCTTGCTGTGCGGCGCACCACGCCTCTCGCTCTGCGGTGCTCCAACGGTCTCGACATGCGGCGAGCCGCAGCCTATCGGCACGGACGCGCCTACCTTGCTCTGCGGCGCGCCATCGATCATGTTGTGCGGCGAGCTGCAGCCTGTCAGTGCTGACATGCCTATCTTGATCCGCGGCGCTCAAGCGCCATGCGCCAAAGGTTTGCTCAACCCTGGCGATTACGCGCATCACGACGTCATCCATCGCGTTGCCGGGGAGTGCCTCGGCCTCGACGGGCCATGGCGTCTACTCGTTGTCCTCGTCGACGAGGTTGATGGTAGAGGCGGCGCTTTGGTGGGTTGGCATGCTTGGAAAAGGTGGATGTGCTACAGGCTGCACTTGTCGCCTCCGTGCGTCGCGCGCCGCCTATGCGCAATATATCTGGGTGGCGGGAAACAGGTGAGGAAATGGCGGGAAACGGTGGCGTGTTCATAAAACGCCATCAATTAATGGAAACTTAGCATAGAAGGAACATCGAGCTAGCACAAGAAGTAGATGATGATCAGATGAACACAGACCACACTAGGGAAGCCGTCAGTGATGAATTCATCAATCCAAATGGTTGAATACTAGCAAGCATTTGCCCACAACACACACGGCCTATTCCATCACAAACAGGTCGGATGGATCAACTGTATGCCACGTATCGCACATTGTCAAAAAGTAATGCGGTAGACCTTCTTTAACATGTGTTAAAAATAAAAAACAAGGACCTCGAGGTTAATTTAACATCAACACAACTTCCCATCCAGTCACCCATCTCATGGCTGCTCCAGCCTGAGCACACTTAACTTGAGAGTTTCTTACATGAGCTACTGGTGGAACAACTAGTCCTTGCTGATAGGATGCCTCTTCGCATACTCATGGCGTATCCGGATGACCGCCCGTCCCCCAATGGCCAATAGATGTTGTGTAGATAGAGCATATCACATACGTCTTATTAGCCGCAACCGTCTGTGTTATTATCGGTCTTCGCACACATTTCTGATTACGGACCTGTTTGCCACGTATCACACACATCTTGTTATATTGAACGGTTTCTGTTCTCTTGTCTCAACGCAAACAGTTCATCCTAGTGAACCACATGCCATATATCGCACACACCTTGATCTAGCTGACCGTTTCTTTTGTGTTGCCTAATCACAAATAGTTCATCCGAGTGAACCGTATGCTATATATCGCACACATCTTTAGCTAGCTGCCCGTTTCTTTTGTTTCTCCTCATCGCAAACACTTAATTGAGCTGAACCGTATGCCCTGCATCGCACACGCAACTAAAATCTGAACCGTGTTTGATGCA
This sequence comes from Aegilops tauschii subsp. strangulata, assembly GCF_002575655.3. Classification (NCBI taxonomy): domain Eukaryota; kingdom Viridiplantae; phylum Streptophyta; class Magnoliopsida; order Poales; family Poaceae; genus Aegilops; species Aegilops tauschii. Next base: position 141,290,218 of record NC_053037.3, read on the forward strand.
TCCTCCATCGCAAACGTTTTACACCTTTTTGACAGTTATTTTACACCACCGTTTGCGATTATGGCATCGCACACAGTTTCGTCGAAGGGTCTCTGATCGTAGTGTCGCATTAGCAGCATCCTGCAATAGTGCCAAGTGAGGTTACCGATAATGTTGGAGACAAAAGAGGGGATGCCTTCCGGGGCATCCCCATGCTTAGTTGCTTGGATCTTCCTTGGATATTAACTTGGGGTGTGTCGATGTACAAAAGTAGGGGTCCTTTTTGTATCCCTTTACTTGTGTGCGGGCAGTCGCAGCCACACGCCCGCGGCCACGCTTGGCGGGGCAGAGGGAGCGAAGGCACAAGACTACCAGAGCAACGACAAGACAGAAGCGCATGAAGCGAAGGGACAAGGTGGGCTCTCCCCGGCAGGAGCCTTGCCGGGGCAGCTTACGTAGCCTCGGCAAGGGCCCTTGCTGGGGCAACTTGCCCAACACCAACGAAGCCGCCACCCTTGAGCCTGAGAGTTCCGACACCATCGACACATTGGAACCAAGGCTCGGGAGGCGCCTCCATGGTGGCATGCAGATCTTTGCGAAGGCCAAGAGCATACAAGACTAGATGAGAACCAGAAGACAAAGACCTTCGGCAAGATCCTTGCCGGAGACCCCCGGCAAGACCCTTGCCGGGGACGCCTGCAAGACCCCGGCAAGATCCTTGCTGGGGCCCCGACAAGGCTCTTGCTGAGGACATCCACGAGGCCGCAGCCAGGCCCACGCCAAGGCTCCACCGCCGTTCCCACACAGCTGCCAGACCGCCAACTAGGCAGGCACCTGCGTGGCGGCATGCAGCTCCCAGGTCAACCCAGCAAGCACCTGCGTGGTGGCATGCAGATCTTCGTGAAGACCCTGCCACCACACCAGCTCAGCAGCCTGCCAGCCTACATGGTGCTGCATGCCTCGTTGGCCTGGACGCGTGTCGGAGCAAGGCGAAGCGGCGATCGACGGGACGGGCTTCATTGTCGTCCCCGATAAAGCAAGAGGACACCTAAGTAGTGCATTTAATGCGTTTTGTCCTACGGTGCCAGAGATAAACTCAACTACTGTACAACTTTCCACCTCCTGTGTGCCACTGTGGCAGCCCCTTTGACTATAAAAGGAGGCCCGCGGCGTACTGAGAGAGGATTCAGACTTTTTGGACCCTGCATGCTCTGTAGCAAGTCCAAAAACACTAGATAAACACAAACCAGCAGGAGTAGGGTATTATGCCTCACTTGCGGCCCGAACCTGGATAAAATTCCCCGTGTTGATCTTCTAAACCGCTCTTTCCACAGCCCCGCGCCCGCCAACCGTAGAAGGGATTCCCCGTGATCCCATAGGTGTCGTTTCCCCCGACATCTTTGGCGCGCCAGGTAGGGGACGCAAGCTGTGAAAATCCGGTTTTGAAGCCGACGCCTCGACTTCATCATCACGATGGCCCCCAAGAAGAGGGAGATGACAGCGATCGGGTCATCTGGAGCAGGCCCGTCCGCACCAGCACGGGCGGGCGATGGGGTGGCCATGGATGGCGCCGGAGGCGCCGCCTGTGAGCATCCACGACACTCCGGCACACGGATCCGAATGAGCGACGTTGTACGGGCCCAAGACGACGAGCCACACACCGCTGGTCCCGGGGACGGGGCTGTGCTGCCCACGGGCGGAGCGGCGACCTCCAGGACGCCCCCGCCGGCGCTCGCGCCGCGGCATTCCCAGGCCGTGCGCGATGAGCAACACCGCGACATCGGCGCCCCCAGGCGCCGCCGCGGGAATAGCCCTGTGCGTCACTCTCAGGACGCATCGGGCCAGCATGCGCACCGGGACATTGGCGGAAGTGGCGCGCGACTTCGAGACCATGATAGAGCTCCTTCTAACGTGGTTAGAAGTCGAAGCGCGTCACGATCCACGCAGCTTTTGCCACCACCCACGCCAGCAGAAGCGCTGGTGCGCGTACAATTGCTCCTCGACTTCCCCCCTGCTGTGGAGAAGCTCGACGAGTGGAGGGCCACCATCCAAAGCCTTGTGGGCTTCGCCAACAAAGACGAGTCGCTCCCAGCGGGACCCTCATGCCGGCGTTCTATCGAGCTAGTGCATGCCGGCGGTGGGAGGACCAGAGATGCTGCGACCATGGTGCACTCTCCTCCCCCCACGGCCGCGACAGCAGCCACCGGCTCGTCGGGCCGACGCCCGTGACAACGTTTTCACAGCGTCGTCCGACCCGCGAACCCGCTGCGACCAATGCCGAGTTCTTCGAGAGCGGGCTCGGGAAGACGCTCGAACCACCATCGAGCGATGGCGGGAGGCGCGCCATCAATCAGATCGGCATGCGGGGCCTGATATGGACCACCCAGCGCCGGGGGGCTCTGGCGACCTGCCTTACGAGGTGGGTTGTCCGGCCTTTACCCGAGAGCTGCAGTAGTTCCAGTGGCCCTCCCACCGCACGTTCAAGCCTGATGTTGGGGAAAAGTACAACGGCAAGACTCACCCATCGGAGTTCCTCAGCATCTACACCATCGCGATGCAAGCCGCCGGGGCTCGCGGCGACAAGGTGCTCGCCAACTACTTTCTGTTGGCGCTTAAGCCCAATGTCATGTCATGGTTGATGCACCTACCAGTGGATTCCATCTCTTCCTGGCCAGATCTGTGCCACGAATTTGTTGGCGCCTTTACCGAAGGCAACCAAGCTCCTGGCCAGGCAAGTGACTTGCATGTCATCCCCTAGAAGGATGGAGAGTCCCTGCGTAAGTACATACAAAGATTCAACCGTGTGTAGTACACCATCCCAGATGTTCACCCCGCCACTTTCATTAGTGCATTCCATCAGAATGTATGCAAACGTAAGATGCGTGAAGAGCTGGCGATGAACAAGGTCAAGGATGTAGCCGAACTTTATGTTCTAGCTGATAGATGTGCTCGGGCCGAGGAAGGAAGGAAGTACCCTGGCGAGGACGCCGGCGTGGAAACCGACTCCATGGACGAAGACGCCGCCGCCCCGGCGAAGAAGGGTCGGCGCCGCAACAGGAAGCGTAAGGGCAAGATTGTGCTTGCCCTTGAGGGATCCGGCGACCCCGGCGCCACCAACAAGGCCAAGGCTGACGACCCCGGCAAGGAGGTTTCCGGGTGCGCTGCCTGCCTGTCGGAGTAAATGGCCACGGGTAGCCTAACCGACTGCCCCTGGTTCTTCTGAAAAAATTATCAGGCCTTCGGGCCTCCAAGCACTCCAAGCATTGGGCCACCTTCCCTGGCCGGCTACCTCTGAAGCCGACTCCCGGAAGGCGACCCAGCCTCAGCAACCCCTCCCCAGGACGACTACGGGGTGGCCGACTCCAAGAAGCCGGCCAAGAAGAACGCCGACTCCAAGAAGCCGGCCGAGACCACAACCACCAAAGCTACACCCACATAATGGTGACAAGACGGGGTGTGGCCACAGTGCGGCCCACTACCCCCGAGGCCCGAGGCAGGCATGGCCACAGGAGGCCGTACGGGATGACCATCTCCTCTTCGGCTCGGCACTGTAGCCATGCCAGCCTCGACGTCATCCACGACCGACTCCTGTACGGCCCGCGGGCGGCGGGCCCCTCCCGCCAGAGAGAGGCGCGGAGGCGGCCCGGCCTCCCCCAGTCGGCCAAGGGCGTAGCCGGCCCCCAGAAGCCGGTTACCCCCTTCCTCGAAGCAGGAGCCCCATTAAGGAGACAAGACGAGGTAAGGCTACAGTGAGAGCCCCCGAGGCGGCCCACTGTAGCCACGCTTACCTCGACAAAGCCCTCGTCATCAGAGGCGAGGCCACAGCAAGCAGCCGCCGACAAGACCCTAGGCGGTGGGGCCGGCCTGTCGACCAAGAAGCCGGCAGCCGGCGGGACCCACCAGTCGGCGGGACCCAACAGCCGGCGGAGAAGCCGGCGAGCGTAGACACTGACGGCTGGGACCAGTGCCCAGCCGGATTACCATTGTACCCCCGGGGGGTAGGCCTATATAAACCCCCCGGAGCACCCATGCAAAGGGTTAGCTTCTGAACATAGCACACACACCATAGAGATAGAGAGAAGCAAGAGCTAGCCTTGTTCTTCTTCTCCCTTGAACCCAACAGCTCTAGGAGCAATTGTAGCTACCTTTCCTTGATCTAGTGATCATGCGGAGACCCCGCAGAGCAGGACTTGGGGTGTTATCTCCTCGGAGAGCCCCGAAGCTGGGTAAGATCCGCCGACGTGCATGTCTTCGCCTCATCCCGTTTCCAGGCACCGGCGACGTCTTATTGGCACCCACAATGATAAGGCATCCGTTGGCATATGTCGCACCAACCACCCGACATTTGGCGCCCACCGTGGGGCCAGGTCCACCGTCGTCCGGAGACTTGTTCTGGACGGGAACCCTCTTCCTCCCCCGCGAGCGCAGCCAGCCTGCTGCGCCCGATGGCGTTTGCATCGACGCGCTGCAAGGCGTCGACGACGCCTGCGCAGCGAGCCGCCTCGCCGATCTGCTCGGCGAGACTCGCATCTCCGACGAGCCTGCGTCCGACGCAGGCACCGACTACCCCGAGAACCGCCTCGTCAGCCTCCTCGACCAGCTTCACATCTCTAGCGAGCCTGCTGCAGACATGGAGTCGGTCGGCTCCACCGACCCGATGCTCATCGACTCCGACACAGCATCGCTTGACGCCTACCCCTCCGACGTGGTGGTCTTCGACGACCCCCTCCCTCGAGCTGACAGCGGCGGCAGCGCTGTCACCGAAGTGCTGGTCATCAGCCATGTCGCCAACTCGGGCGAGAATGCCCACGAGGCCCTACAAGCGGCAATGCACGACCTCTCCGTCCCCATCCCGGCCGACGCCGACGCCGAGATCCTGGAGGCACGCCGCCTTGCCCTCATCGCGGAGGGCCAGAAGATAGCCTCCATGAGACGCCTCACCGAGGCCCACCAGCGCGAAGTCGACCGCGCCGCCTTCGGCACGCCGCCGCCTAGCGGCCTGAGCCGAGCCGGCTTCGTCCAGAAGCGCGGCGCGGCCGTCGCCAGCATGCTGGGGGCAGATCGCCCCGTCTACGCCACCCCGCTCGAGAATCTGCGAGCCGCTCAGGCGGCTGCAGAAGAGCTCAATGGGCTGGGAGCCGATGAGCTCCCCTACATGGCAAGACGGATCCAGCAGCTGATCGACGCGGCTGCAGAACGGCACGAAGCCGGTGCCCGTGCTGATATTCATCCCCCGCGCCGGGAGCACGCCGCGACGTCCCGCTCGCCGACTACGAGTGGCGCGCGCCAGAAGAAAGACAAGGAGCCGGCTCCCAGCCGCAGCCGGACCCGCATTACCATCGAGCGCAACGCGGAAGGCTGCCCTCGAGCGGTTGAACACCAAGGAAATCTGCCTCCTCCCCCGCCTCGAAGAGAAAGACGCCTCACTCCGCCGCCTATCACACACCCGACTCTTGGCGACCGACTCGGCCGCCGAGAAGGAGTCGGCGAGAACGACGCCCGCCACAGGATCGACCGCCTTGCTCGATCCTTGGCGTTAGAAGAAGAAGATGATGTCGGCCCGCCATGCTTTGGCCCCCGCATCCGCGACGAGCCCTTCCCCAAAGGGTTCTCGCTCCCCAGAGACACGCCCAAGTACAACGGCTCGGTGAAGCCGGAAGATTGGCTCATCGACTACTCCACGGCCTTCAGCATAGCCAACGGCAATCGGCGCGTCGCCGTGAAGTACGTCCCCCTCATGCTGCAAGGCACGGCACGCACATGGCTCAACAGCCTCAAGCCCTACAACATCAAGAGTTGGCTGGACTTCACCGAAGTCTTCGTCCGCAACTTCACCAGTACCTACAAGCGGCCTCCCAAGCCTCGCCAGCTCTCCCTCTGCGTCCAAGGGCCCAACGAGTCGACCTGCGACTACCTCACGCGATGGGCCGAGCTCCGCAACTCCTGCGAGGGGGTGCACGAGGTCCAGGCCATCGAGTACTTCACCGCCGGGTGCCGAGAGGGCACCCTCCTCAAGCACCGACTCCTTTGCGACGAGCCGGCCACCCTCGACGAGTTACTGATCATCGCGGACAAGTATGCCACGGCCGACTCCTCGATGAAGACCGAGCTGAGAGTAGACGCCTCTGGGAAGGTGATTGCTCCAGCTCCCAAGACGCCGGCTGGCGACCCCAACCGACGCCCCTACCAGAACGATCACAAGCGCAAGGCCCCCATGCCGACTTCCACCAGTCGGCAGGTGGCCACAGTTGAAGACGAGCAGCCTGAAGAATGGCCCGCTCCCAAGAAGAAGGGTGGAAGGCCGGCTTGGCAGCCGTCTTTCTCCTACGAACAAGCACTCGACGCCCCCTGCAAGTTCCACAGCGGCGCGAAGCCGTCCAACCACACAACCCGGAAATGCCACTGGCTCACCCGTATCACCAAGGGCGAGGGAATGCTGCCGCCTCCGCCTCCCGGCCCGCCGCCTCCAGCCCCTCAGCAGCCGGCGGCTCGGCCGGCTGTCGGCGCCATCCAAGACGAATTCCCCGAAGAACACGCCGCCTATGTCGTCTTCACCAGTCAAGCCGATGACAAGCGCAGCTGACGCCGACAGCATCAAGAAGTGAAGGCAGTCGCCACCAGCGCCCCCGAGTTCATGCACTGGTCAGAAAAGCCAATCAGCTGGAGCCAGGCCGACCACCCAGAGGTGATGCCTTCGCCTGGCTCCTATGCAATGGTCTTGGACGTCACCCTCGCGACGGAGAGGCGAGCTGCCAGATTTTCCCACGTCCTGATAGACGGCGGAAGCAGTATCAACATACTGTACCGCGATACCATGGAGAAGCTGAACATCAAAGCGAAGTAGCTCATGCCGAGCCGCACCGTCTTCCATGGTATCGTCCCCGGCCTGTCTTGCTCCCCAATCGGCAAGATCAAAATGGATGTTCTCTTCGGAGACAAAGAACATTTTCGTCGAGAAGCAATATGGATCGAGGTAGTGGATTTGGAGAGCCCCTATCATGCACTGCTCGGCTGACCTGCCCTGGCCAAGTTCATGGCTGTGCCCCACTACGCCTACCTAAAGATGAAGATGCCGAGCTCGAAGGGGATCATCACAGTAGCCGGCGACTACAAGAAGTCCATCGAGTGCGCCATGGCCAGTAGCCGGCTAGCCGAGTCCCTCGTGGTGGCAGAAGAGGAGAAGATGTTGGAACAGGTTGTGGCCATGGCCGGCAAGCAGCCGGCCTAGTCCCCCAACCCCAAGGATTGTGATGCGAAGGGCTCCTTCCAGCCTACCAAAGAGACGAAGAAGATACCTCTGGACCGGGAGAACCCGGAGAGGTTCGCTGTCATTGGGGCAAACTTGGACAGTAAATAGGAAGGCGAGCTCGTCGACTTCCTCCGTGAGAATCGAGACATCTTTGCATGGTCCCCAAAGGACATGCCGAGTGTCCCGAAGGATTTCGCCGAGCACAAGCTACATGTCCGAGCTGATGCAAAGCCGGTCAAGCAACCCCTCCGCCGACTGTCAGAAGAGAAGCGAAGAATTGTGGGAGAAGAGATAGCCCGGCTCCTTGCCGCCGGCTTTATCATGGAAGTGTTCTTTCCAGAATGGCTTGCCAACCCCGTTTTGGTTCTGAAGAAGAATAACAAGTGGCGTATGTGTATAGACTACACCAGTCTGAACAAGGCCTGCCCAAAGGATCCGTTCGCTCTGCCGCGGATTGACCAAGTGATAGACTCCACAGCCGGATGCGAGCTGTTAAGTTTTTTGGATGCGTACTCAGGGTACCATCAGATCAAGTTGGACCCAGCGGACCGCCTGAAGACTGCCTTCATCACACCCTTTGGAGCTTTCTGCTACCTGACTATGACATTCGGCTTGAGAAATGCCGGTGCCACTTTTCAGCGTTGCATGCAGAAATGTCTGTTGAAACAACTCGGCAGAAATGTCCACGTCTACGTAGATGACATTGTGGTGAAGACAGAGAAGCGCGGTACCTTGCTGGAAGACCTGAAAGAAACATTCGCCAACTTGCGCCGATTCCAGATTAAGCTCAACCCCGAGAAGTGCGTGTTCGGAGTGCCAGCCGACCAGCTGCTAGGCTTCCTGGTCTCCGAACGCGTCATTGAGTGCAACCCCGTCAAGATCAAGGCCATCGAGAGGATGGAGATTCCCACCAAGCTGCGAGATGTGCAGATGTTCACTGGCTGCTTAGCCTCCCTGAATCGTTTTATCAGCCGACTAGGAGAAAAAGCTCCCCCCTTGTACCGACTCATGAAGAAGTCCACTCACTTCGAGTGGAATGACCAAGCCGACCAAGCCTTCCATGAGTTGAAGAAAATGCTGACCACTCCGCCTGTCCTGGCTGCGCCGACTGAGAAGGAGCCCATGCTCCTCTACATCGCCGCGACTAGCCGAGTCGTCAGCACTGTTGTTGTGGTCCAGTGCCCGGAGGAAGGCCGAGCCCAGCTAGTCCAGAGGCCGGTGTACTATCTCAGCGAAGTGCTGTCCAGCTCAAAGCAAAACTACCCGCACTACCAGAAGATGTGCTATGGGGTGTACTTCGCTGCCAAAAAACTGAAGCCCTACTTCCAAGAGCACCCCATCACGGTCGTATGCACTGCCCCGCTCGCCGAGATCATAGGCAGCCGGGATGCATCCGGCCGGGTGGCAAAATGGGCCATTGCATTGGCGCCCTACACAATCTTCTACCAACCCCGCACCGCCATCAAGTCGCAAGCGTTGGCCGACTTCCTCGTCGACTGGGCCGAGACCCAGTACCTACCGCCGGCTCCCGACTCTACCCATTGGCGGATGCACTTTGACGGGTCCAAGATGCGCACCGGCTTGGGAGCCGGCATCGTCCTCACCTCTCCCAAAGGCGACAAGCTCAAGTACACGCTGCAGATCCACTTCGCCACCTCCAACAACGTGGCCGAGTACGAGGCGCTTGTACACGGGCTCCGGCTAGCCAAAGAGCTTGGCATACGCCGGATCCTGTGCTACGGCGACTCAGACTTGGTGGTCCAGCAATCGTCTGGCGACTGGGACGCCAAGGACGCGAACATGGCGAGTTATCGATTCCTCGTCCAGCAGATCAGCGGATACTTCGAAGGATGTGAGTTCGTCCACGTGCCAAGGACCGACAACGACCAAGCAGATGCCCTAGCACGGATCGGCTCCACCCGACAAGCCATACCGACTGGCGTCTCCCTCCAGCGCCTCCTCAAGCCGTCTATCAAGCCGTCTCCAGAGTCGGATTCCATCTTCGTACCACCTGCGCCAGATACAGCCGGATCCAACTGGAGAAACCCCGCAGGCGGCACGGGGACTTCGACAACTGGCCCGGGGACTGCCGTAGTCGCACCCGGCCCGGGGACTTCAGAACCCGGCCTGGGGACTGTAGCAGTCGGCCCAGGGACTACAACAACACAAGAAGCAGTGGCCGACTCACCCAACCCACCCACCCGAGTCATGGTGGCCACATTAACAGAAGAAGAAGTCACAGCTCCCTCATGGGCCCAGCCCATCCTCAAGTTCCTAGTCAGCAGAGAGCTGCCGGCTGATGAGATCTCAGCAAGACTAGTGCAACGACGAGCCGCAGCATATACAATAATCAACAGAGAGCTTGTGAAGCGCAGCATCACTGGAGTCTTCCAGCGTTGCGTCGAGCCAGAAAAAGGAGTGGCAATCCTCAAAGACATCCACCAAGGCGAATGCGGCCACCACGCAGCCTCAAGATCCCTTGTGGCCAAGGCTTTCCACCATGGTTTCTTCTGGCCGACTGCCTTGGAGGATGCTAAAGAAATAGTCAAGAGCTGCAGAGGATGCCAAGTTTTTAGCTCCAAGCAACACCTGCCGGCTTCTGCACTCAAGACCATTCCCCTCACCTGGCCTTTTGCCGTCTGGGGACTGGACATGGTGGGCCCTTTCAAGACAGCCCGCGGCGGCCTGACACATCTACTTGTTGCTGTGAACAAGTTCACAAAGTGGATTGAAGCAAAGCCAATCAAGAAGCTCAATGGGCCGACTGCCGTGACATTCATCACCGACATCACTACTCGGTACGGCGTGCCGCACAGCATCATCACCGACAACGGCACGAACTTCGCCAAAGGAGCACTGGCACGTTTCTGCGCGACGCAGGGCATCCGACTGGACTTAGCGTCCGTTGCCCACCCGCAGTCAAACGGCCAGGTTGAGCGAGCAAATGGACTCATCCTCTCCGGCATCAAGCCCCGACTGGTTGTACCACTGGAGCGATCGGCCGGCTGCTGGCTCGAAGAGCTGCCGGCTGTCCTCTGGAGTCTGCGCACTACACCCAACAAGTCAACCGGCTTCACTCCGTTTTTCCTCGTGTACGGTGCTGAGGCTGTCATCCCAACAGACATCGAGTTCGACTCGCCTCGGATCACCATGTACACAGAGGAGGAGGCCAAAGAAGCAAGAGAAGACGGCGTGGACCTACTGGAAGAAGGCCGGCTGCTAGCACTCAGCCGGTCCGCCATCTACCAGCAAGGGCTGCGCCGCTACTATAACCGCAAGGTCAAGCCAAGATCCTTCCAAGAGGGCGACCTTGTGCTCCGGCTGATCCAGCGAACAGCCGGCCAGCACAAGCTCTCGGCCCCTTGGGAAGGCCCCTTCGTCGTCAGCAAGGCACTTGGCAACGACTCCTACTACTTGATCGACGCGCAAAAACCAAGAGCACGCAAGAGAGACGACTCCGGCAAGGAGTCGGAGCGACCATGGAATGCAAACCTCCTGAGACGATTTTACAGTTGAAAGCAGTATGAATCATGCTACCCTTTTTTGTATTAAGTACAAACCAACAGGCCCCCCGAGCAGTACTCGGGGACTGCCCTTGTTTATCTATGAATGACAAGTGTCATATCCATGAATGTATTATTACATTTTGAATTCTGGTCCGGCACCGGGTTCGACTTGTCGGCCCGGGGACTGGCCGCCTTGAGCTATATTGAAAGTTTTCCCTAAAGTCAGAAAAGTAGTGCGCCAGCTCCCGACTCCTCTCTTGTTGAAAGTCGCAGCTCAAAGAACTGACTGTCCGACTAGCAAGAGGCAAGACAGAAAGGATGCCCACACGAAAAATGGCTAAGGAACAACGAACCTATATAGCAAAGAGACGGCCTCCAAACATGCCTGCCGGCTGCCAGAACAGCCGGCTGGCCGGCTTCCTAAACACTTAGCTTTAGTCCAGCAGAGCTAGAGTACTTCCCCCCCAATTGGCCAGGCACTCCTCCGGCTACAGATTGCAGAGCAACTGTTTGACTGGGGAGGCGGCAACCAAGGGAGGGCGGCAAAGGAAAAAGCAGAAGGATAAAGAGCAAAGTACAAGGAAATGCCACATGCATAAGTTATATACACACATAAAGCCCCCAACAGGCTGACAACAGACTTAAGTTCGAATACACCCAGTGGGTGGAATTGTGCAGACTTAACCAAACATTGTTCCAAAAGTAACTAGACAGGGAAACAAAAGACGGCAGACTAAGGCGCGCTGCGGAGGCCGAGCTGGTCGGTGAAGGCGGCCTCGCCGGCTGAAGGAGTGGCCGACTAGCGGGTCCCGGCTTGACCACCACCTACGGCAGGAGACGCACTCGCGCGCGATGTAGTGCTGGAGGTGCGGTCAGGCTGAGGCTGGCCGGCTGCTCCACCAGCCGGCTCGGCGTCTTCACCCTCCTCCTCCTCTTCTTCACCCTCGTCGCTGGAGTCGATCTCCTCTGCCGAGTCTTCGCCATCCGCCGGGTTCAGACCAAACCACTCCTCCGGCTGGGCGACACCATTGTCGTCCACCTCAGGGGCGAAGACGCTGGTGTCGGTGTAGTCGGCGATCGCCGAAGCCCGCCGGATGATAGCCGGCCGCGCCGGCTCCAGCTCTGTGTCAGCTTGCTGCCGCCAGGTAGCCAGCTGATCCAGGCTCAGGCCGGGATACCAGGCCTTGACGAACTCCAGCGCCCGCCTGGCGCCGGAGCGAGCCGCCGAGGCCTTCCAATCCTCGAAGCGGCCGACTGCCACCTCCAGCCAGTCGGCGATCCGACTGGGGGTGCGAGGAACCACTTGGCCGGGCCAGAGGGCAGCCAAGATTTGTGCCCCGGCACGCTGAAGCCGACGAAGCAGTCGGTGAGCCGGCTGGATGCGGGCCTGGATCGCCAGGAGCTGCTGCTCCAGCGAGCGGCCGGCGGTTGGCGAGATCTCAAAGCCAGCCAGCCTTCGCGCCTGGCAACGGGCCTCGATGGTCTGGTTGGCGACAGTAGAATAGCCAGGGAAATATTCTGCGCAAGAAAGAAGAAGAAAAGGAGAAAAGAGCACCAAATCAGAAAAAGAGCCAAAGTGGCAGATGGCAAGAAAGGACGAAGAGGTAGGCGGCTTACCGTCAACCAGATCTTCGATCTGGACATAGCCAGAGACCAGAGTCTGCCTGGCCTCAGCCCAGCCAGCCGCCTCCGTCTCATACTCGGCCTGGAGGGCGGCTTCGCGGTCCTGCACCACCTTCAGGGCCGCCTTGTGGCCTTTCTCCTGGTCGGCCAGCCTCTTGACCAGTTGGTCGCGCTCCTGCACCAAGGCGGCGAGCTCGGCATCCTTGGCATGAAGGGCAGTCTGAGACTCCCCCAGCTGTGCCCTCAGACTGGCGTTGGTCGCTGCAGGGACGGTCCGAAAAAGAAAGAACAGTAAGAAGAAGTCGTCAAGGAAGATCCGACCCGACTGCTCAGCAGTCGGCCCGAATCTCGGGGACTACACCCAGTGGGTGCGCTGACGCGCCCCCACATGAGATAAAGAACAAAGCACGTACCTCGGCTCTCAGTAAGGTCGGCGGTCTTCTGAGTCAGCTCCCGAGCCTGGGAGTTGAAGGCGGCCGCTCGAAGGTTGTGGTAGTCCTGCAAGATGGACAGAAGACCGAAGTAAGAACAAAAATAGCAAAGGCAAATCCTCCAAGAAGTTCCAAGCCGCCTGCTCAGCAGCCGACTCGGAACTCGGGGACTACACCCAGTGGGTGCGCTGACACACCCCCATGGAAGAAATCAAGATTAAGAAGAAATCAAGATCAAGAAGAAATCAAGATCAAGAAGAAATCAAGATCAAGAAGAAGCAAGATGAGAATACTAACCCGAATGGCCGCCCGCGTCGCGAGGAACTCGTCGGTGAACTGCCTCAGCGCCGCAGCTTGGCCCTGGAGCCGGGTCCGGACGTCCTGTGCAGCCACGTTCACCACGGCCGTCCCTCCGCCTGGCGTCCATCCCGAGGTAGCGCTGGCCGCCTCCGCATCCCGGGCCGACGAGCTGGAGCCCACGGCCGGCTGCGGCTCCGACGCGGCCTTCTGTGGCTCCGACGCGGCCTTCCCTGCGCGCCGGCACGACGGAATCCGGACCGACATCTCAGCCCTCGTGGCCGGCTCGCCCCCCGCCGACTGTGCAGGCGGCGGATTAGGCCTGCCGCCTTGAGCCGCCTCAGTTGGCGGGGTCGGCACCGGCGCCCTTTCCAGGATGATGACGTCGTCGCTTCCCCCCAGCCCTAGCTGGTCGCTGCTGGCTCCCTCTGGCGAGGGCTCCACGTCCCCAGGCGCCATGACGCGCAGCGGGGTGACCATCAAAACCTCCCCCGCCGCCGCCGCGACCGCGGCCTCTGCTTGGGCCCTGGCTGCGGCATCGGCGAGTGCCTTCGTCGGCTCCTCCTCCCGTGCCGCCTGGGCGGCGGCCGCCTTCCGTGCCTCCGCCTCCCGCGCCTCTCGCTCCGCCCGCGCCTCCCGCGCGTTCCTTTCTGTCGCCTCCTGGAGGTCGGCACGGGGGTCCACGCGGCGGGTGGTGCTCCCAGAGCCCCTCGGCGACTCAACAACGGAGGCGGCAGCCGCCCGCTCAAGCGACAGCGGAGCTCTGATCGATGGAGAAAAAAGACAAGGGTTCAGGAACCACCAGAGAAAAGAAAGAAAAAGAGTATACGAAAGAAAGTGAACTTACGCCGACACGTTCTGCGGTTGCTTCACCGTCTTGTGGAAGCGAGCCGCCTTTGCGGCCGCCTCCTCCCGCCTGGTGGCTGCCGCCCCGCCTCTGGGTTTCTTCGTTCGGCTGCCGAACAAACCCTGGGCGGCGCGACGCTTTTGACCTCCACCCGAGCAGGCGGCGCGGCGGAGGAACCCGCGCCGCGTGCAGATGCCGGCTGGCGGCGCGGGACGACTTTGGCCTCATCGTCGTCCGGCCAGTCGTCAAAGGTGACTCCGAGCCCGGAGCCGCCTGCTTCGCCGCCGGCTGGCCACCACCCGGCTCGACGTCGTCGTCCATACCGGCCGCCGCCAGGTCGGGGTCCTCCAGATCGTGTTCGGTCCGGTCGGGGACGAATCTGCGCTCCGAGTCTGACCCGCCGGCCGGCCGAAGCAGAGGCCTCTGTCGAAAAGCAAACCGACTAAGTTAGAGTCGGCTAAAAGGAACTCGGCAACAAAGCAAAAAGAGAGGAAAAGAGACAAGGAGACATACCGTAGGCGGCGGATTGGCTCGGCTATACGGTTCCTTGCCGAACTGCCACTCTTCGGTGAGTTTGCAGTTCGCCAGGTAGTTCACCATATAGGCGACCTCCTCGCGCGGCATCTCCTTGGTACACATTCGGCTCGGATCGAGCTGGCCGCTCATCTGACAGATCAGATGAGGCCGGCTCTGGAGCGGAAGAACCCGGCGCATGACGAACGCGGCCAGAAGGTCGGGCCCCGTCAAGCCCTCTGCCTGGGTCAGCTCCCGCACTCGGGCGACGGCGGCGGACCCGGCCGGCGTCAGAGTCACGGCCCGGAAGGACCACTGGGGCCGCCTGCCCTCCGGTGGGCCGGCTACGTAAGCCGGCAGGTTGATGTAGTAGCCCCGCGGGGTGATGTTCCGCACATAGAAGTACGATTTTTGCCACTTCTTCACCGATTGGATCAGCGTGATGACGAGGAAGGGGTTGTCGGTGACCGATCTCCGCGACGCGATGAAGGCGCCAGTGTAAGCCGGCACGCCCCGCATGCGCGTGCCTAGCTTCGACTGGAAGAACTCCCCCCAGAGCTCAAGGGTGGGGAGGACGCCGAGGTAGCCCTCGCACAGGGTGACGAAGGCGGACAGCAGCACCACCGCGTTTGGGGTGAGATGGTGCGGCTGGAGCTGATAGAAGTCGAGCCAGGAGCGGAAGAAGGCGCTCACTGGCAGGCCGATGCCGCGCAAGAAGTGCGAGTGGAAGACCACTCGCTCGCCCTCCCGCGGCTCCGGCGTAATCTCCCTCGCCGGCGCAAGGCAGACCTCCACCTTATCCGCGGCCGGCAGCCGCCGAGTATTGCGGAGGAACTCGACGTGGTCTTCGTGCACGTTGGAGCCGTCCCAATCCCCGCCATACTGCTCCGTGGCGGGAGGCATGGCAAAAGCTACCGCGGTGGCGGAGGAACGTGCGGTGGAAGAGCGCGGCGGCGAGGCGCTGTGCAAGAAACGGCGAGCGGAGAAGATGGTGGAAGTAGGAGGAGCGTGCGAGGGCCTGCCGCCCTCCACCTCCCCCTACTTATAGCTTCGCGAGGCAAGGCCGAAGAGGCCGGACGTGGGGGGGAGACGTGGGATAAACTGCACCCATTCCCCCCACGCCCCGCGATTATTGCGCCCTAAAGGCGAGCCGAAACTGCCGCAAGGAGACGTGCGGGCGGTTTCGGGATACAGAGAATCCGTGCCTGGGCCCGGGCGCGGACGTGGCGGGCCCCCGCCCTGCGGCGACGTCCCGTCACGCGCGTGGGCTGTCAGGCTTTCTGGCCGAGGGAGGCCACGTGGGTCGCAGACGACAAGTGGCCGGCCCGCGGCCCGAAGCACACGCTAGCGAGCTCCCGCCCTCCGACTCCGGAGTTTTCGACCACGGCGGCACGCCTAACTAAAGCCGGCTCCCAGCTGCCGACTTGTCAAGATAGGAAGCTGATCGAGCTTCTCAACCCCTACTCCACCTCGAAGCCCAATCAGCTTCGGGGACTACTGTCGGAGTAAATGGCCACGGGTAGCCTAACCGACTGCCCCTGGTTCTTCTGAAAAAATATCAGGCCTTCGGGCCTCCAAGCACTCCAAGCATTGGGCCGCCTTCCCTGGCCGGCTACCTCTGAAGCCGACTCCCGGAAGGCGACCCAGCCTCAGCAACCCCTCCCCAGGACGACTACGGGGTGGCCGACTCCAAGAAGCCGGCCAAGAAGAACGCTGACTCCAAGAAGCCGGCCGAGACCACATCCACCAAAGCTACACCCACATAACGGTGACAAGACAGGGTGTGGCCACAGTGCGGCCCACTACCCCCGAGGCCCGAGGCAGGCATGGCCACAGGAGGCCGTACGGGATGACCATCTCCTGTTCGGCTCGGCACTGTAGCCATGCCAGCCTCGACGTCATCCACGACCGACTCCTGTACGGCCCGCGGGCGGCGGGCCCCTCCCGCCAGAGAGAGGCGCGGAGGCGGCCCGGCCTCCCCCAGTCGGCCAAGGGCGTAGCCGGCCCCCAGAAGCCGGTTACCCCCTTCCTCGAAGCAGGAGCCCCATTAAGGAGACAAGACGAGGTAAGGCTACAGTGAGAGCCCCCGAGGCGGCCCACTGTAGCCACGCTTACCTCGACAAAGCCCTCGTCATCAGAGGCGAGGCCACAGCAAGCAGCCGCCGACAAGACCCTAGGCGGTGGGGCCGGCCTGTCGACCAAGAAGCCGGCAGCCGGCGGGACCCACTAGTCGGCGGGACCCAATAGCCGGTGGAGAAGCCGGCGAGCGTAGACACTGACGGCTGGGACCAGTGCCCAGCCGGATTACCATTGTACCCCCGGGGGGTAGGCCTATATAAACCCCCCGGAGCACCCATGCAAAGGGTTAGCTTCTGAACACAGCACACACACCATAGAGATAGAGAGAAGCAAGAGCTAGCCTTGTTCTTCTTCTCCCTTGAACCCAACAGCTCTAGGAGCGATTGTAGCTACCTTTCCTTGATCTAGTGATCACGCGGAGACCCCGCAGAGCAGGACTAGGGGTGTTATCTCCTCGGAGAGCCCCGAACCTGGGTAAGATCCGCCGGCGTGCATGTCTTCGCCTCATCCCGTTTCCAGGCACCGGCGACGTCTTATTGGCACCCACAATGATAAGCCATCTGTTGGCATATGTCGCACCAACCACCCGACAAGGGGAACGAGCAACGGGAAGCATTTGAGCCGAGGAAAAATATGATCACTACCGAAAATTGGAATTGAATCCACCGGAGAAGAAAAGAGATGAAGAATGTCAAAATGAGACGAGAATTCACCGGTTGAAATAACTGACGGAAGACTGAAGAGGCTCCGCACGAATGAAATTTCTGCTCGAAAGAGACTCAGACCCCGGGAATAAAAGGGGTGGGAGGGCGGGAAAAACAACGCCAACTTGGAAGGGAAAATCAATGAATAGCTTTGAAAAGAAAAGCACCGGTTGAAATAATTGAGGAGAGAATGCAAAGATTTCGCACGAGTAGAATGGATACTCAATTACAGGCTCCGGTTCCGAGAAGAAGAAGGGTGGGCGGGTGGGAAAAACAAGGACAACTTCGGACAGGGAAACAATATCGGAAGAGAAATAACTGATGATTGATCTCGCAAAAGATGACGAGGACCAAAAACACTCGAAGAGAAATGCACCGGATTGAAAAAGGATGGACAACGAACGAAAAGTAACCACGTGATCCTAAGAAAAATTTGAAGGGGAAGAGGAATAGTTCAAAACACCTACGTCAAAATTTCTCACCAGAGCGACGAAGGGGCAGAGGAGTAAAAGAATTCCTACTCTCCGATATATCTAGACTCCGAAAATTTTCTTCTAGTCCCAACAACGGCCAAACTACACGATCAAACAAGGGGGATCCTAGGGTCGGTCGGGGCTCTGATACCAACTTGTCACGCGCAAGATGCGACCCTATCCTAAAGGAACACGAAGGTCCCACCAAGGATAGAAGCGCATCTTGAAGACGCTTTTGCAAGGTGGATATCATTACATCAACATTACATAATATTTGGGGATACATACAAGGCATACAAATGCCGCAAGAATACATCAATACATCATACATAAGCTCAACATCCGACTACAGATGAAACATAAACAGAAACTCAAACGACATCCACCCTGCTAGCCCAGGCTGCCGACCTGGAACCTATCCCCTGATCGAAGAAGAAGCAGAAGAAGAACTCCAAACAAGTAAACATCGCTCTCGCGTCATGATCATCGCATAACCTGAACCTGCAACTGGTGGTGTAGTAATCTGTGAGCCATGAGGACTCAGCAATCCCATTACCATGGGTATCAAGACTAGCAAAGCTTAAAGGGGAAAGGAATGGATAAGGTGGTGAGGTTGCAGCAGCGACTAAGCAAGTATGGTGGCTAACTTACGCAAATAAGAGCGAGAAGAGAAGCAAAGGAACGGTCGTGAAACTAGCAATGATCAAGAAGTGATCCTGAACTCCTACTTACGTCAAACATAACCCAGGAACCGTGTTCACTTCCCGGACTCCGCCGAGAAGAGACCATCACGGCTACACACACGGTTGATGCGTTTTAATTAAGTCAAGTGTCAAGTTCTCTACAACCGGATATTAACAAATTCCCATCTGCCACATAACCGCGGGCACAGCTTCCGAAAGATAATACCCTGCAGGGGTGTCCCAACTTAGCCCATTATAAGCTCTCACGGTCAACGCAGGATATTCCTTCTCCCGGGAAGACCCGATCAGTCTCGGAATCCCGGTTACAAGACATTTCGACAATGGTAAAACAAAACCAGCAAAGCCGCCCGATGCGCCGACATCCCGATAGGAGCTGCGCATATCTCGTTCTCAGGGCAACACCGGATGAGACATCCTACGAGTAAAACCAGACCTCGAGTTTCCGCGAGGTGGCCCCGCAGTCTACTCAGTTCGGACCAACACTTAGAGAAGCACTGGCCGGGGGGGGGGGTTAAAATAAGATGACCCTCGAGAGAGCGACTCCCTAGGGAAAAGAAATAGGCTAGGCAAATGGTAAAACCAAGGTTGGGCCTTGCTGGAAGAGTTTTATTCAAGGCGAACTGTCAAGGGGGTCCCATAAATCACCCAACCGTGTAAGGAACGCAAAATCCGGGAACATAACACCGGTATGACGGAAACTAGGGCGGCAAGAGTGGAACAAAACACCAGGCATAAGGCCGAGCCTTCCACCCTTTACCAAATATATAGATGCATTAATAATATAAGAGATATTGTGATATCCCAACATAAACATAATCCAACATGGAGCAATCTTCATCTTCACCCGCAAATAACAACGCTATAAGAGGGGCTGAGCAAAGCGGTAACATAGCCAAACAATGGTTTGCTAGGAAGGATGACAAAGGTTAGAGGTTCATGGCAATTTGGGAGGCTTGAGGAGCAAGTGATAGGTAACGCAGCATAGCGATAGAACGAAGCAACTAGCATAGCAATGATAGTAATGAGATCCAAGGTGACGGTCATCTTGCCTGAAATCCCGCTAGGAAGAAGAACGAATCCATGAAGAAGATGAAGCCACGAAGACGAACGAATCCTCACGATCGCAACGACACGGGAACTATCGAGAAGAAGCACGCAACAAGGTAAACACACCACACATGAACAAGGCATGATGCTCAACCAAGTATGATGGATGACAAGGCTATATGAAGCTACACACGGCAAGAGATGATGCATACAAGAACAACACATCAAGGCAAGTTTAAATGAGGCCGGAAGCAACATATAACAAATCCGGTAAGTCCTCATATGCAAATTTCGAAATTGGTCCAGAACTGAACAAGCATTAAGTTGAAGTTGTTAAAAAGCAAGTTAAAGAGCACCAAGATGATCTACATGAAATTCTAGTCAAGTTACATATAAAGTTCATTAGATTCGGAGCTACGGGCTAAAAGATATGAGCAAAACAAGATAAGCATGGCATTGGTGCAAAATGCATACAAACATCAAGCAAACACCTCAAAACAAGGATGCAACATGATAATATGGAACTACATGCGAATCTAAGCAAGTTTCATATAGAGCATGCTCGAAACGGAGCAACGGTGCAACACATACACTGCAAACAGGTCATAGCAACAATCTGTCCAAAACAGCAACTAGGCATATAGAAATCCTCAAAACAATATGCTACAGCAACTCAACATGAAAACAAAAGGCATGGACATGATGTACAGGTAAAGCACAACAAAACATGAGCACTGAGCTATCTCCATAAATCACTAGAACATGCTCAAAAGGACATGCCAAGATTGCAAATAGTAACAGGTTCACAGACTTGGCAGAAATACTGGACATGGCAGAAACAGCATCAGGTAGCAATGTTCAGAGCACGAAATCAACATGCTACAGGAACATAACATAGCAAACAAAGGCATGGGATGAATCTACTCAAAGCATATGACAAAAGTCCCTTACTGACCATAAGTAAAAAAGGACCAGAAGATATGATGGCAAGCATGTAAACATAGCAAGTTTCGTTATCAGGTTTCAGACTTAGCAGAAAACAGAGCATGGCAGAAAAAAATAATATGTAGGCATGTTTGTGAGCTTGATACACTTACCACAAAGCAATGCATGACAAAACAAGCATACCTACAGCAAGATGGCATGTTTGTGAAGCTAGCCATGGCAAGAACAAAAGCATAGCATGTATGAGACAACTAGAACAAGCTTGGCAAAATTGCATATCATGTTAAGAATCTGCCAGAAATATTTTATAGCAAAAGTAGAGCATGATTGAGTCATGCTATGGCACTCCATAATTGCAAACAAGGGCAGGAATGGATCAATTATAACAATATCTACAAAGCATCCTTACTGAACATCTCCAAAATATGCATGGATCTCTCTGTAGCATCAAGTTTACAGGGCAACAAAATAACAGGAGACAAGGACTTAGAAATCACTAAGTCCCTGAAATGAGAAACATTACGGGGCCTAGTTTGCATGCTTGTGCTAGTCACTACAGAGATCACAAAAATACATGGCATACACCCTTGGAAAGATGGCATGTCATACAACAAAACACATGTAGAGCTCATGCCCATAAGATGCACAGATTAAACGATACAAAAATGACAAATCTCCAAGTTCTGCTAAGAACCAGAAGATAACAGCAACTAGCCCTCTTGCAATAGAGATTTGGGCATCAAGATGACCTCTAATGAACATGGTTCAATTGAACAAAATGTAGAGCATCACGAGACGAACATTTTGACATATTACATGCGCGAAACGGAGCTATATGCATGAAGTTATGAGGCTACGAACAGAGCTATAAAATAACACAGGGAAAAGACAGGAATTTAGAGGGGGCTAGGGGTCAACCTACGGCGTTGACCCGATCCAGATCGGGGCCGGCTCGGCTCGAACTCGAGGCTCCCGTGGCTAGCGATGGCGGCCGGCGACGGGGGAAGGAGAGGAGGCCGGAGGGACGCCGGAGGAAGGTGGCGGGGCGCGGCGGCGGGGTCATCGGCGGGGTACGGCGGCGAGGACGGGCTCCGTGGCGGCGGCGGCGGCCCAGGACGGCGACAGCGGCGGCGCACGGGGGCACGCCGGCGGCAGGAGGTGCGGGCCCTCAGGCGGCGGCGCGGGAGAGGAGCCGCGGGCTCGGGCAGGACAGGGCGCTCGGGCCCGGCGCGGGGACGGGCGGGCCGGCCTCGGGCCTCGCGGGCCCGCGGCGGCTACTGATTGGTGCGGGGGCGGCGGCTGAGGGCGGCGGACATGTCCGGGCGGCGGGGATTTCGTCCGGTGGCGCGAGGAGGGGGAAGGCTAGGGTTTAGCCTGCGATTTTCGGGGGAGAGGGCATATTTATAGGTAGAGGGAGTTAGGAGAGTCCAAACGAGGTGCGGTTTTCCCCCACGCGATCGTGATCGAATGACCGAGAGCATTGCGGAGACTTAGAGGTGTTTTGGGGCTGTTTAGAGAGGGGTTTTGCTGCAACACCCAAACGGACTTCGCGGATGCCCGGTTAACCGTTGGAGTACCAAACGACCTCCAAATGGAACGAAACTTCACCGGTGGTCTACCGGTGGTATACCAAGGCCACTTGACAAGACTCGGTCCATTCCGAGGACGTTCAACACCCGCACATGAAAAGAAACAAGATGGGTGCGCCGGAGGAGATGGGAGTGCCGGATTGCAAAACGGACAACGGGGAAAATGCTCGGATGCATGAGACGAACACGTATGCAAATGCGATGCACATGATGACATGATATGAAATGCAGATGATGACATGGCAAAATGCAACACGCAAGCAAATGACATGGCAATGACGACGAATAACTGGAAGACACCTGGCGCATCGGATCCGGGGCGTTACACCGACGCTCCACGGCCAAGATGTCCGGCAACCCAAGGTCTGATTCCGACCGCTAGGCATCTTGGCCGGCCCGGGCGGTGACACCTGCCCGTGAAGACCTCGACCCCGCGCCCTAGGTACTGCGAGCGCCGTCCAACGCTGCGGGTCGCGGACGGCGCCGCCAGGCATCATCCACCCTCACACTACGACAAATACGGGCCGCTCCAAGGGCAGCAAGCCACGCTGCAGCAACAGCGTTGCATTCACGGTGGGAGCAGGCAAACATGCGGGCAGCGCTCATGATGGCGCGAGAGCTACTGCGGTGCCGGCTGATGGAGAGCGGCCGGGATGCACTGCTGGAGCGCGTTGCCGAGCTGCTCGATGCAGCGGCATCGGGAGCGCCGCCCTTCTGCTATCAGCTTCCTTCTCAAGCCACGCCGGGGTCTCAGAGCGGGCCTCGCCGCGACCACGCGCCATCGGGTGCGCCTGGAGGCTTCGTCAACATCGGCGTGCCCACCTGGGTAACGTAGGGAATTTATAGGGCAAAGAGCGGGTGCTGGAGGACACCGAGGTGGGCAGAACCCACCTGGGTGCTCCTGCACCCCAGGCGCGCCCTGGTGGGTTGCGTGTTGGGTAACGTAGCATGTAATTTCAAAAAAATTCCTACGATCATGCAAGATCTATCTAGGAGATGCATAGCGACGAGAGGGGGAGAGTGTGTCCATGTACCCTCGTAAACCGAAAGTGAAAGCGTTAGGTTAACACAGTTGATGTAGCCGAACATCTTCACGATCCAACCGATCTAGTACCGAACGTACGACACCTCCGAGTTCAGCACATGTTCAGCTCGATGATGTCCCTTGAACTCTTGGTCCAGCAGAGGGTCGAGGGAGAGTTTTTTCAGCATGACGACGTGGCGACGGTGATGGTGATGTGATCCGCGCATGGCTTCGCCTAAACACTACGACACTATGACCGGAGGAGTAAATTGTGGAGGGGGGCACCGCACACAGCTAAGAGAATAACTGTTGTGCTTTGGGGTGCCCCCTGCCCTCGTATATAAAGGAGGGGAGGAGGAGGCCAGCCACCAAGGGGCGCGCCAAGGGGGGAGGGGGAGTCCTACTAGGACTCCACTCCTAGTAGGACTCGCCCCCTTTTTCTTTCTCATGGAGGGGGGAAGAGCGGAGAGAGGGAGAGCGGGAAAGGGAAGGGAGGCCGCGCCCCCTTCCCCTTGTCCAATTCGGACAGCCCATGGGGGGCGCGCGCCACCCCTTGTGGGCTCCCCTCTCTCTCCCCTATGGTCCATGTTGGCCCATTACTTCCCCGGGGGTTTCCCGTAACCCCTCGGTACTCCGATAAATATCCGAAACGTCCCGAAAACATTCCGGTGTCCAAATACTATCGTCCAATATATCAATCTTTACCTCTCGACTATTTTGAGACTCCTCGTCATGTCCATGATCTCATCCGGGACTCCGAACAATCTTCGGTCACCAAAACACATAACTCATAATACAAATTGTCATCGAACGTTAAGCGTGCGGACCCTACGGGTTCGAGAACTATGTAGACATGACCGAGACACATCTCCGATTAATAACCAATAGCAGAACCTGGAAGCTCATATTGGTTCCTACATATTCTACGAAGATCTTTATCGGTCAAACCGCAATAACAACATACGTCATTCCCTTTGTCATCGGTATGTTACTTGCCCGAGATTCGATCGTCGGTATCCTTATACCTAGTTCAATCTCGTTACCAGCAAGTCTCTTTACTCATTCCATAGTGCATCACCCCGTAACTATCTCATTAGTCACATTGCTTGCAAGGCTTATAGTGATGTGCATTACCGAGAGGGACCAGAGATACTTCTGCGATACTCGGAGTGACAGATCCTAATCTCGATCTATGCCAACTCAACAAATACCATCAGAGACACCTGTAGAGCATCTTTATAATCACCCAGTTACGTTGTGACGTTTGATAGCACACAAGGTGTTCCTCCGGTATTCGGGAGTTGCATAATCTCATAGTCAAAGGAATATGTATATGTCATGAAGAAAGCAATAACAATAAAACTTAACGATCATGATGCTAAGCTAACGGATGGGTCTTGTCCATCAGATCATTCTCCTAATGATGTGATCCCGTTCATCAAATGGCAACACATGTCTATGGTCAGGAAACTTAACCATCTTTGATTAACGAGCTAGTCTAGTAGAGGTATACTAGGGACATTTTGTTTTGTCTATGTATTCACACATGTATCAAGTTTCCGGTTAATACAATTCTAGCATGAATAATAAACATTTATCATGATATAAGGAAATATAATAACAACTTTATTATTGCCTCTAGGGCATATTTCCTTCAGTCTCCCACTTGCACTAGAGTCAATAATCTAGATTACATTGTAATGATTCTAACACCCATGGAGTCTTGATGCTAATCATATTTTTCTCGTGGAAGAGGCTTAGTCAACGGGTTTGCAACATTCAGACCGTATGTATTTTGCAAATCTCTATGTCTCCCTCCTTGACTTGATCGCGGATCGAGTTGAAGCGTCTCTTGATGTGTTTGGTTCTTTTGTGAAATCTAGATTCCTTTGCTAAGGCAATTGCTCCAGTATTGTCACAAAAGATTTTCATTGGACCCGATGCACTAGGTATTACAGCTAGATCGGATATGAACTCCTTCATCCAGACTCCTTCATTTGCTGCTTCCGAAACAGCTATGTATTCCGCTTCACATGTAGATCCTGCCACGACGCTCTGCTTGGAACTGCACCAACTTACAGCTCCACCATTCAATATAAATACGTATTCGGTTTGTGACTTAGAGTCATCTAGATCAGTGTCAAAGCTTGCATCGATGTAACCATTTACGACAAGCTCTTTGTCACCTCCATAAACGAGAAACATATCCTTAGTACTTTTTAGGTATTTCAGGATGTTCTTGACCATTGTCCAGTGATCCACTCATGGATTAGTTTGGTACCTCCCTGCTAAACTTATAGCAAGGCACACATCAGGTCTGGTACACAGCATTGCATACATGATAGAACCTATGCTGAGGCATAGGGAATGACTTTCATTTTCTCTCTATCTTCTGTAGTGGTCGGGCATTGAGTCTGACTCAACTTCACACCTTGTAACATAGGCAAGAATCCTTTCTTTGACTGATTCATTTTGAACTTCTTCAAAACTTTATCAAGGTATGTGCTTTGTGAAAGTCCAATTAAGCGTCTTGATCTATCTCTATAGATCTTGATGCCCAATATATAAGCAGCTTCTCCGAGGTCTTTCATTGAAAAATTCTTATTCAAGTATCCTTTTATGCTATCCAGAAATTCTATATCATTTCCAATCAACAATATGTTATCTACATATAATATTAGAAATGCTACAGAGCTCCCACTCACTTTCTTGTAAATACAGGCTTCTCCAAAAGTTGGTATAAAACCATATGCTTTTATCACACTATCAAAGCGTATATTCCAACTCCGAGAGGCTTGCACCAGTCCATAAATGGATCGCTGGAGCTTGCACACTTTGTTAGCACCTTTAGGATCGACAAAACCTTCTGGTTGCATAATATACAACTCTTCTTTAAGAAATCCATTAAGGAATGCAGTTTTGACATCCATTTGATAAATTTCATTATCATAAAATGCGGCAATTGCTAACATGATTCGGACAGACTTAAGCATCACTACGGGTGAGAAGGTCTCATCGTAGTAAACTCCTTGAACTTGTCGAAAACCTTTCGCAATAAGTCAAGATTTGTAGACAGTAACATTACCGTCAGCATCAGTCTTCTTCTTGAAGATCCATATATTTTCTATGGCTTGCCGATCATCGGGCAAGTCAACCAAAGTCCATAATTTGTTCTCATACATGGATCCCATCTCAGATGTCATGACCTCAAGCCATTTTGCAGAATCTAGGCTCATCATCGCTTCCGCATAGTTCGTAGGTTCGTCATGGTCTAGTAACATGACTTCCAGAACAGGATTACCGTACCACTCTGGTGCAGACCTGTCGTGGTTATCTCGCGGGCGGGTTCGTGAGACGACAGATGCCACGGGGTGGCTTGAAGTGGGGGCAAGACTGCTCTGGAGATCAAGGGACGGGATTGGGCAAACAACACGCGGTGATATACCCAGGTTCAGAGCTCTCCGGAGAGATAATACCCCTACTCCTGCATGTCTGATGATATATGCAGTGTATACGTAGCAGTACAGAGTTGCTCCTGGAACTGTATCTGAGGACAGTGTCGTAGGCATCTGGCCTCGTATCCGTGTGTGAGCACGAGTGCCAAGAGCACTAGTGGCTAACTTGTGGCCGAATGTGTGTGGCGTGAGGGCCTTGAGGCCGAATGGGCATGGATGGATGCATGCGTGAGTGTGGCCAAATGAGGCTGGGTGTGTGAGGCCTTCCCTGGGTCACTTTATATACTACTGCCCAGGGACAAGGGGTGGCCCACACACCCACTACACTATTGAGACATCATAAGATGATGCAGGCTACAGTGCACCACTATTGGAGCGCAATGAAGTGTCACATGATGCAGGAACAGTGCTCCACTGTAAAGTATGGCCGTCACGTCTGCGCAGGTCCGACGGGACGTCTTAGTTAGCTTGGCCAGATTCCAGCCGGATAGGCTCAACCCGGACCGGGCTCAACCCTGACAGCTCAACCCGGCCAGGGAGAACCCGGACAGGGTCAACCCGGATGGGCTAAACCCGGCCAGCTCAACCCGGGCAGGGAGAACCCAGCCAGGGAGAACCCGGACATGGTCAACCCGGATGGGCTCAACCTGGCCAGCTCAACCCGGCCAAGGTCAACCCGGACAGCTCAACCCGGCCAGGGTCAACCCGGACAGCTCAACCCGGCCAGGGTCAACCCGGACAGCTTAACCCGGCCAGGGTCAACCCGAACAGGTCAACCCGGCCAGGGTCAACCCGGACAAGTCAACCCGGCCAAGGTCCAGCCAGACAGGGGGCACTCCCCTAGCAATGTTTTGAGGTGTCGTTTCACCCTCTTGGGCATACCCGAGGGTCACCCCCCGACAGGACCGTACTCTGCTTGACCTACGAGGTTCGGTAGTAACTTGATCTGAAGTTTCATGATCATCATCATTAACTTCCTCAATAGTTGGTGTAAGCATCACTGGAACTAATTTCTGTGATGAACTATTTTCCAATTCGAGAGAAGGTACAACTACCTCATCAAGTTCTAGTTTCCTCCCACTCACTTCTTTCGAGAGAAACTCCTTCTCTAGAAAGGATCCATTCTTAGCAACGAATATCTTGCCTTCGGATCTGTGATAGAAGGTGTACCCAACATTTCCTTTGGGTATCCTATGAAGACGCATTTCTCCGATTTGGGTTCGAGCTTATCAGGTTGAAGCCTTTTCACATAAGCATCGCAGCCCCAAACTTTAAGAAACGACATCATAGTTTTCTTGCCAAACCATAGTTCATACGGTGTCGTCTCAACGGATTTATATGGTGCCCTATTTACGTGAATGCAACCGTCTCTAATGCATAACCCCAAAACGATAGTGGTAAATCGGTAAGAGACATCATAGATCGCACCATATCTAATAAAGTACGGTTACGACGTGCAGACACACCATTACGCTGTGGTGTTCCAGGTGGCGTGAGTTGCGAAACTATTCCACATTGTTTCAAATGAAGACCAAACTCGTAACTCAAATATTCGCCTCCGCGATCAGCTCGTAGAAACTTTATTTTCTTGTTACAATGATTTTCCACTTCACTCTGAAATTCTTTGAACTTTTCAAATGTTTCAGACTTGTGTTTCATTAAGTAGATATACCCATATCTGCTCAAATCATCTATGAAGGTCAGAAAATAACGATACCCGCCGCGAGCCTCAACACTCATCTGACCGCATACATCAGTATGCATTATTTCCAATAAGTCAGTTGCTCGCTCCATTGTTCCGGAGAACGGAGTCTTAGTCATCTCGCCCACGAGGCATGGTTCGCAAGCATCAAGTGATTCCAAAAGCCCACCAACATGGAGTTTCTTCATGCGCATTACACCAATATGACCTAAACGGCAGTGCCACAAATAAGTTGCACTATCATTATTAACTTTGTATCTTTTGGCTTCAATATTATGAATATGTGTATCACTACGATCGAGATTCAACAAAAATAGACCACTTATCAAGGGTGGATGACCATAAAAGATATTACTCATATAAATAGAACAACCATTATTCTCTGATTTAAATGAATAACCATCTCGCATCAAACAAGATCCAGATATAATGTTCATGCTCAACACTGGCACCAAATAATAATTATTCAGGTCTAAAACTAATCCCGAAGGTAGATGTAGAGGTAGCGTGCCGACGGCGATCACCTCGTCCTTAGCCAATCTTCGTTTAATCCGTAGCCCCTGTTTCTAGTTGCAAATATGAGCAACAGAACCAGTATCAAATACCCAGGCGCTACTACGAGCATTAGTAAGGTACACATCAATAACATGTATATCAAATATACCTTTCACTTTGCCATCCTTCTTATCCGCCAAATACTTGGGGCAGTTCCGCTTCCAATGTCCAGTCCCTTTGCGGTAGAAGCACTCAGTTTTAGGCTTAGTTCCAGACTTGGGCTTCTTCCCGGGAGTGGCAACTTGCTTGCCATTCTTCTTGAAGTTCCCCTTCTTTCCTTTGCCCTTTTTCTTGAAACTAGTGGTCTTGTTAACCATCAACACTTAATGCTCCTTCTTGATTTCTACCTCCGCAACTTTGAGCATAGCGAAGAGCTCGGGAATTGTCTTCTCCATCCCTTGCATATTATAGTTCATCATGAAGCCTTTATAGCTTGGTGGCAGTGATTGAAGAACTCTGTCAATAACACTATCATCCGGAAGATTAACTCCCAGCTGAGTCAAGTGGTTATGGTACCCAGACATTCTGAGTATGTGTTCACTGACAGAACTGTTCTCCTCCATCTTGCAGCTGTAGAACTTGTTGGAGACTTCATATCTCTCAACTCGGGCATTTGCTTGAAATATTAACTTCAACTCCTGGAACATCTCATATGCTCCATGACGTTCAAAACGTCTTTGAAGTCCCGATTCTAAGCCGTAAAGCATGGCACACTGAACTATCGAGTAGCCATCAACACGCGACTGCCAGGCATTCACAATGTCTGCAGTTGCTGGAGGGGGTGGCACACCTAGCGGTGCATCAAGGACATAATTCTTCTGTGTAGCAATGAGGATAATCCTCAAGTTATGGACCCAGTCCGTGTAGTTGCTACCATCATCTTTCAACTTAGCTTTCTCTAGGAACGCATTAAAATTCAAGGGAACGGTAGCACGGGCCATTGATCTACAACATAGACATGCAAAAACTATCAGGACTAAGTTCATGATAAATTTAAGTTCAATTAATCATATTACTTAAGAACTCCCACTTAGATAGACATCCCTCGAGTCATCTAAATGATCATGTGATCCATATCAACTAAACCATGTCCGATCACCATATGAGATGGAGTAGTTTTCAATGGTGAACATCTCTATGTTGATCATATGTACTATATGATTCACGTTCGACCTTTCAGTCTCAGTGTTCCGAGGCCATGTCTGTACATGCTAGGCTCGTCAAGTTTAACCCGAGTATTCTGCATGTGCAAAACTGTCTTGCACCCATTGTATGTGAACGTAGAGCTTATTGTCGGTGTCAAAACCGGCGGATCTCGGGTAGGGGGTCCCGAACTGTGTGAGGGAGTCCTGGATTAGGGGGTCCTCGAACAGCCGGACTATATCCTTTGGCCGGACTGTTGGACTATGAAGATACAAGATTGAAGACTTCGACCCGTGTTCGGATGGGACTCTCCTTGGCGTGGAAGGAAAGCTTGGCAATACGAATATGGAGATCTCCTCCCTTGTAACCGACGCTGTGTAACCCTAGCCCCCTTCGATGTCTATATAAACCGGAGGGTTTAGTCCGTAGGACAACAACAATCATACCATAGTCTAGCTTCTAGGGTTTAGCCTCTATGATCTCGTGGTAGATCAACTCTTGTAATACTCATATCATCAAGATCAATCAAGCAGGAAGTAGGGTATTACCTCCATCAAGAGGGCCCGAACCTGGGTAAAGATCGTGTCCCCCGCCTCCTCTTACCATCCGCCTTAGACGCACAGTTCGGGACCCCCTACCCGAGATCCGCCGGTTTTGACACCGACATTAGTGCTTTCATTGAGAGTTCCACTGTGCCGTCACCATAAGGCTTGATGGCTCCTTCGATCATCGGCAACGATGCGATCCAGGGTGAGGTTTTCCTCCCCGGATAGATCTTCGTATTTGGCGGCTTCGTACTGCGGGCCAACTCGCTTGGCCATCTGGAGCAGATCGAGAGCTACGCCCCTGGCCATCAGGTCAGGTTTGGAAACTTGAACTATACTGCCGACATCCGCGGAGACTTGATCTTCGATGGATTCGAGCCCATGTCAGGTGCGCCGCACAATCACGACGAGCATGACTTAGCTCTGCCATCGGACAGTGTTCGGGAGATCACACCTGCAACTACTCCGGCCCTCAATCCAGAACAAATTGCGCCATCTGAGGACGGGTGGATGGACCCCTCCACGGAGTCCGCACACTCAGTGGCGATAGAGCCGAATACTTACTTCACCTCCTACGAGACCCATGTTGCCGAACCGTTGGATTCGTCCCCGGCCATGGGTTCCGAGCCGCCTGTGTCCGTGCCTATCGAGTCCGATTGGGCACCGATCATGGAGTTTACCTCCGCGGATATCTTTCAGCACTCCCCCTCCGGCGATGTGCTAAACTCGTTGAGGTCTCTCTCCCTGTCAGGAGAACCTTTGCCGAACTATGTCCAGCTAGAATGGGATGCGGATGACGAAGAAATTCGCTGCCCACCCACCACCCACTTAGTAGCCACTGTCGACGATTTAATCGACATGCTCGATTTCGGCTCCGAAGACATCGACGGTATGGACGATGATGCAGGAGACGAATAGGAACCACCGCCCACAGGGCACTGGACTGCCACCTCATCATATGACATATACATGGTGGACACCCCCAAAGAAGGCAATGGCGATAAGACAACGGAGGATAATCCCTCCAAGAAGCAACGCAAGCACCGAGGTCAGTGGCGCCGCTCTAAGTCCCGCCATAGCAAAAGCAGCGATACCGGCACAAGAGACAATAACGCTCCGGATAATGCCGAAGACGACGACAATCTCCTCCAGCCAGACCTCGAGCGGGAGGATGAACAAGCTAGCCATCCGGAACAGGCAGCAGATGGAGAATCAGAGGATGACAATTACATGCCTCTCTCCGAAGACGAGGTGAGCCTCGGCGACGAAGAATTTATCGTGCCGGAGGATCCTGTCGAGCAGGAGCGCTTCAAGCGCCGGCTTATAGCCACAGCAAACAGCCTGAAGAAAAAGCAACAACAACTTCGAGCTGATCAAGATTTGTTAGCGGATAGATGGACTGAAGTCCTTACGGCCAAGGAATACGAACTCGAACGCCCATCCAAGAGTTACCCAAAGCGCAGGTTGCTACCCCAACCCGAGGAGGAAACATTGAAACCTACATCACCAGCGTATGATGCGGCTGATCGGCCACCTCGTGGCCGAGACAGAGAGGCATATCAGCCCGAAGTCCAGCCCGCACCCCACCGCCATTCAAACAAAAATACCAAGGCCCAGGGCAACACGCGGGACCTGCGAGACGTCTTGGAAAATAAAGCAAAACATGTAAGACCGATCTACGGATCACGGGGGCGCGCCCCAACACGGGGCGATGACCGTCACGCCGGATATACTAAAAGCAAATCCGGCCGGGCCAAATACAGTAGACAAGACTCGTATGAACTACGTCGTGATATAGCCCGGCAAAGAGGCGCCGCACACCCCCTATGCTTCACTGATGAAGTAATGGATCACGAATTCCCAGAGGGTTTTAAACCCGTAAACATTGAATCATATGATGGTACTACAGACCCCGCGGTATGGATAGAAGACTTCTTCCCCCATATTCACATGGCCCACGGGGATGATCTGCATGCCATCAATTATCTCCCGCTAAAACTCAAGGGCCAGCTAGGCATTGCCTCAACAACTTGCCGGCAAACTCCATCGGAAGCTGGGAGAGCCTGGCAGATGCATTCCTGGACAATTTCCAAGGCACTTATGTGCGACCGCCGGATGCTGACGATTTAAGTCATATAACTCAGCAGCCAGGGGAATCGGCCAGAAAATTCATAACATCCGGATGCAGAGGCCTTAGCGGCATTTAAGCATAACATCCGTGACGAGTGGCTCGTAAGGCACCTCGGCCAAGAGAAGCCAAAATCCATGGCAGCCCTCACGACACTTATGACCCGCTTTTGCGCGGGCGAAGATAGCTGGTTGGCTCGTAGTAACAATACAGCAAGCAAACCTGGCACATCAGAGGCCAAGGATAGCAACGACAAACCACGATGCAACAAACACAAGCGCCGCAAATATGGTGAAAACGCTGAAAATGCGGCAGTTAATGCCGGGTTTAGGGGCTCAAAGTCCGGTTAGCGGAAGGGGCCACCCAAAAATAACAATCCGGGTCCATCCAGTCTGGACCGCATACTCGATCGCCAATGCCAAATTCATGACACCCCAGGAACACTAGCCACCCATACCAACAGAGAATGCTGGGTCTTCAAACAAGCCGGCAGGGCAGACGCCAAAACGGAGAAGGGGGGTCTCAAAGCGATGATGGCGACGAAGAGCCCAGATCACCGAACATAGGAGGGCAAAAGAAAATTCCCCCGCATATTCAATCGGTGAATGTGGTAAATACCACCCAAATTCCCAACTCGGACCGGATATGCACCCTTAGGGATGCCGACTTAACGGAACTAGTCGTCCCACAATATAAACTAGGGCCGGTCACCTTCAACCGCATGGACCGTCCGGATAATGCCAATCAGGGCAACCCAACCGCACTAGTCCTCGACCCAATAATTGATGGGTTCCACCTCACTCGAGTCCTTATGGACGGAGGCAGCAGTCTAAATCTGCTTTACCAGGACACAGTGCGCGAGATGGGCATCGATCATTTGATGATCAAACCCACTAAAGCCACTTTCAGAGGCATTATACCAGGCGTTGAAGCCAGCTGTACAGGCTCCATTGCTCTTGAGGTAGTCTTCGGATCACCAGAAAATTACCGTACCAAAGAGTTAATCTTCGAAATCGTCCCTTTCCGCAGTGATTATCAGGCACTGCTCGGACGAACCGCGTTCGCCCGATTCAACGCGGTGCCACATTATGCCTACCATAAGCTCAAGATGTCCGGTCCACGCGGCGTCATCACGGTTAATGGCAAGGCCGAAATCTTCCCTCGGCACCAACTATTACACCACTCCTTTAACAGCAGAAGCAACGAGCAGCACCTTGCAGCCGAACCTCGAGTCGACGTCCGGGCTCCCGGACACCGTCAAGGGACTCCGAACTACTTCGTGGAAGGATAGCCTGGCTCGTCCAGAGCTCGATTAAACGCTCTGGCGAGGGCCAGGACAGGCCGCACTCGGCGGCTCAACCGCTCTCCAGCAAGCAAACATTTTTTACATTTCCTTCGCAGGTACACCGTTGCGCCGACCAGGATGGGCGATACGGAGGCAGCTTGAACGCGCAAGGGAATCCTTAGACATTCTCCGTAATGACCATCCGGCTATACTCCGGATCCGCACTCAGCTTCTTCCCCCCTGGTCTCAGCAGGTTCCGCAGTCATATTCCTTTTTTATCACATTGCCCGTACTCATACGCATAGACGTACTATTTAAATACAACATGTGGATTTATATGACGCTTACCTGCTGTTATTTCTTATTGAAATTCTTTTGTCAAGTGGCATCCGTACACCATGATATGCCTTTAAACGTACCAGGGGCTTCGTTTTACCCACAGTACAGCAATAAAGTCCGAACACCTTCATGGAAGTTCGGCACCCCGAACTTATAGCACTATATGCATCAGCTCCGAATCATGTCTTGGGTCAATAGTTGTTGGGGAACGTAGTAATTTCAAAAAATTTCCTACGCACACGCAAGATCATGGTGATGCATAGCAACGAGAGGGGAGAGTGTTGTCCACGTACCCTCGTAGACCGAAAGCGGAAGCGTTATCACAACGCGGTTGATGTAGTCGTACGTCTTCATGATCCGACCGATCATGTACCGAATGTACGGCACCTCCGAGTTCTACACACGTTCAGCTCGATGACGTCCCTCGAACTCTGATCCAGCCGAGTATTGAGGGAGAGTTTCGTCAGCACGACGGCGTGGTGACGATGATGATGTTCCACCGACGCAGGGCTTCGCCTAAGCTCCGCAATGGTATTATCGAGGTGTAATATGGTGGAGGGGGGCACCGCACACGGCTAAGAGATCTCAAGGATCAATTGTTGTGTCCATGGGGTGCCCCCTGCCCCCGTATATAAAGGAGCAAGGGAGGAGGAGGCCGGCCCTAGGAGGGGGCGCACCAAGTGTGGAGTCCTACTAGGACTCCCTAGTCCTAGTAGGATTCCACCTCCCATATGGAATAGGAAAAGAGGAAGGGAAAAAGAGAAGGAAGGAAGGGGGCGCCCCCCTTCCCTAGTCCAATTCGGACCAGACCAAGGGGAGGGGTGCGGCCACCCTTGAGGCCCTTTTCCTTCTTTCCCGTATGGCCCAATAAGGCCCAATACGTATTCCCGTAACTCTCCGGTACTCTGAAAAATACCCGAATCACTCGGAACCTTTTCGAAGTCCGAATATAGTCGTCCAATATATCGATCTTTACGTCTCGACCATTTCGAGACTCCTCGTCATGTCCCTGATCTCATCCGGGACGCCGAACTCCTTCGGTACATCAACATACATAAACTCATAATAAAACTGTCATCGTAACTTTAAGCGTGCGGACCCTACGGGTTCGAGAACTATGTAGACATGACCGAGACACGTCTCCGGTCAATAACCAATAGCGGGACCTGGATGCCCATATTGGCTCCCACATATTCTACGAAGATCTTTATCGGTCAGACCGCATAACAACATACGTTGTTCCCTTTGTCACCGGTATGTTACTTGCCCGAGATTTGATCGTCGGTATCTCGATACCTAGTTCAATCTCGTTACCGGCAAGTCTCTTTACTCGTTCCGTAACACATCATCCCGCAACTAACTCATTTAGTCACAATGCTTGCAAGGCTTATAGTGATGTGCATTACCGAGTGGGCCCAGAGATACCTCTCCGACAATCGGAGTGACAAATCCTAATCTCGAAATACGCCATTCCCGTAACTCTCCGGTACTCTGAAAAATACCCGAATCACTCGGAACCTTTCCGAAGTCCGAATATAGTCGTCCAATATATCGATCTTTACGTCTCGACCATTTCGAGACTCCTCGTCATGTCCCTGATCTCATCCGGGAGTCCGAACTCCTTCGGTACATCAACATACATAAACTCATAATAAAACTGTCATCGTAACTTTAAGCGTGCGGACCCTACGGGTTCGAGAACT
Organism: Aegilops tauschii subsp. strangulata; assembly: GCF_002575655.3. Taxonomy (NCBI): domain Eukaryota; kingdom Viridiplantae; phylum Streptophyta; class Magnoliopsida; order Poales; family Poaceae; genus Aegilops; species Aegilops tauschii. The sequence continues at coordinate 141,326,083 of NC_053037.3, forward strand.
ATGTAGACATGACCGAGACACGTCTCCGGTCAATAACCAATAGCGGGACCTGGATGCCCATATTGGCTCCCACATATTCTACGAAGATCTTTATCGGTCAGAACGCATAACAACATATGTTGTTCCCTTTGTCACCGGTATGTTACTTGCCCGAGATTTGATCGTCGGTATCTCGATACCTAGTTCAATCTCGTTACCGGCAAGTCTCTTTACTCGTTCCGTAACACATCATCCCGCAACTAACTCATTTAGTCACAATGCTTGCAAGGCTTATAGTGATGTGCATTACCGAGTGGGCCCAGAGATACCTCTCCGACAATCGGAGTGACAAATCCTAATCTCGAAATACGCCAACCCAACAAGTACCTTTGGAGACACCTGTAGAGTACCTTTATAATCACCCATTTACGTTGTGACGTTTGGTAGCACACAAAGTGTTCCTCCGGTAAACGGGAGTTGCATAATCTCATAGTCATAGGAACATGTATATGTCATGAAGAAAGCAATAGCAACATACTAAACGATCGGGTGCTAAGCTAACGGAATGGGTCAAGTCAATCACGTCATTCTCCTAATGAGATTAATCAAATGACAACTCATGTCTATGGCTAGGAAACATAACCATCTTTGATTAACGAGCTAGTCAAGTAGAGGCATACTAGTGACACTCTGTTTGTCTATGTATTCACACATGTATTATGTTTCCGGTTAATACAATTCTAGCATGAATAATAAACATTTATCATGATATAAGGAAATATATAATACTTTGTTGCCTCTAGGGCATATTTCCTTCAGTCTCCCACTTGCACTAGAGTCAATAATCTAGTTCACATCGCCATGTGATTTAACATCAATAATTCACATCACCATGTGATTAACACCCATAGTTCACATCGTCATGTGACCATCACCCAAAGGGTTTACTAGAGTCAGTAATCTAGTTCACATCGCTATGTGATTAACACCCAAAGAGTACTAAGGTGTGATCATGTTTTGCTTGTGAGATAATTTTAGTCAACGGGTCTGTCACATTCAGATCCATAAGTATTTTGCAAATTTCTATGTCTACAATGCTCTGCATGGAGCTACTCTAGCTAATTGCTCCCACTTTCAATATGTATCTAGACCGAGACTTAGAGTCATCTAGATTAGTGTAAAACTTGCATCGACGTAACCCTTTACGACAAGCCTTTTGTCACTTCCATAATCGAGAAACATATCCTTATTCCAGTAAGGATAATTTTGACCGCTGTCCAGTGATCTACTCCTAGATCACTATTGTACTCCCTTGCCAAAATTAGTGTAGGGTATACAATAGATCTGGTACACAGCATGGCATACTTTATAGAACCTATGGCCGAGGCATAGGGAATGACTTTCATTCTTTTTCTATCTTCTGCCGTGGTCGGGTTTTGAGTCTTACTCAATTTCACACCTTCTAACACAGGCAAGAAACTCTTTCTTTGACTGTTTCATTTTGAACCACTTCAAAATCTTGTTAAGGTATGTACTCATTGAAAAAACTTATCAAGCGTCTTGATCTATCTCTATAGATCTTGATGCTCAATATGTAAGTAGCTTCACCGAGGTCTTTCTTTGAAAAACTCCTTTCAAACACTCCTTTATGCTTTGCAGAATAATTGTACATTATTTCCGATCAACAATATGTCATTCACATATACTTATCAGAAATGTTGTAGTGCTCCCACTCACTTCCTTGTAAATACAGGCTTCACCGCAAGTCTGTATAAAACTATATCCTTTGATCAACTTATCAAAGCGTATATTCCAACTCCGAGATACTTGCACCAGTCCATAGATGGATCGCTGGAGCTAGCATATTTTGTTAGCACCTTTAAGATTGACAAAACCTTCTGGTTGCATCATATACAACTCTTCTTTAATAAATCCATTAAGGAATGCAGTTTTGTTTATCCATTTGCCAGATTTCATAAAATGAGGCAATTGCTAACATGATTCGGACAGACTTAAGCATCGCTGCGAGTGAGAAAATCTCATCGTAGTCAACACCTTGAACTTTGTCAAAAACCTTTTTCCGACAAGTCTAGCTTTGTAGATAGTAACACTACTATCAGCGTCCGTCCTCCTCTTGAAGATCCATTTATTTTCTATGGCTTGCCGATCATTGGGCAAGTCAATCAAAGTCCATACTTTGTTCTCATACATGGATCTCATCGCAGATTTCATGGCTTCAAGCTATTTTGCGGAATCTGGGCTCACCATCGCTTCTTCATAGTTCGTAGGTTCGTCATGGTCTAGTAACATAACATCCAGAATAGGATTACCGTACCACTCTGGTGCAGATCTTACTCTGGTTTACCTACGAGGTTTGGTAGTAACTTGATCTGAAGTTACATGATCATCATCATTAACTTCCTCACTAATTGGTGTAGGAGTCACAGGAACAGATTTCTGTGATGAACTACTTTCCAATAAGGGAGCAGGTACAGTTACCTCATCAAGTTCTACTTTCCTCCCACTCACATCTTTCGAGAGAAACTCCTTCTCTAGAAAGGATCCATACTTAGCAACGAATGTCTTGCCTTCGGATCTGTGATAGAAGGTGTACCCAACTGTCTCCTTTGGGTATCCTATGAAGACACATTTCTCCGATTTGGGTTTGAGCTTATCAGGATGAAACTTTTTCACATAAGCATCGCAACCCCAAAATTTTAAGAAACGACAACTTTGGTTTCTTGACAAACCACAGTTCATAAGGCGTCGTCTCAACGGATTTTGATGGTGCCCTATTTAACGTGAATGCAGCTGTCTCTAATGCATAACCCCCAAAACGATTAGTGGTAAATTGGTAAGAGACATCATAGATTGCACTATATCCAATAAAAACACCAGGGGCGTGCGATGGATCGGTTCTTCCTCCGATCAGGTGCTTATAGAGACCCCCGTGCGGTCTTCCGAACACCAGGGGCTGCGCCTACCTTACTAAAGCTCCTATGGCTAAGTGATAGTGATAAAGCCTTATAGTCCGATTGCCTGGTTCGTTGTGCTGAGCACTGTGATGCCCGGATAATTAAGCTACAGTAGCCCTCTGCTAATGATGCCAAATCACCTTGATTATTGTTGCTAGTCTTGCGTTAGTTCGAAACCGATTCAAATTCAAATTTAAAATAAAGTCAAACAATAAAAGTTTTCAAAAGTTAAAACTATAATGTTCCCAATGTGACAAATAAATCATAAGTAATTATGGTGGAGGATCCACATTAAAATAATTAAAGGCACTAAAATAAATAAAACAATGACCGAAACAATAACTTAAATGTCTTTTTAATTAATAGAGAATACAAGGTACTTTACTTTTGTCCCAAACTTTTTGTGAGAACAATTGATTTTACAAATCTAATTGAGGGGTGTGTTTCACTTTTTCTAAAAACTATAAACTATTAAATAAGTAAAAGAAAACATAAACAAGGAAATAAATAAAAACAAAAGTAAAACAAAACAAAGGGTAAAAGGTAAAAGAACTCCCCATGGCCAACTGGGCCTTGGTCCAGCCGGCTGGCCACAGCCACCCCGGGCAGGCCGGCCCACCCCCACCAGCTAACCCTAGCTCGATCTACCCTCTTGATCCCGGGAGCAACTACTTAACGAGCACTCCTTCGGGAGCCTCGCAACGATCAGCGCCACTTGGCGCGCTCTCAGCCATTCGCCACGTGTCGCGCTCTGGACGCTCCCTTCGGATTTTGTTTTTTTTTCCGCACGCGTTTTCGGCTTTTTAAACGGTTTTTCTAGTTTTTTTCGACGTTATGGTTTTCCCCCGGTCTTTCTTAGCTTTTCGATCAAAAAAATTTCGATTTTTTTTCCCACAAAAAAACGTGTTTTTTTCCTTTCGCGTAAGTCATGGTTTTTCTTCCGCGAGAGGCATAGTTGTGCTTTAGCGAGAGTCACGGCCGTGCCTTTCGGAAACAAAAAAAACGTGTTTTCTGTTTTTTTTCTTTCGCGAGAGTCACGATTTTGCTTCCGCGAGAGGCACGGTTGTGCTTTCGCGAGAGTCACGGCCGTGCCTCACAGAAAGGGAAAAACAAAACGTGTTATTTATTTATTTTTCTTTCGTGAGAAGCACGGTTTTGCTTCCGCGAGAGGCACGGTTATGCTTTCGCAAAAGTCACGGCCGTGCCTCTAAGAAAGGGGAAAGAATACGCGTTTTCTGTTTTTTTCTTCTCTTTCGCGAGAGTCACAGTTTTGCTTTCGTGAGAGGCACGGTTGTGCTTTCGTGAGAGTCACGGCCGTGCCTTTCGGAAACGAAAAAAGGCATTTTCTGTTTTTTTCCTTCCACGAGAGTCACGGTTTTGCTTCCACGAGAGGCACGGTTGTGATTTCACGAGAGGCACGGGCGTGCCTCTTTCGGAAAGGGAAAAAACCGTGCTCCCGGTTCGATTTTTTTCGCCCGGTTTTTTTCGTCCGGTTTTTTCGTGAAAAAAAGTTCGTCAAAACCTATCAACATGGGATCTAGTTTTGAAGATCTCGATGCGAGGAATCCAATGGTGAATACGGTTCGAGATTTGGACGCACGGTTTAAGAGATAAAACGTTTTGAATAAACGGATCTACGAAAAAGGGAAAACTCCCAGGTTGCGACAAGTGGCGCGCTGCATGTGCGCCACATGTCGTGACCTGGGAAAGTGGAGTGTTCTTTGCAATGAGTACTCCTTAATTAGTGATTTCGCTCGATCCCCCATCGTTCCTTTGTCTCCCTGTGAGCGCCGCCTCACACGCTGACGCAGTCGCATGGGGGGGGGGGAAACGCCTCTACTCGATCCCCTTATCCCTCCCTCGCTTTACCTCCTGGCGCCACCGCTGACCAGCACCTCCCCGTCGCCTTGCTGCTCACCTCCTAGCCGCCATGCTATGGTGCCCTCTGCCTCCGCCATGCGCCCCATCCTTCCCCACGCGGCGCATCTCGTTCTACTGCTCGCCTCCTTCCATGACCAGTCGCTGCTTGCGCCATGGTCGCCGTGTGCGTCTTCCCCGCCGCCAAGCATCACCGTCGTCCCCGCGCCGTGAGGCCATGTCCGGCCACTCCGTCATCGTCCACTACACCGTCATCGAGGAGAAGAACGAGCTGGGATGCGCCAAGTCGAGCAGATCGACTTCAGCTACCCGCTTCAGCCGCCGGCGTTCGTCATCGACTATGGCGAACCGCTGCTGCTCCTAAGCTTTCGCAGACCCTCCATGAGCTCCCTATGTGAGCTTCATTCGTTTTTCTTCTCCCTACTACTTGAACCCCTACCGCTGCTTGCTGTTGGCGTTGCCGTAGCTCCGGTCGTCGCCTCGCTCATCCACTGGACCTCACCGCGCCATCCCCACCCGAGGCCGCACCCTCCCTCCTGGCGGAGTTCGCTCCCCTGGTGGCCATGGGCGCACGCCCGCGCCCGTAACCCGACGCCCGATAGGCCCCCTGTGCCTATGACAGATGGGGCCCACGCCCAAAAATAAAACAAAAATAAGATTAATTAAAGAATAATTGTTAATTAATTAATTAGTTAGTTAGTTAGTTAATTTGTTAACTTAAATAACCTGCTTAATAACCTAATCAACCAGATTAGTTAATCAAATGTTGTTTAGTAAAACATGTATCAATGACATGCGGGTCCCATGGGCCCTTTTGACCAGTCAACGGTCCAGTCAAACGCTGACTGGACATTTGACCAGGGCCCCACCTGTCAGCCCCTTAGACACAATCTGGGTACACTTCCTGTGTACCCGTAGCATCTAAATACAAATTTAATTTCGAATTAAATTAAATCCAGAAATTAGAAAATCATTTTAAATATTTTAAAATTAATATAAAATAAACCTTAGCTCGGATGAAAATACTTTGTACAGGAAAGTTGCTCAGAACGACGAGACGAATCCGTATGCGCAGCCCATTCGTCCTTCACACATCCCTAGCCTATCAAACTCGCAACTTTCCCCCTCCGGTTCATCTGTCCGAAAATGCAAAACACCAGGGATACTTTCCCAGATGTTTCCCCCCTTCGCCGGTATCACCTACTACCGCGATTGGGCACCCCTAGCATCACGCTTTGTCATGTCATGCATCGTCATGCATTTGTTGGCATTGTATTTATTGTTTCTTCCCCCTCTTCTCTCGCTAGACACCGAGACCGATGCCGCTACTACCCAGTACGACTACGGTGTTGACGACCCCTCCTTCTCGGCTGAGCTTCCAGGAAAGCCCCCCCTTGATCACCAGATATCGCCTATTCTTCTCTCTACTCCTTGCATTAGAGTAGTATAGCCTGTTACTGCTTACCGTTTATCCTATCCTGATGCATAGCCTGTCCTTGCTACTACTGTTGTTACCTTTACCTGCAATCCTAAATGCTTAGTATAGGAGGCTAGTGTTCCATCAGTGGCCCTACACTCTTGTTCGTCTGCCATGCTATACTACTGGGCCGTGATCACTCGGGGGGTGATCACGGGCATATGCTATATACTTTATACTATTACATTACTTATGATACTGTTCGGAGATGGGGGCTGAAGGGGCAGGTGGCTCCATCCTGGTAGAGGAGGGCCTGGGTTCCCGACGTCCCCCGACTGTTACTTTGTGGCGGAGCGACAGGGCAGGTTGAGACCACCTAGGAGAGAGGTGGGCCTGGCCCTGGTCGGCGTCCGCCGTTACATCAATTAACACACTTAATGAGATCTTGGTATTTGATCTGAGTTTGGCCACTGGCCTATACGCACTAACCAACTACGCGGGAACAGTTATGGGCACTCGACGTCGTGGTATCAGCCGAAGCCTTCTTGACGTCAGCGACGCGCGCCGGATTGGACTGGAACGCCTGCTAGGCTAGGTCTGCTTCGAACCGCCCTCGCAACGTGCAGGTGTGCAATGGGCGATGGGCCCAGACCGCTGCGCCATAGGATTTAGACCGGCGTGCTGACCTCTCTGTTGTGCCTAGGTAGGGCTGTGATGTGTTGATCTTCCGAGGCCGGGCATGACCCAGGAAAGTGTGTCCGGCCAAATGAGATCGAGCGTGTTGGGTTATGTGGTGCACCCCTGCAGGGAAGTTTATCTATTCGAATAGCTGTGATCTTCGGTAACAGGACGACTTGGAGTTGTACCTTGACCTTATGACAACTAGAACCGGATACTTAATAAAACACACCCTTCCAAGTGCCAAATACAACCCGGTGGTCTCTCTCTATCAGGGCGACGAGGAGAGGATCGCCGGGTAGGGTTTATGCTATGCGATGCTACTTGGTGAACTTACCATCTACTCTCTTCTACATGCTGCAAGATGGAGGTGGCCTGAAACGTAGTCTTCGACAGGATTAGCTATCCCCCTCTTATTCTGGCATTCTGCAGTTCAGTCCACCGATATGTCCCTTTACACATATACCCATGCATTTGTAGTGTAGCTCCTTGCTTGCGAGTACTTTGGATGAGTACTCACGGTTGCTTTCTCCCTCCTTTTCCCCTTTCCTTTCTACCTGGTTGTCACAACTAGATGCTGGAGCCCAGGAGCCAGACGCCACCGTCGACGACGACTCCTACTACACCGGAGGTGCCTACTACTACGTGCAGGCCGCTGACGACGACCAGGAGTAGTTTAGGAGGATCCCAGGCAGGAGGCATGCGCCTCTTTCGATCTGTATCCCAGTTTGTGCTAGCCTTCTTAAGGCAATCTTGTTTAACTTATGTCTGTACTCAGATATTATTGCTTTCGCTGACTCTTGTGTATTCGAGCCTTCGAGGCCCCTGGCTTGTAATATAAAGCTTGTATTATTTTAATTTGTGTCTAGAGTTGTGTTGTGATATCTTCCCGTGAGTCCTTGATCTTGATCGTACACATTTGCGTGTATGATTAGTGTACGGTCAAATCGGGGGCGTCACAAGCACCTCCTTCGAAGGACCCAAAAATGGGATAAAGAGTGCTCAGGTTTATCCCGAACACCCCCGTACTTCTTACGTGGGGGCAGAAGCCGACGACTGGCCAACTCTCAGCTTTAACATATAAAACGACCGCACATGAGGGTAAACTTTTATATAACAGGCAATAAATAAATGACCTTGTTCAAACATTACAAAGGACAACATGATTTGCATTCATGGAAATATAATGTCCTTGGTACATAGCTCCGCTGCAAGGTAGGATCCTTTACGGACACTCTCATAATACAATTCGGGCTTGTGGTGCTCCTTCCCCTCTAGCGGTCCTTCTGTCATCAGCTTTTCAACATCCATCTTCCCCAAGTGCACCTTTGCGCGGGCGAAGGCCATTCGCGCACCTTCTATACAGACCGACCGCTTGATGACATCAAGTCGAGGGCAGGCACTCACAAGCCGCTTCACGAGCCCGAAGTAGCTGCTTGGAATCGGCTCGGCGGGCCATAGCCGGATAATAATATCCTTCATGGCCAGTTCCGCCGCCTTATGCAGTTCGATAAGCTGTTTCAGTTGATCGACAAAAGGCACCGGATAATTCGGTGCCAAATACTGCGACCAGAAGAGCTTATCCGCAGTGTTCCTTTCTTCGGCTCGGTAGAATTGGGCGGCATCTGATATGCTGCGGGGCAGCTCGGCAAATGCCCCTGAGAAATCCGAATTTAAAATTAAGAAACATAATTTTCCCTTCAAACACTTTCTTTACATGGAAAAAGCCTTACCCACCGCGATCTTTCTCGCCTCTTGGATCCCCTGCAGGGCGCTTTGGGTTTCCCCCCGGGCATCGCTCGTGGCCTGATGCGCCTTGGTGAGTTCGGACTCTTTCTCCGTTAAACTTTGCTCCAAGGTCTCGCATTTCCTCACAGCCTCTTGCAGCTCCTGCTCAGCTTTAATCACCCTGGCCTCGTGCTTCTCACGAAGAGCGTGCTCTGTGGCTGCCTTTTTCTCGGCCTCGGCCACAGCCTTCTTAAGAGCCTCGACTTTGGTCGCCATCCCTAGAGCAAATCATGAAGCTTATTTCATCATATTGAAAATTCATTCGCAATAAATGCGAACAAGACTTGTGCATACCTTGTTTATCTCTCAACTGCATTTTCAACTGGCCAAGTTCTTCTTTGGCCCGCTCCAGACTTTGATTCAGTCCAGAGACCTCTGCAGTATGAGAGGCAGCAGCCGCTACAGACGCCTGCTTATAATAGAAGAGAAATAGATGTCATTCAATGAGTATTCCTGTGAACATAAATTCGATCCTCTATCCGATTCTTTCTCTCACCGAACAGTGTATCAGGGGCTACTATCTATACTATGACACTCTTTGAAAATTCATAAAACATACCTCAGAGCCTCTTATAAGGCTGATGCAGGTTTCGTTCAGTCCACTCTCAGCAGACTGAATCTTCTCAATCATCGCACCCATAAGGGCACGGTGTTCATAAACGATGGAGGCGCTCTTCAGCGCCACCAACAAAGCATCCGACACCTCTGGTTGGACATAGGTTGCCGGTGGAACAGGCACGCCCCCTCCAGCTGAGGGAGGCTGCCTACTTGATTCTGGAGCCATATAGGTCTCCGAAATTGCATCCGGCTGGGAGCCGAATTCAAGATGGCCCCCGCCGTCAGCTCCCATGGGAATCTTTTCCCCCATATGTCCGGCCCCTGAAGTTTAACCTCCAGGCGCCGCCTTCATGGTCTTTTCCTCTCCTCCTTGGACAGGGTCCTTCTGGGACGAAGCCTCAGTGTTATTCACCCGTTTGGTAGAAGGGGTCTTTGGAGGCGTCCCGCTCTCCATAGCATCCGAGCGCAGCAAATCCTCTGATGAGGATTGCTCGGTGCGAGACCTCGCCGGACTACACAAACATGGCTCAGGTTAAGATTTTATGCCATGATAAGTCTGGACACACATACGTATCCAGATTTTATATACTCACGAGTTCACCAGGGGCTGGGCCCCTGGGATCCCACGCCGGGTCGCTATCAGCGGCGGCAGTGGACTCTTCCAGAAGAGGAGCTTTTCCCCTTTTAGGCGACCCGGCCTCCAAGCGTTCGGAGGCCGCCCTCTTCTTCCTTCCCCCTGCGGGAGATTCATCTTCCTCCCCCTCCTCGTCCTCTTCGGAGGCGGAACGGGCATTGGAGCCTTCGGATATTGTGTCCGAAGTGCCGCGGAGATGAAGGCAACCCCGGGTCTTTTTGGCTTCCTTCTCGGCCGTCTTCTTCGGCACCTTGTAAGGCGCCGGGACCAGCATCTTCGTCAGAGGTGGGACGGCCGGTTCTTCAGGCAGCGGGGCTGGACAATGGATCTGCTCCGCCTTCCTCGTCCAGTCCTAGGAGAGTTGTGAAAAACACATTAAGCATTTCCTTTGGGTTATGCAGATAAAATGTATGATGACTTACCAAGCTTGCAGGGCGGGACAGTTGGTACCCGCGGTCCTCGGCTGAGTCCGGCCATGACTTGCCAGACTTAAAAAGCACCTTCCAGATGTCTTTGTGCGAAGAGCCAAAGAGCTCTCGCAGGGTTTGGTGGTTGGCCAGATCGAATTCCCAGAGATTGCAAGTCCGATGTTGACAAGGCAGGATCCGGCGAACTAACATCACCTGGACTACATTAACAGGCTCGATGTTCTTGTCCTCCATATCTTTAACGGGCGTCTAGAGCACCGACAGTTCGTCAGACGAAGACCAGTTCAGGCCCTTCTTGACCCAAGATGTAAGCCATAGAGGGGCTCCGGATCAAAACTCGGGAGTAGCGGCCCATTCCGTGCCACGCGGCTCGGTGATGTAAAACAACTCCTGTTGCCACTCCTTGACGGAATCATTGAAGGTACCTGTTGGCCATGTGACGTTGGGCATCTTGCTCACCATGGCACCCCCGCACTCGGCGTGCTCGCCGCCCACTACCTTGGGATTCATGTTAAAAATCTTCAGCCATAAGCCGAAGTGTGGCGAGATGCGGAGAAAGGCCTCGCACACGACGATGAATGTCGAGATGTTGAGGAAGGAATTGGGGGACAGATCGTGAAGATCGATCCCGTAATAATACATGATGACACGAACGAACAGGTGGAGGGGAAACCCTAGCCCGCGGACAAAGTGAGGGAGGAATACGACCATCTCATGGGGTTCTGGAGTAGGGACGATATGTCCCGCCGTCGGGAGAGGGTGGCTGATTTTCTTGGCCAGATACCCGGCGTCCCAAAGCTTTCTGATATCCTTCTCCCGGACGGTAGAGGCCATCCACTTGCCTCCTACTCCGGATCCGGACATTTCCGGAAGGCCTTTGTGGGCAGAGGAGATGAGTGCTTGGGCGCTAGGGCTCAAGCGAAGGGGAATGGATCGGGAAGAAGAAAGCGTGGGTGTGAAAGGGAGTCCTTATCCCCTTATAAAAGGCAGCATGGATTTTGCGCCTCCCCACTTGCACGGTAAAACCGCTTATTCCCCAAGCGCCGTAATTGATGGCGCGATTGGGTTACCCCCCCCCCCCCCCCGTATTGATGAGAATCCCATGATAAGGGGACACGATCTCTGCTTCGACAAGACGTGCCAAGGAAACCGCCTCGCAATATGTGCAGTGGCTGGTTGTGAAAAACGGTTCGAATAATGACCGGGCCGTGGTGTGATGTCATACTGCAGAATGTGTCAGCAGATTAGATTTGTGGAAATATTATTCTCTCTACGGTGGTATGTGTTTTGCAGAGCAGGACACTATCCTCGTGTTCAAAATCTTCTATGGAGTATTCGGAGGAGGAACCCGCCTTGCAATGCCGAAGACAATCTGCGCGCCGGACTCATCGTCATTGAAGCCTGGTTCAGGGGCTACTGAGGCAGTCCTGGATTAGGGGGTCCTCGAACAGCCGGACTATATCCTTTGGCCGGACTGTTGGACTATGAAGATACAAGATTGAAGACTTCGACCCGGGTCCGGATGGGACTCTCCTTGGCGTGGAAGGCAAGCTTGGCAATATGGATATGGAGATCTCCTCCCTTGTAACCGACTCTGTGTAACCCTAGCCCCCTCCGGTGTCTATATAAACCGGAGGGTTTTGTCCGTAGGACAACAACAATCATACCATAGGCTAGCTTCTAGGGTTTAGCCTCTACGATCTCGTGGTAGATCAACTCTTGTAATACTCATATCATCAAGATCAATCAAGCAGGAAGTAGGGTATTACCTCCATCGAGAGGGCCCGAACCTGGGTAAACATCATGTCCCCCGCCTCCTGTTACCATCCGCCTTCGACGCACAGTTCGGGACCCCCTACCCGAGATCCGCCGGTTTTGACACCGACACTGTGCGTCTAGGATCGATGGTAACAGGAGACGGGGGACACAATGTTTACCCAGGTTCGGGCCCTCTCTATGGAGGTAATACCCTACTTCCCGCTTGATTGATCTTGATGAATATGAGTATTACGAGAGTTGATCAACCACGAGATCGTAATGGCTAAACCCTAGAAGCCTAGCCTGTATGACTATGGTAATTAATATATCCTTTCCGGACTAACCCCTCCGGTTTATATAGACACCGGGGGGGGATCTAGGGTTACATAGAGTCGGTTACATAAGAAGGAATCTTCATATTCGGTCGCCAAGCTTGCCTTCAAGGCCAAGTAGAGTCCAATCCGGACACGGGTACAGTCTTCGGCCTTCATGTCTTCATAGCCCATCAGTCCGGCCCAATGGATAACAGACCAGACGCCCGAGGACCCCTTAGTCCAGGACTCCCTCAGTAGCCCCCGAACCAGTCTTCAATAGCGAGGTGTTCGGCACACAAATCGTCTTCGGCATTGCAAGGCGGGTTCCTCCTTTAATGATCTCCAAGTGATGTATTCGGCCATCGGTTCAATGTTGCTCCCCTCGGCTTCTGTGCGTTAAATAACTTCGCCTTCCACGTGTCGAGGGAAGGTGGAAGGTCAGGGTATTTTTGCAGATAACACCCCGTCCATGCAAGGAAGAGTGCCTATTAAAGAGATTGGATCCTAGATCCATTCGGCACCACGCAGAGGAAATCCCCGAAAACTGCTTAGGAGAAACCATTCCAGCATGGCTAGCGCCCCTAGCTCCTCCACCTGTTCCGGCCCAGAGAAAGGCGAGTGGGAGAGGTGTTCAGTGCCCCACAGTCAATTGACAAAGTTGCAGACGCAGGGATTTCTTCCCCCCGCCGATCTAGTTCCTGTTCGAGCGGGGCTAGATTCCTTCAATGGTGACATTCAGGCAGAGGACTTTCCCAATCCATCTGGGGAGATCGAGTATGTTTCGTAGCCTACCTGCTAAGGGGCGTTGGATTTCCCATTCATCCGTTCCTCGGAGGGCTTCTGGAATACTATGGCCTTCAGCTGCACAACTTCACCCCTGCCTCCATTCTGCACATCGCGGGTTACGTTGCTTTATGCGAATTATTCCTGGGTATCGAGGCTCATTTCGAGCTGTGGAGGAAGGTATTCTGTCTTGTCCCGCGTAATCACGAGGGGTCAATATTTGAAGTGGGTGGAGCCGAAGTATGGCGTATCGCCGGTACTGGATATCTGTCCGGCACACCAAGGAAGGCACCCGAAGAATGGCATTCCGAATGGTTCTATATCAAGGACGTCGCGCTTCCTGACCCAGTTCGAAAGGGTCTTCCTGAATTTGCGAGTGTTCCTCTGAAGAAACACCACAGTTGGCGTCCCTGAAGTCTTGAAGAAAATGACAGCGCAGAAGTTCGCCAGCTTATGAGCAAGATAAAGATGCTCGCTCAGTCCGGACTCACAATAATCAAGGTAATGGCGACCTCCATAGTGCGAGGGGTTCAGCCGCTACAATACAGAGGGCTGCCCATGTGGCACTAAAATGGAGAGGATGACGCCTCCCGCTATGGCCGGAAGGGTCCGGATACCCCCGCCGCTCTGGCCAAAATATTGGTTGAGCTGTTTAAAGGGGAGGAAGAGGAGTTTCTTCGCATTAAGTACATAGATGGGTATTCTATGTATGATACTCCCAGTTGGGTAAGCCTCAGCCCCTCTATTCCACTCATTCCACTTCCGGATTATTTTTGATAAATTTCAAGTCTGTTTATTATGACAGCACTAGCGGAAGGTCACCGAAAGACTTCATAGTCCTGCCCCACAGCCGGAGTTCCACAACCGGGAGCTAGATCCTGGGTTTGAAGAGGATCCGGATATATTTGTGGTGCTTGCGGAGGGAGTGTTTTACCAGACAAGCTATGACGGCACTGAAGTGGCCATCACCGCCGACTACCCTGGCCTTCTTCCTGCTTCACATGTAAACTATTAAGAAACACCCCCTCTAAAAGAGTGCTCTTATTCTGCCTCACCCACCGCACTATATCGTGCTTCACAGGGGAGACGTTCGGCGATTTTAGAGAGATCGGCTCCCGCGCCGGGCAAGCCTTCGAAGAGGATGGAGGGTGAAGACACAACCAGGCCTTTATCGAGGAGGTATGGATAAACATGCTTTTCAGCGGCCGCATCCGACCGTGACTCGTGTGTTTGTTTGGTTGCAGGAAGAGGGTTCGCCGAACTGTGTTTGAGGACCCGGTCGGTGGTGTTCCCAAGAACCGGGATTTAGATCCAATAGGGGAGACTGGGGCCGGTGCAGGAACAGCGCCGGACTGCCCTTCGGCCGAGGGTTCGGAAAATATGTCCGTCACCAACTCGGAGGTAGAGAGTGCCATGAACCATCGACGCTGCAGGGCCGTCTCGCGAGACCCCAAGTTCTCGGAGGAGGCTTTTAATGCCTTTAGCTCGGGCGACGCATACATCTGAGCTGCTCGAGATGGGCTTAGAAGAGCCATGAAGCAATATCTGACAGATGTGCAGGTAAGTTTTCTTTGTCAAAAAAGGATAACCATATGCCCGTAGCCCCCGAGACTGAAAGCAGTTGGCACAACTGATTTAAGGATCGTTGTACGACCAGGTCCTTACAGAGAAGAATTGCTTGCTAGCCCAGGAGCTGGAGCAGTGCCGGGCGCAGCTAAATGCTGCTACTGCCGAACTGGAAAACATCAAGAAGTCGTCTTCTGGTAATGTTCCCCTCCACCGAGGAACAATAATTGTATACCAACTGTGCTAATTCTGCTGCTGATCGCATAATAGGGTCGTCTGATCGACTTGAAGAGAAGTTGAAAATCGCCCAAGAGGGAGAAAAAGAGGCGAAAAGGCAACACGCCGCAGGCGAGCGTGTGTTGATCCGCGTCAGAGACGAGAAAAACAAGCTACATGATTCCAACACTACATTGGGTGAAGAATTGAAAGATGTTCGAGCCTAGCTAGCCGATTCCGTGAAGGAGAACAAGAAGCTGCGGGGCGGCATATTCAGTATGTGTCTGAACTATTTTTAAAGTAGTTCAAAGATAAATGGGGTTGATATAGTCATGTTTGCAGGTATATTGACAAGCCGTCCTGAAGAGGAGGTGTCCGGATCATCGAGTGATCTGCTGCAAAGACTGTCGCAAGTGCACGAGCATGCTCGGCTGGCCATGCGGAGCGTTGCCAAGGCCTTATGGACATCCGCCTCCCCTCCAGGAAGTATGGAGGAGCTTGTAGAGCTATTCAAGGGAGCGCGGCGGCGTATCCGACTATGGAAGATATCGGCCTGCCGAGAGGAGGCGTGAGAGGCCCGGGCCATGGTGAAAACGCGATATACCAAGCTGGATCCAAATCACATGGCCCGGGTTGGACCGTTAGGGTCAAATGGGGAAGAAATTCCAGTTAGTTTAGTATATGACCAAGTAGAGGTGGCCGCCAAATATTCCCAACAGGATTGTAAGTTAGACTGCCTGTTGGAAGGTGTAGAGGAGGAGGTGTTCGAGTCCAAGTGACTGTGTACTTTCCTCATTGTGTGGAACTCTAGCTGAATTCTATATCATTTGTCATGGCAGACCTTTTCGCTTCAACCTCCGGACCCGAAGGTGCGGAGTGTTTCCGAATACCGTCGCGGCCGAATAAGCCGGGGTATGCCTGGAAAACTAGGCATAGGGGTCATAGTTTCTTGAACAGACAAGTTGTATCCGGCTAGCTATGTTATATTACATTGATATCGTAAGAAACATCTTCCGGAGAGAATAGTTCCATTAAGGGTTCCTTTCCCTGGGTGTGCATGCATTTAATGTACATGTCCAAAGTGCGATGTGAGCACCACAGTTTGTATAACTTCTGGGGGTGCACAATGGAGTGAGTTTAAAAAACATCTTTAATTCACCGACCGAATATTCCCTTAAGAACGCTAGCTTTCGGCTTCACCCAGTCTGAGGTACACATCCGGATGACCCGGCAGTAACAATCGCAGAGGCGCTCCCTTTATGCCCTACCGAACTAACGGGAATGTAAGGCATAAGCACAGGAGACAGGTGATACGTCTCCAACGTATCTATAATTTTTGATTGCTCCATGCTATATTATCTTCTGCTTTGGACATTATTGGGCTTTATTATTCACTTTTATATTATTTTTTGGACTAACCTATTAACCGGAGGCCCAGCCCAGAATTGCTGTTTTTTTGCCTATTTCAGAGTTTCGCAGAAAAAGAATATCAAACAGAGTCCAAACGGAATGAAACCTTCGGGAACGTGATTTTTGGAACGAACATGATCCAGGAGACTTGGACCATACGTAAGAGAAGCTTCGAGGAGGCCACGAGGTAGGGGGTGCGCCTACCCCCCAGGGCGCGCCCTCCACCCTCGTGGGCCCCACGTTGCTCCACCAACGTACTCCTTCCTCCTATATATACCTACGTACCCCCAAACGATCAGATACGGAGCGAAAAACCTAATTCCACCGCCGCAACCTTCTGTACCCACGAGATCCCATCTTGGGGCCTGTTCCGGAGCATCGATCACGGAGGGATTCTACATCAACATCATAGCCCCTCCGATGAAGTGTGAGTAGTTTAACTCAGACCTTCGGGTCCATAGTTATTAGCTAGATGGCTTCTTCTCTCTTTTTGGATCTCAATACAATGTTCTCCCCCTCTCTCGTGGAGATCTATTCGATGTAATCTTCTTTTTGCGGTGTGTTTGTTGAGACCGATGAATTGTGGGTTTATGATCAAGTTTATCTATGAACAATATTTGAATCTTCTCTGAATTCTTTTATGTATGATTGGTTATCTTTGCAAGTCTCTTCGAATTATCAGTTTGGTTTGGCCTACTAGATTGATCTTTCTTGCAATGAGAGAAGTGCTTAGCTTTGGGTTCAATCTTGCGGTGTCCTTTCCCAGTGACAGTAGGGGCAGCAAGGCACGTATAGTATTGTTGCCATCGAGGATAACAAGATGGGTTTTTTATCATATTGCATGAATTTATCCCTCTACATCATGTCATCTTGCTTAAGGCGTTACTCTGTTCTTATGAACTTAATACTCTAGATGCATGCTGGATAGCGGTCGATGTGTGGAGTAATAGTAGTAGGTGCAGGCAGGAGTCGGTCTACTTGTCTCGGACGTGATGCCTATATACATGATCATACCTAGATATTCTCATAACTATGCTCAATTCTGTCAATTGCTCAAGAGTAATTTGTTCACCCACCGTAAAATACTTATGCTCTTGAGAGAAGCCACTAGTGAAACCTATGGCCCCCGGGTCTATTTTCCATCATATTAATCTTCCAACACTTAGTTATTTCCGTTGCCTTTTACTTTGCTTTTATTTTACTTTGCATCTTTATCATAAAAATACCAAAAAATTATCCTATCATATCTATCAGATCTCACGCTCGTAAGTGACCGTGTAGGGATTGACAACCCCTTATCACGTTGGTTGCGAGGATTTATTTGTTTTGTGTAGGTGCGACGGACTCGCGCGTAGCCTCCTACTGGATTGATACCTTGGTTCTCAAAAACTGAGGGAAATACTTACGCTACTTTTCTGCATCACCCTTTCCTCTTCAAGGGAAAACCAACGCAGTGCTCTAGAGGTAGCACCAGGCAACCCAGCTTGGCCAAAACTTCAGTCATATCGGTGCATATAGTGGCAAAGAAAAGGTACATATCGAAAAATTCATATGTGAGGAGGTTGATGCTCAAGGAATGACAAGAACCTCTATCCAAGAAGCCCCCAGGTACAAGTGACGTACATATTTAAAGATGTATGTGTCAATGGTGTGCGGTCTAGCCGTACCAAAGCTTTAAAGCAAGAAAGAAGAAAGTAATCGGAAAAGAGAGAAAAAATAATGGAAACTACAGGGGAGGAGGAGACGAACAAGGGGTTTGGCGCTAGGCATAGAATCTTCAGAGTGTGGCGGCGTACCAGGGGTTCGGCTCGAGTCGATTGTCTAATGCATTGCGAAGACGGTACGCTCCTCCGGTGAGAACTTCGTCAATTATGAAGGGACCCTCCCATTTGGGCTTGAGTTTGTCCTTTTTCTTCTCCGGCAGGCGTAGAACAAGTTCGCCAACATTGTAAGTCTTGGCCCGTACTTCTCTGCTTTGATATCTTCGAGCCTGCTGTTGGTAAAATGCTGAACGGGCTTTTGCGACATCGCGTTCCTCCTCCAGGGCATCTAGGCTGTCCTGCCGATCAAGCTCGGCTTCTCTCTCTTCGTACATACGCACTCGAGGTGAGTCGTGAATAATATCGCAGGGCAATACGGCCTCTGCGCCATACACCATGAAGAAAGGTGTGTATCCGGTAGTACGGTTGGGCGTGGTCCGCAGCCCCCAGAGTACGGAGTCGAGCTCCTCAACCCAGTGCTTGTCTGATTCTTTCAAAGACTGCACTAGTCTGGGCTTGATGCCTCTCATAATAAGGCCGTTGGCTCGTTCGACTTGACCATTGGTTTGTGGGTGGTAGACGGAGGCGTAATCGAGTTTAATACCCAGATTAGTACACCAGGTTTTTACCTCGTCGGCTGTGAAATTCGAGCCGTTGTCAGTGATGATGCTATGTGGGACACCATAACGGTGCACAACACCTGATATGAAGTCTATCACCGGGCCGGACTCAACCATTTTGACCGGTTTAGCCTCTATCCACTTAGTGAATTTGTCCACCATAACCAGCAGATATTTTTTCTTATGGCTTCCCCTTTAAGGGGTCCAACCATATCCAGTCCCCAGACCGCGAAAGGCCAAGTGATGGGGATAGTCTGTAAGGCAGTTGGGGGCATGTGGCTTTGGTTGGCGAAGAGTTGGCATCCAACACAGCGTTGGACGAGGTCCTGTGCATCTGCTCGGGCGGTCGGCCAATAAAACCCAGTACGGAAGGCCTTGCTAACAAGAGCCCGAGCTGCGGCATGGTGCGCCGAGACCGGCGTGAATTTCCGCTAGAAGCTGCCGCCCCTCTTCTTCGGAGATACATCTTTGAAGTACTCCGGTGATACTTTTCTTATAGAGCTCTCCGTCATGAACCTTGTAGGCCTTCGAGCGCCGGACAATGCGGCGAGCCTCATTCTGGTCTTCGGGGAGCTCCTTCCTATTAATGTAGGCCAAGAAAGGTTCGGTCCATGGAGCAATTACTGCCATAACGAGATGGGCCGACGGTGTTACTTCGGTGGCTGAGCCCCCGATACTATTGGTGTGTTCGGGATTTGGAGTTGTATTCGGATCTGGATTATTGTTGCCGCCCTCCCCTTGCCACACCACAGATGGCTTGAAAAGCCTTTCTAGGAAGATGTTAGGTGGGACGGTGTCGCGCTTAGCGCCAATGCGAGCAAGGACATCCGCCGCTTGGTTACTTTCTCGCGCGACGTGATGAAATTCAAGCCCCTCGAACCGAGCCGACATTTTTAATACGGCATTACGATAAGCTACCATCTTTGGATCTTTGGCGTCAAAGTTGCCGTTTATTTGAGATATGGCGAGGTTCGAGTCCCCGCGCACCTCCAGGCGTTGTATGCCCATGGATACGGCCATCCAAAGACCATGCAGTAGGGCCTCGTATTCGGCTGTGTTGTTAGAGTCTGTGTATAATATCTGGAGTACATACTGGACGACGTCTCCAGTGGGGGATGTTAACACGACTCCCGCTCCCAGCCCTGCCAACATTTTGGAGCCGTCAAAATACATAACCCAATTGGAATATGCGCCGTACTCTTTAGGGAGTTCAGCCTATGTCCATTCGGCGATGAAGTCAGCCAGTACTTGGGATTTGATGGCTCGCCGTGGCTTGTATGTTATGTCGAATGGAAGTAGCTCTATGGCCCATTTGGCGATCCGTCCCATGGCATCGCGGTTGTTTATTATGTCATTTAGTGGGACCTCAGAAGCCACCGTGGTTGAGCACTCCTGGAAGTAGTGTCGTAGCTTGCGGGATGCCATGAAGACCGCGTATGCTATCTTTTGGTAGTGGGGGTACCGGGATTTGCACGGTGTGAGGACAGTTGATACGTAGTATACTAGTTTTTGGAGCGGAAATTTGTGTCTGTCCTGTTCTCGTTCGACGACGAGCACGGCGCTCACCACCTGATGTGTTGCCGATATGTATAACAACATGGGCTCGCCAGTGTTTGGTGCGGCCAGGATTGGGTTGCTCGCTAGGAGGGCCTTTATTTCCTCCGGTCCGGTAGTCGCCGCGTCTGTCCATTCGAAGTTATCAGTGCGCCGTAAGAGGCGATAGAGTGGTAGTGCCTTTTCTCCTAGTCTGGAGATAAAGCGGCTTAGCGCTGCCACGCATCCAGCTAGTTTTTGGACCTGTTTGAGGTCTGGTGGTGTAGCCAACTCTGACAGAGCTCGGATTTTAGCTGGATTTGCTTCGATTCCTCTATTGGAAACGATGAAGCCCAACAATTTTCCAGCGGGGACGCCGAAGACACACTTTTCCGGGTTGAGCTTAATGTCATACGCCCGAAGGTTGTCGAATGTAAGACGTAAGTCGTCTATTAGTGTTTTGACGTGCCTAGTTTTGATGACGACGTCATCGACGTAAGCTTCTACCGTTTTGTTGATCTGTTTCTCCAGGCATGTTTGAATCATGCGTTGGTATGTGGCGCCAGCGTTCTTGAGCTGAAAGGGCATGGTGTTGAAGCAGAACGACCCATATGGAGTGATAAATGTTGTTGCGGCTTGATCGGACTCCTTCATTTTAATTTGATGGTATCCGGAGTATGCATCGAGGAAACACAGTGAGTCGTGTCCTGCGGTGGCGTCGATGATTTGATCAATCCGGGGGAGGGGGAAGGGATCCTTAGGGCAAGCCTTGTTGAGGTCTTTGAAATCGACTCACAGGCGCCAGGATTTTTCTTCTTTGGTAACATCACCAGGTTTGCCAGCCAGTCCGGATGTTTGATTTCTCTAATGAATCCGGCCTTGATGATTTTGGCCAGCTCCTCCCCCATGGCTTGTCGCTTGGGTTCGGAAAAGCGCCGCAGTGTTTGCTTAACCGGTTTAAATCCCTTTAATATATTGAGGCTATGTTCGGCCAGCTCGCGTGGGATCCCTGGCATATCTGAAGGGTGCCAGGCGAATATGTCCCAGTTTTCCCGCAGGAATTCTCGTAGTGCGGTGTCAACTGTTGGGTTCAGTTGAGCTCCGATAGATGCTGTCTTCTTGGGGTCCGTTGGGTGGACCTGGAATTTGACTATTTCTTCTGCTGGTTTGAAGGAGGTGGATTTAGGGCGTTTGTCGAGGATCACGTCGTCCCTATCCACCGTGGATCATAGTGTGGTTAATTCTTCGGCCGCGAGGGCTTCGGATAGCGCCTCCAGGGCCAGGAGTGTGGTTTTGTTTTCAGCGCGGAGTGCTATGTCCGGATCACTGACGAGAGTGATTATACCGTTTGGTCCAGGCATTTTGAGCTTCATATACCCGTAATGGGGTATGGCCTGGAAGCGTGTAAAAGCATCCCGCCCCAACAGGGCGTGATATCTACTGCTGAAAGGGGCCACTTGGAAAGTTATTTCTTCGGACCGATAGTTCTCCGGCGTGCCGAATACTACGTCAAGTGTGATTTTGCCCACGCACCGCGCCTCCCGACTGGGAATAATTCTTCGGAAGTTTGTGTTACTTTGCTTGATGCGGCTCCTGTCTATTTCCATTTTATGGAGTGTGTCCTCATAAATGAGGTTTAGTCCGCTGCCGCCGTCCATGAGGGCCTTGGTAAGTCGAAACCCATCCACGATGGGACTGAGGACTAACGCGGCTGGCGCTCGTACTCTTCTGTACTTTGGTTCGTCACCGGCGTTGAATGTTATAGCCATGTCGTTCCAGGGGTGTATTGCAGCAATTTGGCAGACTTCGACGAGCTCGCGAAGTGCCCTTTTGCGCTTGTTGTTTGAAGCGAATGTCTCAAAGACCGTCAATACTCTTGAGTTATTGTCTTCTGGGGGATGCCGTTCTGGGCCGTCCTTGATAAGGATGTCCTCGCCGCTCTTGGCTACCTGTCGTAGTATCCAGCATGCTCTAAGGCTGTAGGTTGCCACGGTATCTGGTGTTGTATATATTTTGCATGGGCCATCGAGCCACCCCTCCAGAACGGTGCCGTGCCGCATAGCGGTTTTGTGTTTCTTGACTGTTGGACTGGGCGTGCCACGAGGGTGCACCCTTTTTGCCTGTAGGGGGAGTTGAGTTGGGACTGACGGTTCCCAGCGAGCTGCCTGAGTTTTCTAGGCACTCTCCATCGCGCTGTACTTTCGTACTATGGTTGCTAAGTCAGCGAATTTCAGTATGCGGCGGCGATTGATGGCGTTGAGGATTCCTTCGTCCGCGCAATTGTTGCAGAACGCTGATATTGCGTCCTCGTCACGGAAATCTTTTACCTTGTCCTTGACAAGGAGGAATCTGGCCCAGAAGTGGTGGACCATTTCCTGAGACTGCTGTTTTATGCTCATGAGAGCGTATATGTCCGGGTGGGTGGGTGGAATTAAATCCGAACCCCGACCTGACCGATTATCCGGAGTATGACGATCTTCCGGGCTTAACAGTCCGGGTTCCGGAATATCTTTTGATTGTTTAGGACCGCCGTCCGATGCTATGTTCGGAGGGCTGGTCGCATCCTTTCGCGGGTGAGTATCCGACTCTTCCTGAACAGCGATCCGAACATAGTCCGTCTTTGATATAGAACAAGACTCGCCGTCCTTCTCCACGACTACCGCAATCTGGTGGGTGACCGGTGGGGCCTTGATTTCTCCTTGATCGGTTTTAGGCCCGATCCGAGCGTAGTCTGTGGCGATTCCCAAAGCGGCGATGCGATCTAGGAGTTCATTTAAAGACGAAAACTCTGCCGGATCCATCTGCTTGGAGTGCTCGGAGTTGATGCGAAGGGGGTTTTCGATGGCCCGAGAGGTCATCGTCGACTCAACGGCCAAACGGGCGATCATAGTAAAGCCGCCAAGCCGAAGGGTTTGGCCTGGGGCCAGAGCTCCCCCGGAGGTGATATTGTCTTTAAGGACAAGGCGAGCCATCGAGCCTTTCGTTGACGGCACAGTGGAACTCTCAATGAAAGCACCAATGTCGGTGTCAAAACCAGCGGATCTCGGGTAGGGGGTCCTGAACTGTGCGTCTAGGATCGACGGTAACAGGAGACGGGGGACACGATGTTTACCCATGTTCGGGCCCTCTCTATGGAGGTAATACCCTACTTCCTACTTGATTGATCTTGATTAATATGAGTATTACAAGAGTTGATCTACCACGAGATCGTAATGGCTAAACCCTAGAAGCCTAGCTTGTATGGCTACGGTAATGAATATATCCTTTCCGGACTAACCCGTCCGGTTTATATAGACACCGGGGGGGATCTAGGGTTACATAGAGTCGGTTACATAAGAAGGAATCTTCATAGTCGGTCGCCAAGCTTGCCTTCCACGCCAAGTAGAGTCCAATCCGGACATGGGTACAGTCTTCGGCCTTCATGTCTTCATAGCCCATCAGTCCAGCCCAATGGATAACTGACCGGACGCCCGACGACCCCTTAGTCAAGGACCTCTCACTTATCACACCCGATCATCACGTGGTGTCTCGGCACGATGAACTGTCGCAAAGGTGCATACTCAGGGAGAACACTTATACCTTGAAATTTTAGTGAGGGGTCATCTTATAATGCTACCGTCGTACTAAGCAAAATAAGATGCATAAAAAGATAAACATCACATGCAATCAAAATATATGACATGATATGGTTATCATCATCTTGTGCCTTTGATCTCCATCTCCAAAGCACCGTCATGATCTGCATTGTCACCGGCTTAACACCTTGATCTCCATTGTAGCGTCGTTGTTGTCTCGCCAACTATTGCTTCTACAACTATCGCTAACGCATAGTGATAAAGTAGAGCAATTACATGGCGATTGCATTTCATACAATAAAGAGACAACCATAAGGCTCCTGCCAACTTTTACAAAACATGATCATCTCATACAATAACATATATCACATCATGTCTTGACCATATCACATCACAGCATGCCTTGCAAAAACAAGTTAGACGTCCTCTACTTTGTTGTTGCAAGTTTTACGTGGCTGCTACGGGCTTCTAGCAAGAACCGTCTTACCTACGCATCAAAACCACAATGATTTTTCGCCAAGTGTGATGTTTTAACCTTCAACAACAACCGGCCGTAGTCAAATTTGATTCAACTAAAGTTGGAGAAACAGACACCCGCCAGCCACCTATGTGCAAAAGCACGTCGGCAGAACCGATCTCATGAACGTGGTCATGTAATGTTGGTCCGGGCCGTTTCATCCAACAATACCGCCGAATCAAAATAAGACGTTGGTGGTAAGCAGTATGACTATTATCGCCCCAAATCTGGCTCTGATGCCACTGTTGGGGAACGTAGCATGTAATTTCAAAAAAAATTCCTACGATCACGCAAGATCTATCTAGGAGATGCATATCAACGAGAGGGGGAGAGTGTGTCCACATACCCTCGTAGACCGAAAGCGGAAGTGTTAGGTTAACGCAATTGATGTAGTCGAGCGTCTTCACGATCCAACCGATCTAGTACCGAACGTACGGCACCTCCGAGTTCAGCACACGTTCAGCTTGATAACGTCCCTCGAACTCTTGAACCAGCAGAGGGTCGAGGGAGATTTTTGTCAGCACGATGGCGTGGCGATGGTGATGGTGATGTGATCCGCGCAGGGCTTCGCCTAACACTGGTACAACGACGTCCTAAACAAACGGTTTAAAACCCCTTTCCGCGACGGCATTTGGAACCGTCGCCAAGTGAGTGTGGGCGATAGGGGGGTCCTTACCACACGACCCAGAAATCGTCGGGAATAGGCCCTCGTGGGACCCAGGCTGGGGCCGTGTGTGATCGGGAGAGGCATGGAAACCCAATCATTTCCATAGGTATGTACATCCCACACGATGAATCCCAGAAATCATTTTCGTAGGTATGTACATCCCACACGGTGAATCCCAGAAATCATTTCCGTAGGTATGTACATCCCACACGATGAATCCCAGAAATCATTTCCATAGGTATGTACATCCCACACGGTGAATCCTAGAAATCATTTCCGTAGGTATGTACATCCCACACGGTGAATCCCAGAAAATCATTTCCGTAGGTATGTACATCCCACACAGTTCTTTGTGTGGAAACGTTTGTGCAAGGTGGCCTAACGCAAATAGTTCGTTGCCGAAAGCCGTGTGTGATTGTTAGTTGATCGAACACGCCTACTTTCTAGAAACCGTGCGGGTTGTTTGAGTTCATCGCCCACGGTGCTGTCTGAATAACCGTTTG
The DNA here is from genome assembly GCF_002575655.3 of Aegilops tauschii subsp. strangulata. Taxonomy (NCBI): domain Eukaryota; kingdom Viridiplantae; phylum Streptophyta; class Magnoliopsida; order Poales; family Poaceae; genus Aegilops; species Aegilops tauschii. Next base: position 141,351,640 of record NC_053037.3, read on the forward strand.
TAATAGAAAACCCCAATAAGCAGGGTAATTAGCCTATTATTGATAATACATGTACTAATCAAACTGATATTTCTTATAAAACTCGCCAGATATTTCATATCCGTATAAAAGCAACCAGGATTTCATAATCGAATTACATCAGATAGCTTCGGCACTCAGTTATGCCATTACACAACAGCACCAAGTTTCACATGCACCATCAAAAACCTTTGGAAAGTAGCATCATACACGGTAAATAGATAGATGAATCTCATCTGGGAAACTGCAGAAGCGGAAGGCAAATATTGAGCCTTCAGTGATGTTGAATGTCCTTGCAACTTTAGGCCAATGGCTATGGATAATTTCCCGCCCAACCTTCGTCCTCTTCAGCAAGACTTCAATATTGTACCGTGGGTGTTGAATAAATACCTTCCTCGCCTCTTGACCATGCAGTTGGTTTGAGAGGTAATCATCGGTGAACTGCTTTGAAAAGTACTGAAAACAAAGCTATGCATAAATCGCTGTTGTAAATTTTGAAATGGCGCAACGGGTAAAAACAAGGTAAAAGAGTTGGTACCATCCTATAGTTGACTGATGTCTTCTTCATTGTGCAAACAAAGATCTTGCTCTTATTCATCGCAAGTTTCTTCATCCTAACAATCTTTCTGAGTTTCTTGACTTGACTAATATTCATGGACATCTCATTTCCCCATATGCAAAATGGATCGAACTGTGGGTCTAAGCCTCTGACAGCAGGACCTACATGTGCAAGACCAAATTGTAAGAAACCTAAATATTAGAATGATTCCTGCAACTGCACAATAATGTGCTATTAGCCAAAGGATCCTGCTTGAACAAACCTCGATGGTAAACCGCAGTGTCTCCCATTGTTTCCCTGCAACACACATAAGGAAGATCTTGATCAGGTTAACTGAGAGTTGCCATACTATTAGTAGAATATGTATTGAGTACAGCGAAATTCGATTGGTGTCACATGCATAACAATACAAAATTGTACCCACAGCAAATGAAAATCAAATTGCAGAACTGAACCAAACAGTTAAATGGACAACAGACCAAATGAACCAAAATAGTCAACTGAGCACGACATTGCAGAATAGAAACATGTACTAGAAGATAAGACAGTTAACAAAACAAAGAATGCTTGAGAACAGTAGTACGAAATGTAGCAATTGTTGGACCAAAGTGTTAACTGAACATTATATTTTAGAGGACCAAACTTTTAACTGAACATCAGATTGCATATTAACATTACAGAGGACAAATCACTAGAAGGCACTGGCGGTGGCCTCGGGAAAACATCATGAACTGTATTTTAAAGTAGACAACCGCGTGGCAGTGTCTACCGGCGTTCTGGGAACGGGGGTCCCCAGACTTGCCTGCCTGCGGCCCACGGCGTGGCTGTGCTAGCAGGCCTGTACGGCCCATCTTCATCAACAAGGCGTTCAAGACCCTCGCGAGGGGCCAAGCCTTGCGAGGCGGACGGCACAAGACCTCCTCAGGAGCGGCCTCACCAGGTTGCCTCGCGAGGAGTGCAGAGATCAAGGAAGGGCAAACCTCGCAAGGTTCTCGTGATGTGAGCCATGACGATCAAGATCAGGCGGGCGCCAGCGCGCGCAGTGTCCTTGTTTCCCCTTTGGTGCTAAGGGAGCAACCGCAGGCGCAGAGTACCGAGGCATCAAGCAAAGGTTTCCATATCGGTGCAACGAGACCAAGACAAGCAGGACGACAAGACGGAGGTCATCATGGAGCCCAAGGCGGCGTCACCACCAGAGCCTTTTGCAGGCAAAGACCGTTTTTGTCAGGATAAGCTGTACTAGCTGTCCCCTTTCAAATTGGCCGTTGTTGGCTCCCTTCCCGCTCAATATTTGGGAAGAGGACAAGGGCCTATATAAATAGGACTAGCCACCACAGTAGGGGGCATCTGATCTTGAGCCAACCCTTAGCCGCTCACAGAGCACAAGAACACCTCAACCTCAGGAGGCTATTCTTCCCCTTGTATTGTTCATCATCAGCCCAAGAGGCAATCCACCACCACCACACTAGAGTAGGGTATTACACCACAACGGTGGCCGGAACTAGTATAAATCTTGTGTCTTTTGTGTTGTGGGTTAGTCGAGTTCGTCCGCGAGATCTTAGCAAGCTAGGGCGTGGATCGGTAGGGGGGAAAGAACTTCACGCGCACCCCAGAGTTCGAACCTTAAGTGTTTTGCCGGAACCCGTGATCCGTCATTTGGCGCGCCAGGTAGGGGTGCGCCGAAGCTTCCCTTCTGTCGCTTCGCGTCGCCTCGCTTCGTCGTCTCCATGGCGGACGCACGCCGCGCCCTCGCCGAGCGCCGGGCTGCCCTCGCCACCAGCGTCGCTCAGACGGCTCCTGTCGGCGGGCCACCTCATCGTTCTCCGTCGCCTGCCGCCAACACCGCCACCGGCCCGGCGGGGAACGAGCAGCAAGCATCCTCGTTGCACGCACCCCTCGGTGTGGCAGGACGGCCGCACTGCCACTCCATCGCCGACTCCCGCTGGTTCGTCGTCTCACGCTCGTCGCGCTCCCATGGACGCGCGGGCCGTGCTCCTCATGGCGCACGAGCTCCTGCGCTACCGCCCGGTCAACGACCTCTACGAGGACTGGCTCGACCACATCGCCGAGCTTGTCCGCACCGCAGGGGGCTCCCCTGTGCTGTCCCTCTCTTCGCCTCGCCCTCCGCCAGCTACAGGCGACGTAGCTCACGGAGCACCTCCACCACCTTTGCCCCAAGACGGCGCCCTGGCGCCAAGGTGCGTGGCTTCACGACGCAACCCACCGCGCCCGGCGCCCGCGCGTGAAGAAAGAAGCTGTCAAGAAGTCCCTCGACCACAAGAGAACGCTCCGCCACTCCTCGCAGCGCCGTGCCAGGATCGTTTGCCGCGGCAAGGCCCCGCGCCGCTCGCCGTAGCGGCGCGCGGGCATCAAGACCAAGCTCCACCTCCAAGACGGGCCCCGGTGACCACAGCCGGCTGCCGCGCCTTCACATCCGAGCTGCGTAGTGTCGCCTGGCTGGGCAAGTTCAAGCCGGATCTACCTCCTCGCTACGACGGCACCCCCGACCCCGCAGAGTTCTTGCAGCTCTACGAGCTGAGCATCGAGGCGGCCAACGGCGACGAGAAAGTCATGGCGAACTGTTTCCCCATGGCTCTCAAGGACGGCGCCCGCTCTTAGCTCCTGAACCTGCCTTCGGGTTCAATCTCCTCCTGGGACAAGATGCGCAACCATTTCATTGCCAACTTCCAGGGCACTCGCGACCGCCCGCCGGCCGCGGGTGACCTGTGTCGCGTCAAGCAACAACAAGGAGTACATCCAGCGCTTCAACAACGTCTGCCTCAAGATCCCCAAGATGACGGACGAGGCCATCATCTCCGCGTTCTCTGATGGCATCCGCGACGTCAAGATGAAGGAGGAGCTCTCTATCCACGACGAGTTGTGCACGTCTCTGGAGCTGTTCAACTTGGCGACCAAGTGCGCAAGAGCTGAGGAGGGGCGCCTCTCCCTCCTTGAGCTCCCGGCTGCAGACCCGGAGGAGAAGAAAGCCAAGGACAAGGACATGAAGCGCAAGGGAGCAGCCGTGCTCGCGGCGGAACCAGATACCAAGCGCGGCAGAGACCAGCCCGAGTCATCCAAGAGCAGCCGACCGTTCTACGCCTTCCATAACCTGCATACCCACAACACCAGCGACTGTCAAGAGCTCAGAGCCATTTGAGAAGGGCAGTTTGGTCGACGCCCCGAGTGCAACGATCGGGGCTACGGCCGAGGAGGAGGACGTGGTGGTGGATGCTGGGACGACCGTGGCTCGCGCCAAGAGTGGCACGACCCGCCTCGTGAGGACCGCTGGCAAGATCAGCCTCGCGAGGGCGCCTGGAGGGACCAACCTCATGAGGATCGTCCCCAGGGCAACGCCGGTCTTCCCCCACTCCCCCACTACCGCCACCGCCAAGAAGGAATGACGACCACCACCAAGACGAGGGGGCTGGGGGCTTCCAGGAGCCGCGCGCTATCGCCTGCATCTTGGGCGGAGCTCAGGCCCCAGCCTCGCAGCGTATCTTCAAACAGTTTGCTCGTGAAGTGAATGTAGTCCTCCCCAAGCTTGAGGCCACACGCCCGCTCAGGTGGTCCAAGTGCGCCATCACCTTTAGTTCTGCGGATCATCTCAAGTGCGCGGCCACCGCAGGCGGCCTCCCGATGCTTTGCTCCCTGTCATCAGCAATGTGCAAGTCACCAAGACCCTCATCGACGGTGGCGCAGGGGTCAACGTCCTGTCCGTCGACACGTTCGACAACCTCCAAGTGCCAGATGACCAACTTTAGCCTACCAAGCCTTTCTCAGGGGTGACCTACGGCTCCACCACACCGATAGGGCAGGTCCACCTCCTTGTCACCTTCGGAGAACGCAAGAACTACCGCACCGAACTCATCGACTTCGACGTCGGGCACATCCGCCTGCCGTACAATGCCATCCTCGGGTATCCAGCCTTGGCCAAGTTCATGGCGGTGACGCATCACGGCTACAATGTCCTCAAGATGCCGGGAAGCGGCAGAATCATCACGGTCCCATGCGAAGAAAGAGATGCGGTGTGCTCCCTTGAGCGTGCCTTCCAAGCTGCAGCAATCGACGACCCCGACAGCAAGGGCGAGTGCCCTCCTGAGGCCACCCCCAAGAAGAAGAAGCAGCTGCACCGTGTAGGACCTTAGGAGGGTGGCGTCACAACCGGAACCTCGTCAAGATAAGCGCCCGCTCCAGGGGCGCCTCCCTCCATCACATAGGAAGGCGCGCCCGGCGCCTTTCTCGGGCAGGGCTCGGGGGCTCTCTTCTGGAGGGTCTCAGACCTTGCCAACATCACGAGGGAGGCGCTCGGGCACCACTTGGAGGCGTGTCTCACGACACGTTTCCCTCAGGAGAACACATGGCAAGGAGTGCCCACCGCTCAAGAGTTCATCACCAGGACCACTCAGGAGCTGCAAGACGCCAGGGCCATGCGCGGCGACCGCCGGTCATGAAGCGCAGCTCCCCATCCAGGCGAGGATGCTGGGCTGCGCGTCCGCATCGACGTCCCAGGGCTCATCAGGGCCGCATCTCAGGAGCCTTTCTGGCCTTCGCGCGTGCGCCGCTGCGAGGGTCCACCGCACAGCTACGTTCGCATGCCTTTTGGCCTGCCGAGCATGTCGACCACCTATCAGCGCAACTTGCGGCGTGTCCTAGCGGCTCAGGAGGCCAGGCACCACGCTGCGCTGACGGAGATGGAGATGGTCCTCAGGGAACCACCTGGACCCCCGGAGTCTCCCGAGGCTCAGGGCCCCGGTGGCTCGTGAGGAGCAATTCCTTTGCTGCGTACCTCCCTGACAGAACCAGGTGACATTTTCCAAGTTTATTTAGCTGGGAGCGTCCCTCGGGCTGCATCATTCCCAAGCAGCATGGGTCCATCCCTGTGGCATGTATCCCTTTTTCTTATGTCTTTAGCTTACCTTGCTGGGGGCGCCCCTCGGGCCGCATCATCCCCAAGCCGCTCGGGCCTGACCCATTGGCGTGTATCTTCCCTGCATTTACTTGAGCTAGTTTTCTTCCTATGCTTAACCTATCTATGACTATCACCTGCTTGACTCTCGCCTCCCACGGGGGCTGCTCCCGCTGGCATGGCGCATGTGCACGGGTCCGTCCCTGCAACGTCGACAAATCTGAGCGTCCGAGCTCTGGCTCGCGGCACACCCCGCGCACGTCATCTCACCAGGCCCTCGGCGCCCTCGCCTCCTCGCGAGGCAACCGGGCGGACTGACAACCATAATGGCAAACCGTGTTTCTCCTTGTGCTGCTTCGCGGGAATCTCATGAGAATGACAGCAGGCGGCACCGCGAGCTCCCTCTTCTCCCATGCAATCTACTTGCGTGTTAAAAGGGGGGCTCCTGAGCATCATGACTGAGGAGCTCCTACTGGCTCTCCAGCCCTCACCCCCTGGCCTTGACCACGGCACGCGACCTGGCATACCAGCGGCGGCTGAGCTCGCTCGAGGGCCGGGACCTGAGGATGTAGAGCATAAAGGAGAGCGTGGAGAAGAGGGGAAGGCTCACATCGGCCTGGCCTAGCTACGCATTAGCGCGGTGCATCGCAAGGAGTCGACCCCAAACCACCAAGATAAGTCTCGTGCTCAGATTGGCTGAATCGTCGGAGCCTAAGGGTCACGCTCGCCGCAGCCCTGTTGCGGCAACGTCGCCTCCCTTTCTTGCCTTACCACGGCTGCTTGGGCACTAAAGGGGACCTCCCGAGCATCGCGCCTCGGGGGCTCTTACTAGACCTCGGGCCGCTCACCTCCTGGCCTTGACCACGGCACGCGACTTGGCATACCAGCGACGGCTGCAGCTTGTCTGGGGACCGGGACCTGTCAGCGTAGAGCAACAAGCCGTCGTGAGGTTGGAAAGGGGAGACCGAGCCTAAACAGGACATGCATTCGCAATTCTTCATAACCAGGATAATATCAACAAAAGACATTACAGACCCTTTACACACCCCCGCGGGGTACTTCTCGATTCCTCGCAGGGAACAAAAGATGAGAACTTAGGGGAATCCTATCTACACCCTCTCGTGGCCGACGCCATCATCAACAGTGGGCCATGGGAGGCCGGCGCCAACCCCATCCAGATCAACGACGGTGGCGGCTGGGCGCCGCAGTCCTGCTTCGGGCACGGCGGGAGCTCGGGGGCACGTAGCTGTCATCGCTCGTCTCCGGAGTCTCGTAGAGCTCGGGAGAAACGCTGGACACCCAAGGGTCGCAGTTGCTGGAGGTGCCGCAGGCCAGGCGCGCGTCGTCCTGGCGCTTCCCTCCAGGGCAGCACTCCAGGCGGCGGCCCTCCACGTTGAAGACCTTGAAGAACAGCGTGGAGGCGCCGTCATACTCGAAGTGGATCGTAAGGGCGCCCTCAACACACAAACCCGTGCAACCTCACCCTAGCCGCGGGTCATGAAGATCTTGCCGGAGGAGACCACTTCAACCTCTGCTCCGGTCGCTGGGGCGTCGCAGTCAGCATGCTGCAACCAGAGCTCGAGGGGTCCCCTCGGCGGCATCACGTCGGAGAAGAACCGCGGGAAGCGGATCCAGGTGCTTGGGGGCATCGCCGCCCACAGCACGAGCTCGTGGGAGGAGTCCACACTGTGGATTCCAGGGGCGACGGTGCGTATCGCCATCGTGCGGCGGCAGCGGTCGCGCCTCGGGCGGCGCGGCTCGTCGCTCCTTCCTCCTGAGCCCCCGGCCTGGGCGTACAGGGGTAGCGGATACCCAGGAGGAGGCCGCTCACACCAAGGCCTCGCCACCACCTGCATCACCGCTGCGTCGCGGCGGTGAGCTGACCTCTTCTTCGGTGGAAGCAACCCCGGCTCGTCGCGGGGAGCCTTTCCCTTCTCCGCAGCCGAAAACCTTCGGATGGGCGCCATTGTTACTAGTGGTGGAGCAAGGAGGAAGAAGCAAGCAAACTGGGAAGAGATGGGTGACGGGGGCTCTGCCCCCACCCCATTTATAGCGGCAGAAGGCCAACCGGCGCCTCCCACGATGACAGGTAATGATGGTTTTCCTTGCATGTCGCAGGGACTTGTCAAGTCGGGGAGTTGCCGAGGCAGCGTGGGGAAGCGGAGACGCCCACGTCCAATCAACCGCCACCCGCCGACCAAGGCCGCAGGCTTTTGGGGCCCGCGGCGCTCCGTACTTGACCTTTGACTTCGCCTCAAAGCCAAGCCCGAGCGCGCCTTGGGCCCGGGGCTACTGTCGCATTCTGGGAACGGGGGTCCCCAGACTTGCCTGCCTGCGGCCCACGGCGTGGCTGTGCTAGCAGTCCTGTACGGCCCATCTTCATCAACAAGGCATTCAAGACCCTCGCAAGGGGCCAGGCCTCGCGAGGCAGACGACACAAGACCTCCTCAGGAGCGGCCTCACGAGGTTGCCTCGCGAGGAGCGGAGAGATCAAGGCAGGGCAAACCTCGCGAGGTTCTCGTGACGTGAGCCATGATGATCAAGATCAGGCGGGCGCCAGCGCATGCAGTGTCCTTGTTTCCCCTATGGTGCTAAGGGAGCAAGCGCAGGCGCAGAGTACCGAGGTGTCAAGCAAAGGTTTCCATATCGGTGCAACGAGACCAAGACCAGCAGGACGACAAGACGGAGGTCACCATGGAGCCCAAGGCGGCGTCACCACCAGAGCCTTTTGCAGGCGAAGACCGCTTTTGTAAGGACACTACAAAAAAAATACACTTCCGTGATGATACGTGTTTGTCAGAGTAGGTCGTGTTTTTTGTCATGCATGTACATCCATGACAAATTTATGACAGAATCAAGATAGTCATACCTGTGCTATCGTAGAAGTGTTCCATGACATTACCAAAATTATCATCACGGAAGTGTCCACTTCCATGACGATAAATCACGCGTCACAAAAGTGCTTTCGTCAAGGGTGACCGACAGGTGGCATCCACCGTAACGGAACGCCGTTAAGCTATCGGGTCAGGTTTTTGATCCGATAACCCGTTCACAGCCCCGACCAATGGGGATTTTCCATATGTAAAATCATCATTGGCTGGAGGAAACATGTGTCAGCTCATCGTTGGGACAGATGTCATCCACTCATTGGACAGAAGGCGCCTATGATACGTCGACACGTGGCACGGCCCAACAGAGGCCCATTCCTGTGAAAAGGCCGGCCCGTTTGACTTGGTCAAAAGGTGGCGGGCCGGCCCATGGAAAGCCTGTTAACGGCCGTTCGCATATAGCCCATTTACAGCTCGCTAACCCAAGGCCCGTTACGCCCTATCCATATTAGGCCCAGTAGCGTCATCTAGGCCATCCAATATGATTCCAGCCCGTTTTCACTTCTGGCCCATGTATGGCCCATGACGTCTTTTGGCCCATATGAGGCCCTATGTAACTCTTGGCCTATTAACGGCCCGTGGTGAATCTGGCCCGTAATGAACAGTGTATCACTTTACACCCATTAACGGCCCGTGGTGAAACTGGCCCGTAATGAACAGTGTATCACTTTATACCCATTAACGGCCCATTATTCCGTTGGGCCGTTTCCAGCCCATGTTATCTTTCGGCCTTCTCAGAGCCCATTTATTCTTGGGCTCATTTCCAGCATTCGTTTACTTACGGTCCGTTACTGTCATTTTCTGCTTGTGGGCCAAATTCAGCCCGTGGTTATAGTCGGCCCGTTTGTGGTCCGTTAATACGTTGGGCCGTTTTCATAGCGTCATCAAATACGGCCTATTAACGATGGCCTGTTATGGTCGGCCCATGAACGGACGATTCCAACTCTAGCCCGTTTACGGCCATAATGCGGCCTGTTATTGGCCCATGTTTGGCCAATTAATCATACGGCCCGTATAAGGCCCATTGATGATACCGCCCGTAGAAGGCCCATTGTTTCTACGGCTCGTAGAAGGCCCATTGTTTCTACGGCCCGTAGAAGGCCCATTGTTTCTATGGCCCGTAGAAGGCCTACTGTTTCTATGGCCCGTAGAAGGCCCACTGTTTCTACGGCCCATAGGAGGCCCAGTGTCACTACAGTAAATATTAGCCCATGGTTATTGTGGCCTAGTTTTAAAAAATAGGTTATTGCAGCCACAAGCAAACCGTGGAAAAAGAACTGCACTGACTACAAGCAAACAAATAAACAAGACAACAAGGAAATAAATAAGCAAGCAACTTATGCTAGGCTATCACGGCTATTACACATATTACATCCATTGGGCATCAAAGTTCGCCACCAGTGATCATAAAGCGCAACGAAGAAGCAGATTACAAAAACTGGGCACCATTGCAGCGTAACAAAATAATACTGAACCGAGACCACTTCCAAGATAGTTCAAGAAAGGTTAGCCTTGCGGGGGAACTGCTGCGCAAGCTGCTGAGCAAGGCTGTGAGACCGGCCTAGCATGTCGGTCATAGCTTCCAGGTGTAGCTATTTAGCGATGAGGTTCTCATTGGTGTTCTCTGCAATCTTTCTTAGAGATAGGACTTCAAGTTGAAGTTGAGTTGCAGAATGCCTTTCTGCTAGAACATGGGACTGAAGAAGTCGAACTGATTCCGACAACGAATTCTGTGAGCTTGTTTGACTATTAGTCTCAAGTAACTTGAACACTGCATCAAGACAAGACTTTGGGGTTGTCTCGCTATCTTCAAGATGTTTTGCCTTCTTTGCTGCAATATATGTTGGGTTTGTCTCACAGCCTTCAGTAGACTTGTGCATGCCATCAGGCATATCACCCTGAAACAAAGCAGAGAGATGACAGGTTTTGCACATGTATAAACAAAGATGATAACTATTCTGTCAATTCTATCCAATTTGAAATTAGAAAATAAAGAGTAAGTTCAAAATATCAATAGCATAATTTGGCATTGTTCATAATGCGGGGAGCTTCACCACACTACTGGATTACCATGTCAACATAAGAAGCATCGATGAAGGGAAAAGAAATCATTGTATCTATTTTGGATAATGCGCATGGCATGTTGTTCATATCATCAGCCACATCAGTAAGATAAAACAGGACATGACAAGGTGCAAACGTAGGCTGCTTCACCACACACTGGATTATAGATCCACAAAAACACGCATACATATAGGGAGTATTAAGTAATGTGCATGGTACGAATAAGGAATTTGGTTTTACAAGTAAAACTTAGAACTTACGGTTCTTACGAACATGCATTTGGGTAGAAACAACAAACTAAACAGCAGTAAACGATAGGGAGTATGAGCAAATTAAACAGCAGTTGGGGATAAAGGCTTTAGAAGGACCGACTTACATTAACAGTTAACACCGGCTTTATAATGCCCTTCTCCATGTCAAGGGAAGGATAACTCAAGAATTTCAGCACAGAATCTTCTTCATAAGCATTGCTTGTACTCTACATTTTGTAGAGAGTAATTATAGATATGATGATACTGGAAGGGATAGAGGATAATGAAGATAAGATGCAGATTGATGCTACATAATCAACTAACAATCCCTGGAAGTACAAGCGTTACAGGACAAAATGTACTGACAAGAGCAATGGGCTACACTTCTGCACTGGCATTGTCTGTGTATTCTACTTGTTGGTAAGATTAAATATAGATCTGATCTTTTTTAGTAAATGGTGGGCGAGGGAGATAAGATGCAGAATGCTACAAAATGAACCAATCCCTCTTCCCATAATACAAGAGTGTTTTGAACACTGGTGTACTGTACAAAACGTTCTTATATTATGGGACGGAGGGAGTAGCTATTAATGTAAGTGCAGTGATAGACCACGTTCAGTCCTTACAAGAGGACTGCAGAGCTAAACCTCTTCAAAAGCATTGGGTTGATTCTAAATTTATGTAAGAGTCCATACAGATCTTATAATGTCCACCAAATGGACGATTACGAGGCTAACATGTGCAGTGATGCTACATAATCAAACAACTATGAAAGTAAGTATGGTCATACAGGGCAAGAGGTACTCACAAGAGCAATGCAGTGTGCAGTATAGTTGCGAGATTCTGTGGTCCCTTGAGAACGAATGTTCTTCTGCTAACAGTTTTCGTACAAGTGAGACATTAAGGCAAATGCAGAAATGTAGTTCAAATTGTGATGTGATATCATAGACAGTACCTTACGCTGCAGCTGAGACCAATGTGTAACAAGATTATTCCAGTCACCGTCGGATAAATGTAGCACCGGAGACTTTACAGAAATTTCGTTCAGAGGCTTGCCATCGAAGTGCGCTTGCCTCAGGTAGGAACGATACTTCATCAACGAGTGCTTGAAAAGCGCAACCAACCCTTGCTCGTCATCACAATCCAGTTTGCTCCTCGCCTATTTAAAAGAATGAAATATTGTGTCTTCTGTCAGCAGAAACATATGCAGTAATGACCATGAATAACATTAGTACATTCCTTACGCGTAAGTTGCGGAGGAAGACTGGAAATTGTTCTGTGTCTGCGGTATAATCTTTCCATGAAGGAAAGAGGCGCACAAAGTTCCTGACAACAACATAAGCTTCGTCTTCTAAACTGGGAAGAATTGGAACAGGGGTCCTATTTGCTACAATTGGGGCTCTCTCTGGTTTGAAAAGGGATTTAGCAACTGGATTTGGTGTACTCCTTGCTGGAATGGGGGTTTTGCGTCGTACAGCTGGTGCTATGTCAACTGGCATAATCATATTGTTTGCTGCAGTTGGGGTCTGCTGAGTTGGGGCATCAGAAATGACCAGTGTAGTAGGGCTAGAGTCTGCTAGAGTTGGGGTATTTTGTGGGTCAGGTGATATTGCAACTACACCTAATGGGCTATTTGATTTATCAGGTGCCACTACCTTTTCCAAATACTTTGCTTGTGCTCCTCCACGATCAGCAATCGCCCTCTTCCTTTTGAACGTCTGATACACAAGAATAGCATTTGAATGGATAAATATGGTATGATGACAGATGGAATATGTACTGAAAATGGATAGGCATGGCGTATTCACATACACGATGTGTAAACTAAGCTAATGGAAGTTCAACAAAGTAGAAGCAATGTAAAGCATCAGTTGCAAGATATGTGCGAGCAATGTAACCTTGGAAAGTTAGAGCAAGTACCTTGATGGGTGAATAAGATAGGGCATCTTCCTCTGACTCCTCCACTAGGGAGCTACATTGACTTAGGTCTCCCTCTAGCTCAGAATCACTGTTAGGATCATAATCTGAGCATGAATCTGTAGGTGGAGAGCGTTTGCATTGCATTGCATCCAGACTTGATTTTAGTCCCTTAATGGCAAGTTTGACAGCCCTGGCATTATTCTGCTTTATTCTTTTCATGCGCGCAAGCTCATAATCATTATGATGCTGTTCAGAATCTGAGATTCATGAAAACATAAAAAGTAGTCAGATTATCCATGGAATGCATTGCGGATTCAACTCGGAGAGTGTCTCCCTATAAACCCCTGCATATGCAAAGTTCACCTCCCCAACCGTGCTGACCAGACCACACACAGAAATACAAACCCCTTATGTCTCTATAACAGGCAGGCACACATTTCAAAACTGAAGTAGGAACATTAGAATCATTTGAAATTCGTATTTGAACAAATAAACTAAGCAATTATGAGTGGCGTAATGTTTAGCTTCAAGGGTGGAGTGTTGGTAGTGTGACACAAAGCAAGTAGGCAGATTGTATTCCATGTAAAAGATCGAAACCTATGTAAAAGCTGGAAATGACACTTTCTTTCTATACAATGCAGTGTTCGTTACCCACACATGATGGAAGAGATCACATAGAGAAATACTATTCACTCATGTCTACGGTTCCAGTATTTAGAAACAGGGTGGAACACCCTAAAAGAATATTGACAACAAATATGACAAGGCAAGCATAGATGTAGTGAATCAATCATTTACTTGTGAGCTTACTAGGACAAGTATGCAGAATTGTAACTGCAGTAAGAGACCGTCCAAAATCTGAATGAAGAAGTTTGTCTAGCACTTATTGTTTGCAACTAATCGACGTGAATAATTGGATATTATATCGAATGAGTAAGAAAGACAAGTAAAATTGTCAACAAACCTGGCTTGCAGTAGTAATCTGGGTCAATGTCACTACGACCAACAATCCAAAATGACTAGTTTCTGTTCCGAGGGCCGGAATTTTGAAAACCCTGTGAACTTTAGAGGTACTAAAGATTACTGAAATACATCTGAACCATTAAGTGTAGGTAGCACTGAGCACACAACATACCCTAATGACAGTCCTGCCTAATGAGTAATGAATCAATTAGAAAATGGGTGATGAGGAGTGGCTGCTGAGTGTTGAGGACGTATCTCAGGATAAATCGGGTTGGCTTGGTGGGTGCTGCACGCCTGAGCCCTGAACGGACTGGGAAGGTAGGCACGGCGGCGCGCCGGGGCAGTGGTGACGCTGTTGGGCGAGCGGCTCCTGGCCTCCTGTTAGTCCGGCGTCTCCTCCTAGAGTCATGCCGTCCGGGGACGGCAAGTCGCCGACGAGGCAGGCGGCTGGGGGCGAGTAGAGATCGGAAGCGCGCAGCAGAACATAGGGGAATCGGGGCCTGGGACGACCCAAAATCCCAGGGTGGGCCGGCCCACCGTGGGCACCCTGTAGAGATACACACCCGAGTGGCGAACATGCATTTTCGAAACTAATTTAGGAACATTTAGTTGACCAATTAAACAACTCTGTTTTAATAATATCAGATTCGTATTTGAACAACTAAGCTTGTTTAGCTTGATGGGTGGAGCAGTGTTATTATGACACGAAGCACATATTCTGATCGTATAGTGATCATAAAAGGGGGAAACTCTAAGCATATTTTTTTTAGCAAAAGAGGGTTTCCCCTCCGATTTCTATTAAAGAAACCACCACGGAACCAACATGATCAATTAAACCCTAAGCATGACCAATTAAACCGTATTATGGCCGTGCCATGGTAGATTTGAAGCTGCAAAACGGAGAAATGATATTTAGCATCCATTGTTTGCTTCGAACTAAGAACTAAATTCTAAGAGCTGAAAAGAAAGTAGAGTAACCAAGTTAAGATCTATTTTCTGGTTGAGATCAAAAAGTTGAGGAGATATGAAGTACCACCTCTCTTGCGGCGCCGTGTAGGCATCGGGGGTGCGATGGCTGTCGGTGGCGTTGAAGCAGATCTGCGACGGTAGATGTCTGCATCGGGCGATAAGTCCCGTTGCGGTGTAAGAGAAGGTCGTGTGAGCGGCCCCGGCAAAGAGGACGACGACGCCGATGAAGCGAGAGGACGCGATGCAAGGCTATTTGTCCGTCGCCGTGGATGAGAAACGTCCATCTCTAGCAGTGGACGACGCAGTCTTGGTAGGCGCTCCGTCATGGTGGAGGACGGTGGCGATGCATGTGGTGGAGGACGGCGGCGATGGATGGGGTGGCGGACGGAGGCTGGTGTGGGGATGGGGTGTTCTAGCGCGGACGGTGTATGAATCGGAAAATAGAGGGAGAGGTACGGGGAACCATGTTTTTGGGACGCGCCTGTCTGAAATATGGGAAAGTTACGAACTTAGCCCCCGTTTGAAATTTGGACATCTCAACGGTTGGGGATAGGACGGTAATCTCGCATCTCGCCAATATTTGCCCAGAGTGATTTCGGGCGAGGAGAGGGCGGTTGGCGCCCATGGTTGGCGCCCACGGTGTATGAACGGGGCTGACAGGTAGGGCGGTTGTGTCACGTCTGAGTGAAGTTACAAACCTGCCCCTATTGAAAATATTTTCCTACATCGATTTTGGCCGAGTCGAGTTTGTTTTGCCGCCCACCGTGTATGAATGGGGAATGGAGGGAGAAACAAAGGTCTTTCGGACGAGCTTGAATCAAATGAGTTTTGCCGCCCATGTTTGACGCCCACCGTGTCGGAATGGGCTCAAAGGCGGTCATGTCATGTCTAATTGAAGTTACTAACCTACCCCTATTTAGTGCAGTGGAAATCGGGCCGATGGATTGTCCGTGTAATGGGTAGACAGTAATTTCCATCTCCCAAACACTTGGCTTCGTGCAGCCGATGTGGGAGTGGACATTTTGCTGCTTCTTTCGAATTTTGGGACAATAAGCATCCACGTTTACCCTGGCAACTAAATTCGAATCCATTTTGTATTCCTATATGAATCTTTATAAATCATTCTATGTGTTTTTATATATCTTCAAAAGGACGACAAAGATGTATTCCACTATCATATATGAATATGGTTTACAAATGCCGATACTCAAATTCAGAAACTAGAATCCAGTTTAAGGTGAATTCGAATATTTGGAACACTTCATGTCCAACTCAAATGTCACATGCAGCATAATGTGTACTCCCATTTAGATATGTACACAAGCGATGTATCAAGATTCAAATACCGAGTCAATCAACCAAGAATGTACAGAACTAACAGACATATAAACACTTATAGAGTATATGGATCAATAATATCAACTAACATACATAAGCCAGGCCGCTGTACTTTTTTTGGCTACAACAACATCCTTTTTTAGCCAGCATCTTGGCCCTTTCCGATGCGTGCCACTTATGGTCGATCTATACTACTACTATTGCTGAATGCACATTCAGCCCGATTGGCATATTTGTAGGTCTGGCACAGCAATCCAAATGAAATCTCTCCGAGTCTTATCAATTAATACAGACTTGTGCTCAAATAAAATTACAAACCAAAAAACAAAAGAAACAATTATTACATGATCTCTAAAACAAATGGTTTGATTGATTACATGAACAGACAACACAAAGGTTATTCAACTATGGAAAGAACATTTCACCTATGATTTACGAAGTAGGAATTTAATTTCCTTTTTTCCTTCAGGACCTTAACAATCTGGTCAGTCTCAGCTTGCTTCGTTTTGAAATCCACCAAATATTTAATGGTTGTCTTGAGTACTGCTTGCGATTGTGCTGTTTGCTTCCTCAACATGTCAACTTCATCTCTAAGTGTAGAAGCAGAATCTCTTTCTACCACTAGTTTAGCCTCTAGAGCATCAGTAGTTGGCAATTCATAATGCACGATTGGGCCGGTGCCACTGCTGTGGGATGATGCAACGTCCATGGGGACCTCGCTCTTTGATCTTGGGCTAACCTGTTTTGCCATTAAAGTTCCGATTGGATTCAGAAAAGTTGAAGTTAGCAAAACATCTCAACTGGGAGTTATAACAGCAAACCAGTTAAACAAACAAGGAATTAAACAGTTTCAATTGGACGCTGAAAAGTAGTTATTAACATCATTGTAACCCGCTGTTGCAGCAGCAAAGCAGTTAAACAAACAAGTAGATATTTAAGTTAAGGCAAACTGGTAATTCTTAACAGTAAGTATCAAACACATAGATAGGTGCAGTCTACAATATGATTAACATGCTGTGCCATTATGTAATCAGTAGCAAACTAAATTAAGCCAAGCAACGTAATTGAACAATTTTGCAATAAGTGGCTAACTAAAATTCCGAGAAGCAGGTAACTGAACTTACGCTAGTTCTTTGTACAGGCACACTGCAACTTCTTTTTCGCTTACAAGGTTGTACGAAGGAGTCCATGGCATCAATTGCTTGGATACGCAGTCCCAATACTTCTTTCTTCCCACACTGCATGGGTAAGTCGAATGGTTAATCTGCTAAGATGGTGCGTCCTTGATATGTTATATGAGGATGTGTAGTCAGACTAGTTGTAGCCAAACACATCACACTGGCTTTTACTGTATATTTCATGTGATTACTTTTGGCATATCGAGATCTAAGCAATCTACAATAGGATGAAAAGACTGGCATCCTTCACATTATTGGCGAACTCAGTTCATAGAAACAAGCAATTCAACCATTCTGTGGGTAAATCAAAAGCGCCACTGGAATATTTTTCACTATCCAATCATACACGCAAAATGGGGCGATGCCACCATAGGGGCTGGTATGGGCGGCCGCCTCAGGTGGCTGGAAAGTGTGCACCTAGTTTGAGTCGTCCAGGCTGGCCCACACTAGTTTTGTTCGTCCCAACGCACGAGCAGGCAATGTAAAAAATGAAGAAAAATGTTTCAATTTGGATGGGCCAATAACATAAGTGCAAGGCAGGCCCTATAGCAGGCTGGCGGCCCAAATGAGCGCCTCCCATATCAATCGACAGCAGGAAAAATCCCAATTCATTCGCTCTAGCCTCCAGTCTGGTTCGCTCCTAACCTAGCCGCCGCTGGACAGACCGACACAGCACTTCCTCGCGCCCTCGTTGGAGGGCGGTCGCCGGGCTTCAAGCGAACGGAAGGACAAGAAGATGAAGATCCAACCCTGGGTGTAGCCTGCATGGGAGGCAGCGGCGGCAGCACGGGCATGGCATCGAGCTTGCGCAAACGGACAGTCGCAGCTTGCAAGAGTAGCATGCGCAACGAGCAGGTACATCACATCCCTGATTATATCTAATTCAACTCTTCAATTTCTGGCCAATAGTTAAACCCGACGATGTTGTAAAACTGCTTGTATGTAGGGAATCTATGAGAAAATGAAACCAATTTCTACTTATTTTATAACTCCCCCAATCAATACTAAACTGACTGAATCTGATGTATCTAATCAAGTTTCCGGTGCAAACATACAAGCTCATGTTGTTCTTGTTCCTTAAGTGTCTAATGAACAGACTGCTAATGAAGGATTTGATGCAAACATTTTACGTGCTCCTGGTGATGAACATATAGTGTTTAATGAGGGATCTAATGCAAGCATTTTGCAAGCTCATTGAAGGATTTAGTGTCTAATGATGATCTACTATGTTGAGAGAGACAGAGATTTGTAGGCATTGATGACAAACAAATTATAGTGCATTTTCATAGCTTGAGGAAACGTCAAGGCTATCTACCAGAAAGTCCCCGTATCATGACAACATAGCATAAATACTTTTCTAATCTGTTGTTTGAAACTATTGCCATACTTGTGCAGGATAGATATATTGATATGCAGTTTGCGCACTGGTTATACGTGCAATTACACTTTGATATTTTCAGCCAGAGAACGAATAATTCAAGCAGGTACAGACCATGTTTGTAGTCCTTGTACACCATGTTGCATTTTGTGTTTTTTGGTGCTTGCATCATTTAGTGTTTATAATCTGAACTACTTTGGATCATTAGCTGGTTTTCAAAGTTCATGTAGCTTCACATTTCTCAAGTTATGTTGATTTCCGGAGTGCAAGTGCCTTCGTATTTTTTAAGTTAAATGTTCACCCCTGGTAACTTGAATTCGTGGATCAGCCACTGCACACAAATCATACACGAATGCCAGTACGAATTAAATGAAATGCAGGGACTTATGCTAGCTCGTTGTACAGGCTCACTGGAGCTCTGCTTGCGCTTGGGATGTTCCATGTACAAGTCCATGTTACCACTTGCTTGGATGTGCAGGCCTTGTGCTCCTTGCATCCCCCTCTGCATTTTTGACACGGCGAATGGTTGATCAAATAAGAGGAATCGACCTTGATGTTGTACCGGAGGACAGATACTTACAAGGTTATACGGGTGTGCAGGATGTGTACAGATCCCATAGCGCCGTCATGCTTCGCTAAAAAATGGATTTGCTTGTTTCAGATGATATCTCCAGAAGAAATAAGAGTTAAAGTCAGAGTTGCATAGGCGTGTAAGCTAAGAGAGCAGTGAAAGGATATCCAAACATCGTCGGAACAGTGCACAAGGGAGTGATGTGTGGATACCTAGTTCGGGCCGGCGTTTGGGCATGCTCGCCTAGCTAGAGTGCGGGTCACTTCAGAGCCGTTGAGGGTGATGCGCTGGCTGGCCGCGCACGGATGCATATCTTGAGTGGCAGCGGAGCGCTACGATGCGGTGGACGAGACCGTTGGTGAAGCCCCAACGGCCTCGGGGGGCGGAGGTGCGACGATGTGCTCGGTGAAGTAGCCCCGGTGAGCTGGGAGACGGCGTCGGTGAAGCGCACCTGATGCAGTGGAACTCGATGTCTCTGAGGCACGTCGGTTGCGGTGGCCGACGTTGTCGGTGGACCACCCGGTGTGGTGGACGAGGGCGTAGATGAGGTAGCTCCGGTGCGGTGGTGAAGCGCGACCGTCGTCTTCGTCGTCGTCCGGCACAGAGGTGGGGAACGGTGGGGAAAGAGACGAGGCGAGGGGCGATTCGAGGGTTGGCGGCGAATTAGGGATTTGAGCAATCTGGGCGCGGAAGGGGACGGTGGAGAAGAGAGATTTTGCAGGGCTGGAATTGGGGCCGCCAGATATTTCAATCCGAAACGTGGAAGCGCGAACTTATATTGTCGTCATCCTTTGGGGGGGTGGGTGGCTGGGTGCTACGCGTCCGTCCGACACACGCGACCACCCCGACAGGGCTATGCTTCGGTGCCTTAAGGCACCTGCCTTTGTGTCCATGACATGTGGGCCCAACAGGTGGCTGGCCCACATGTCAGTGACCCAAAGGCAGTTGCCTTTAAGGCACCGAAGCAGCGTCCACCCTGACACGACCCTGGTCTTCCTGGTGCGCCTACATTTGAGAATGCAAACGAATCTTCTTTCATTTGCAAACAAATCTGTATGTATTACCATGCCCGTGTTTTCCTTGCAATAATTAGTCATTCGAAATGAGATACTCCATCCGTTCACTTTTGTAAGTCGTTTCAGACAACTTAAAATGAATTGTTTTGCACATTGTCTGAAATGTCTTCAAGGTCTTATAAAAGTGAACAGAGGGAGTACTATAAATTAATTAATGAGGAGTTATTTAAAAAAAATCGAAACGGTACCCACGCTAACGTGGATTAGAGTGTGTGTCACATAATTAGTTATTTGAATTAGAGTGTGTGTCACGTAGTTAGTTATTTGAATTAGAGTGTGTGTCACGTAGCGATCTCCAATTCTAACGTGGATTTCGCATTTCACTGTATCCACGCTACTTTTTTAATACAAATTCATATGTATATGATGAACACCATGGTAGTGAGAAAACTTTTGGATGGATTCAAACATATGGCCTACAAAATAGCACAACAAACTGAGTCAATGTCAACTTTTCGAAACTTAGTATGGCACGAATTCAAAATAATTACCCGTATGCCTGGTCCTCGGTTCAAATCTTACAATGTACACCGAATTGAAACATCGATATTAAGTCTCGTACTATGTACATTCAAATGTTGTTTTTAGCCCCCCCCCCCGCCCCACACAAACGCTACATACTTCCTGTATCGGTCAATCTTCCTCTCCTAACCACCTTAGGAAGCTATCGGTTTCCAACACACGTTCATTCTTTCTCTCCATGTTTCGATCTCTAAGTCTCTCAACTACACAACCCCCTTTTCCACTCTGTTACCAAATGTATTTACCTCACACACCCGCCATTGCACCCCATGCCGAGCTCTCTCTCTCCCCCCTCTCCCTCTCACCCTCTCGCGCTAAATACATGCATTGCCTATCTAGCCCCCCAACCTCTCGTGCGCACGCACGCACGTTGTATATCTAGGTCAATCCCTCGAGACTGTCTCACTCTTTCTTCCGCACGGCGGGCCACACTCGCTCAATCTCGCTCTCTTTATCTGAGTCTCGTTTAACCTCGTTTTCTTTCACACACAAATGATATAAATCCCTGTTCGGGCCTCGATCGACACACTCTATACTCTCTCACGCAGATTGTCTATCTAGGTCAGTCCATCCAAGCGGCCGCCACTCTTTCGACCTCATGGTGAGCCATGCTCACTCAATCTCTCTCTCTCTCTCGCTCGCTCTCTCTCTCTCTCTCCGTATGTCTCGGTTGACCTCGCTCTTTCTTGGACAAAAACGATATATCACCATGTTTGAGCCCAATTCGACCTATTCACATTGTATACTCTCTCACGCACATCGTCTATCTAGGTCACTCTCTCCAACCCGACTCACTCTTTCGATCGCACGGCGACCCTATGTGATCGGTTGACCTTGCTTCCTCCCACGCACAAAATATATCTACACGTCTGTGACTGGATCATCTCTCAAGCTCTATCTTACAGCCCTCACCCTTGCCAAAAAGCTCAATCGGACAATATCTCTCCAGAGCATATATATTTGTTCAATGAATGTCGGACCACACTCACTTTGTCTCTCTATCTATATATCTCTAGATTGACCTCGCTTTCTCACACCGTATCTTCCACGCGTTGAAGCTACTACCTCTCCATCCCTCGCAAAGCCGGAGCTATTTACATTGCGAGGGGCACTCCAACCTTGGATTAATTTGTGTAGGCATTTATTCCGGTCGGTTTAGATTATATTTTCGTAGCATTCGGCCCACAACTACTCCAAACACCGTTGCAACCCACGCAACTCCCCTAGTTGATTTCCCTCTGGCTCGGTCATCGCTCTCTCGCACGTCCTTTCTCGCCTTCAACGTCGCACCATGGTATTATTGAAAAAACTATGTTGTTCTCTTTAATTATTATAAATAAGCTACAAAACTACACACCGATAGTCCACTTGGAATGGAAAAAAATTCGACCCACAAATTAAAGTGCTACAAACTACACACCGAGGGGCCCACATGTCATGAAACAAATTTGGACCCATATACAAATTAAAAAAAAGGACGAGGATCGAACATGCGACCGGGCCTTCAAGCCGCACGTCAATAGGCAACATACCTAGAATAGCAATGTTTGTTGTACCCCCTTTGTTCACATAATGTTTTTATATTACCATAGCCTAATTAATGGATAACATGTAATATTATTTTTAGTACTATTCGCCTTCACTTACTGGTGGGTTCCATGTGTGCTCTCTCTCTCCTCCCCTTCTGCGTTTAGACGCACGGGCAAACAGGAAGAACTCGCGGGCGATGTTGCCGTTGACCATATCTGGACGCATTCACAAGTCACGGCACCAGTTTCACGTACTAGCAGCACTAGTCAGTGTGTACGTGCAATGCACGTTAATTTGGAAGTATATTAAGTGCATGCGGATATTAACTACTAGGATATTATTTGCGTGTTGTCATGTGATTAGCACTATTTTTGGCATGAAATTAACTGCACGCTAAACGTGTTGAGCGCTCGACATTGAAGCAATCTAGGTCGTTGGATGACAAGAAATACATGTGGCTTGATGACGTTTTATATTTAATTTGATACGGCTCTAGCAGAACATTCAATCGATCAAACCATACATTTCGTTCAGTGTGACTCCGACTTTAAATTATACGACGATCGATATAAAATAAACGGAAATGATAAACGTTCGGATTTTAAGCATGGCAATCCGAACGTTTTTCATGGCAAATTTAGATTACGCGGCGGCGGCGGCGGCGTCTCGCGGTGGGAAACGGCTCCTCTGCCGTGCTCTGTGTGTCGTCGGGCCACTGACCAACGGCGACCGCGGCGTCTTGCGCCGTTGTTGGCGTACTCCTGGATGTTGGCCTAGCTTCAAGGAAGGCCAAAATGTTCTGGACTTCGGAGCGAGTCAACTGGCGGGAGGAGGCGACTGGCGTTGTCGCAAGGAAGCGGTCGATGGCGGCCATCCATGCCACTGAGGGGGGCACTGGCACCCGCACGGGGACAGGCGCTGTCAACGGCGCGGCGGAACATTCGTGTGCACGGGCACCGGCACAGGCGCGCACGTCAGTGCACGCACAGGCGCATGCGCTGGCAAGTGCACGGGCGCGTGAAAGTCGGCGGGGACCTCGTGGAACCCCATGGGATCAAGCTCGGCGACAATGTGCGGATCCCAGCCCATCAATGCCACGGGGATGGGCGCTGGCGCAGTCGGGGCGACGGGAGCGGGGACAGGCGCGGTGTCTTCCCGCAAGGCTAGTTCAAGCTCGTCCCAAAGCGCCTTATGTTCTTGAGACTCCGGCTGGGTGTCTTCCTCAGGAAACTGGAACACTAAGGGCAGACCATCGTGATGCGGCATGGCGTACATTTAGGTCAGGCTAGTTGGAGGTAGACGACAGGAGAATTGGAGAGGAAGAGAGAGGATTGAAGCGATACCGGGTAGTGCGGGGTTGATTTTAAACTGCGGCACCGGCGACATTAAAAGTGGGAGCAGTTGGGACGACGGTGGGCGGCGGAGCCTGGTCAAAGGGCTCGCCTCCCGGTGAGCATGCACAGCGGTCTGCTCGCACGCCTCCCGTCGACTCGCATGCTTGCTCGGACGGCACCTGCCGATGAGAAGCGGGGACTCGTGGCGGCACGTAAACGCCCACGGTTTCAATAGTGAAAGCGTTCACCTTAACGTGACATGTCTTTGTTCCAAAATACCTTGGCTCTTCATTTGTGCAACTTGTCATAAGCAGCTTGTCTCAAATTGAAGAAAAAACTTACGAAGTAATATTTGTGCCATATCACGTGACCATGCTTAGTTTCAAGAATTTATGCTCACTTTTGGATTTTCTGAAATTTAAGATCCAGGATTCGAAACA
The DNA here is from genome assembly GCF_002575655.3 of Aegilops tauschii subsp. strangulata. Taxonomy (NCBI): domain Eukaryota; kingdom Viridiplantae; phylum Streptophyta; class Magnoliopsida; order Poales; family Poaceae; genus Aegilops; species Aegilops tauschii. The sequence goes on from NC_053037.3 coordinate 141,375,545, forward strand.
ATATCATAACCTGCATCATGCAGTAAATTTTCAAGCCGTACATCTGTCCTGTTGTATTTCTTAAGAAAGGATTTGGTTAACATTTTGCTTAGTTAGACTTCAGACAAGTTATATATGCAGAGTAAAAGGATAATCCCTCCGTACGAGTGCATTGCCTGATATATTAACTCAAGTACTAGGCACGAACAAACGGGCTCAATTATGTGCTCATCCTGGTGTAGTAGTAGTAGTACTAGGCAATGCAGTTGACGGGTGACCTTGACGAGCGGCGACCGAGGGAATTGAACCGTGCTCGGCACGGTAGGTAACGTTGTCTAGTTACTAAAGCATCCCTCTGTTGTTCATCAGTAGTCATTATGGACCGGGACATGAGGGGAATTTCCTAGGGCTGGAATTCTGGCCGCCAGATATTTCGACTTGAAACGCTGAGGCTCGACTGGTTGGGGTTGCCTAATGTGCGTACCACGCACGCCACCGAAGGACACGAGCCCATTTTTTTATTTTTTATTTTTTTAGGATCAACACGAGCCAAGGTCTGGCTGGTACGCCGTTGGGTCCTACCATTCGAGAATACGAAAGGAACCTTTTAAATTGGCGAACGAATCTATGTGTATTACCCGTATTTTCCTTGCAAATACTAATCTCAACGTGCTAATTGATTTATGACGAGTTGTTGAATTAGAGTGAGTTTGTGATATAGTGATCTCAACGTGGATTTCACATTTCATGGTATCCCTAGTAAGTTTTCCAATGCAAATTCAAATTTAAAAGATGAACAATATGGAGGTGAGAAAACTTTGTATGTATCAAGCATATGACCACACACACACACACACAGACACACACGCACGAACACAACAACAATCCAATAAGTATAGTGCATCTATTTTTCCAAACCATGCATGTATGACACAAATTCAAAAATACTCCTTCTAGTCCTAAATATTAGTCTTTTAGAGAGTTCAACAAGTGACTACATACGGAGCAAAATGAGTGAATCTAGACTCTAAAATATGTCTATATACATCCGTATGTGCCAGTCCATTTGAAGCCTCTAAAAAGACTAATATTTAGGAACGAAGGGAGTAAAATGTAAGACATCCATGGTCCTCAGTTCAATATTTAAAATGAACATGAAACTGAAACATGAATATTAAGTCTAGTACTACAGTACATGCAAATGTTGTGTTTAGGCGGAGCTATGATTGTCGGGGGTCAACCCCTCGACCTTAGATAAAATTGTGGAGCTCTGTTTAGGGTTGTTTAGATTATATTTGTCCCCACCCTCCCAACCACCGATTGGTTGTGCACCCCCACCCCTCCTCCCTGGGAGAATATCATGTGCCCCCATACCTTAGATGCTATATGCCGATACGAGTTGCTTGGAGCTTGTAGATCTGAGAAATAGCAGCTCACATGATGTGTCTTAATATTTTTGCAGGAAACCTTGATGAGTTTGAGAATTGCACACAATTTGTACAAAAACTACTTAGATGCCCTTTGATCCCATATCCAACGACCTCGAAGCTCGTATCACCGTAGCATCTAAGATGAAGGAGGACATCATATTCTCCTGTATATAAGAATATCATGTGCTACCACACCTTAGATGCTTTGGTGATACAAGCTCTTCGGAGGCGTTGGATTTGTGACCCAACACCTGCTCGGTGGTTCAAATGGTTTTTTGCAGAAAAGCCCCAAAAGAGTTCGGCCGCTGCTTACAAGCACAAAGACTGCTCAGATGCCATTGGATCTCAGATCAAACGACCTCCAAGCTCGTATCACCGTAGCATCCAAGCTGCGATAGCACCTTATGTTTTATCGCACGAGAGAGTATGAGGTGCTCCCACACCATAGATTCTATGGTGATACGAGTTCACTGAGATCTAACGGCCCACAGTAGGAGGTTTGAATGTTTTTGCAATATACGGCTGATAGAATTTGGGAAATGCGCAGAAAGTACAAGTACTATGCATGTGCCATCTGATCACTGATCATACGACCTAGATTCTCATATCACCGTAGCGGGTAATTAAGCTACGGGGAGCACCTAATATGAGCACCGGGGAGCCGTTGGATCGAAGATGCAGCAGCACACACGAGGCCTGAATGTTTTATTTGCAAAAAAAACCTTTGGAGAGTTTGGAAATTGCGCATAATTACAAAGACTACTCCCAAGCCATTGGATCTCACTTCCAACAATTTAAAAACTCGTATCACCATAGTATCTAAGCTGCGGGGTGGATGTGATATTCTATGCCGCTGTCATTTTTGTTCGTAAACTTGCAAAATACGTGTAACTCGTGCCGTTAATTGTCTAACCGCGCAAAGTGTTTGTTCAAAAAAACCATCCTACACTCAAATATCGGAACAACACACGGGGGTCCCACTTGTCATTAATCAAATTTGGACCTAAAACTAACAAATCTGAAAAAACGAGATTCGAACTGGCAACCTGGACAATAAAGCGTAAGTCGATAGCCTGAAAAAACGAACGGTTGTTGGCTTTGTCCCATAACTTGATTTTATACAGTACTTGCGTTGAGTAGAGTAGAGGGAGTGCCTCGTCAACACGTGCATGACCGTTGTCTCACTTACTGGTGGGTCCCAGGTCTGCGATCTCAATCTCTCTTCTCTCCATCGTCTAACCTTTGCACGGGCACACACGAAGAGCGGCGCTAGCTTGCCGTGGTGTTAGTACAACTAAAAAAAGCTTGGAAAATAGAAGAATCGCCTAGAACAAGAGACGTTGTGGCTGGTCGAGACGGAGCTAACCACATCTATCCTCCGTGCCACGTTTTCATGATGAAGTTGTGTGGCTAGTGGGGTGTTTTCGACCGACTGGCTGGGTCCCGAGGTCGAACCATAGGTACTACGTCTGATACAGTATATTTTTACACGCACATTTTTCCTCCGTGCCGAGACGTGGCACACCCTACCGCGCGGTTTCGGGGTCCTCCCGGGTGGTGCACGCATATTGTTCCTGACGTGGGACGCCCTACCGCGCATTTTCTGGGTCCTCCTCGGTCGTAGCGCCGAAGCAAGTAAATGAGTCGTCAAATCACGAAAGACCACCTTTCCCGCCGAGTACATCAGTGAAGCACGGTGGCTAGCTAGTTGGGCTAGTTCGACCGATTAGCTAGGCCGCCGCCACATTTGTTTTTTCACCACTTTTTTTATCTACTTGCCGGCAAGTAAATTTAAATATCCACCGCGGCGTTGCTCTGGTGTTTGGGTGCGACAGGATTTTTAATTTTTTGATTGACGGGAGCAGGCGCGGCAGGATTTTTAATTTTTTGATTGACGGGAGCAGGCGCGGCAGCAATTAGCCACGATGACTCCGCCTGTAAAAACCCACTGCTCCCTGATGTGAGAAGTCGTCGACTGGTGTTTTACCGTGGTGAAAACCAAAAGATTCCCCGCTCCCTCCGCCTTCCCGTAGATTGCATTGCCTTTCAGCCGTTTCGCCCCCTTTGCTTCCTCTCCCCATTGCTTCTACCTGGTGCCAAGGCGGCGCAGCAGATCACGGAGTCCGAGGTGAGGCGCCTGACACAGGAGCTCCATGCCAAGGATGCGGAGCTTAGGGCCAAGGACTTGGAGCTCCGTGAGCTCAAGGAGGAGAGGAGTGCCATGCTCCTCCGTTATGTGCGGGAGTTCATGGAGCTTCAAAAGTGGCGGGCGTCCACCACAAAGATGCTCGAGGCATCGGCGGCGTTGCTGCAGAAAGCGGGAGATACGATAGGCCGTCAGGGGAGCCGGCTGGAGCGCGAGCGGGCCGATCGTGACGAGGTACAGGATCGCCTCAGCCACTTGGTGAACCAAGTTGCCACGCACGTGTTGCGGCTGCGCGATGCCTACCGTCGTGCCAGCGCGATGATGCCGGCCGTCGGGCTAAACCCGTTCGACCACCCGGTCGACTTCAACGAGTTGCGGCTTCCTGACCTGGTCTCCTTCTTCACCTATATCTCCAAGGAGCTGAGCCGTCTCCGCGCGATGGTGGGGGCTGAGCTGGACAAGGAGGGGTTGCGGGCTGCCGTCGCCATTGCCGGGCGAATCCTTTCAGTGCTCTGTCACCGGAATCCATTCGTGCCATTGGACGCCGTCTTTGACGAGCTGGCTCCCGTCGACCGGGAGCGGGCTCTGCGGGCGGTTGCACCCTGCATCACCAACGTCGTGCGCCTCGAGAAGCAGAGGGACTTCTGTGGTGTTTAGGCGCCCTCTGCATGGGCATGTCCATGTCTCGGTGCGACATGACCGTTGGATCAAACTCAGACGGTGCAGATCAGTCACTGTAGCACAAAGCGTGTGGATGTGTTTGGTCGCATTCTCATCTCAATATAGTTGTTTCCTCTTCGTGTATTTTTGGCAACCTACTAGTGTGGACTCATGCACCCTTCATGCACTCTGCCAAACACCCAAAAGTGGGTCGAGAAGGGAACTTTTTCTCCCATCCCGTGCACCCTTCATACACCCTGCCTAACACTATTCGTGCTTCATATGGTTCATGTTTCGTGGAGTACTGTAGCACCGTACTCTCCGTGCGCTGTGGACCTAGTTCTGTTAACATTGATCTCACCGTTCATTCTCGACCGGACAGTCGAAAAAGAGGTACTATGTTACATATAGGAGTAGTTGACATGCGCACAACATCATTTGTTATCCTCATATCTTACTACACTAGCAACAAGATTGTGTAGTACTGACGTATGAACCACTGCACATGCCTAGTAGTAGGAGCACTGTGTATGTTCAAGTGGCTGCCGTGTTTCGCACTCCTCCGTCGTAAGAGGGGAAACGCTTGCTGTAATCATTTTTTTCTTTAGAAAAACAGTGGACACGCTCTACTGTGCGGATCCTCCTCCAGCCATGCACTAAATTACTCACTTTTGCCGACGTGTGGGACAGCCAGCACTAGGGTCCACCAGCCATGCACTAAATTACTCCGTAGTAGAGTGACGGTAGACTACCCCGATCGAACCGCCGCAGTAATGCCCAATGAGCCGTCAAATCACAAAACCCCCTCCTTTCCAGCAGTAAGTTGGACGGACGAAGCAACCATCATTTCACTCTTCTCCCTCAGCTTCCTCTCTTAAAAAAACCCCCACTCGCTTCGCTTCTCCCTCATCTCGTTCCTCCTTTCACTCTTCTCTCTCAGCTTCCTCTCTTGGATGGACGCCGGAGCACCGGCCGACGTGATGTCTATGGCTCTGGCCAAAACCGTCGAGGCTCATGGTACGAAGAAGCGCAAGCACCCCGCCGAGACTACCACAGACAAGCTCAAAGCCATCACCCTGTCCAAGCCCCCCTCTCCGGGATCCCTCATTAAGCAAGTCCAGGTAATGTCTCTTGTTGACGATCTTTTTCTCGATCTTGATCATGTTTTTTCATCTAACACGCAGTACTAGTACTGGTAGTACAACTTTCTGGGTGATCTTGCATGTGATTTTAGTGTGCCAAATGACGGTTCTAAATTCCTCTTTTGACCAAAACATGCGAGAGGTTGACACTGATTTCTTATAGATTACTTTCAACTACTCCCTCTGTCCCAAATTTCTTGTCTTAGATTTGTCTAGATACGGATGTATCTAATACTAAAATGTGACTTGATACATCTGTATCTAGAAAAATCTAAGACAAGAATTTTGGGACGGAGGGAGTACTTTATGAACATCAATGCTACCTTTTAAGAGGGTATATTTACCTCAGTAACTTGTGTTATGGATATTGCATGTAATCCCTCTGCGCTCATGCCTTTGAAGACATGTTCTAGTGTCTTTGTTCACTCATTTCTGTGCGTATATGTAGTCATATATGGAGTATAATATCGAAAATCATCTTATATTTCTGAACGGAGGTAGTAATAAAATATGGGTTCTGTTTGAATTAGAACCAGGTCCGCGGTGGAGATGAAGTTCTCAAAGTCATGCCGTGTGAACTGGAAGACCTGATGATGAGTTCTACTGCTGAACTATCCAGCTGATGTGTCCTTGTCGCCACGTGTCCTGAACTAGTGTTTTCCTGTAGCATTGTTGTCAGGCGTGTTCTCGAGGTTGTACTTGACCACAACAATTTCCTGGCTGTGCCTTCAATTACGAAGGGTGTGGTTCTTGTAAAGCTTCCCAACAAATCTGATGCAGCCTGTCTTCATCATCATGTTTATGAGTGGAAAGACCACTCTGTTAGGTTCTCCAAGGTTGACAAGATGGTGATGGTGCATGTAGACATCTCACACGAAGTCCATGGCCTAGTCAGTTATGCGGGGTTCATCCCGTAGGTCGGTGGCAAGAAATAGTCTGCAGAGTTTAGTTAGTGCAACTTTGCTTGTCTATAGTAAGTACTATTGTTCAGTACTTGATTTGTGTTTGTGAACCCTGTATTGTTTATTAGTACTGCCGCTTTTGGTGTGTGAACGGTCTATGTTAATGTCTATGTTAATGTCTGTCCACTCAATTCAGTATGTATATTTTGAAGTATCCAGATCATATTTTTTGTGAGGACGGTTTATCAGTTATGGTTACACTCCAATATCTGTATGCATTGCAGGGTTTATCGCACCCACCAGGATTTCCAGTCCCATGGATGTTCGGTCCATACGATTTGTCACGACCTTTGGACTGTCTTGCTTGTGGGATTAGGCTGGGCCCCTGCATGCTACGCGTAGTTGGACGATCAATCTTCTGTTTAGTACTTGAACATAGTGATTTCCTGGTAAGGATTCACTCGTGTCACATCAAGTAAATCTTATTGATTTACTGTCTAAATCTTATTGATTTAATGTCATGTTTTCTTTCTTTTCCTGCAATTTTACGATGCAGGTTTTGCCATGTGACATTCATCACAGAATAAACCGTTTGGTTTGCTCTACGATGGCTATTTTTTGCAGGTTTCACTTCTTATGTCGTGTCAGTAACGAAGGCACTATCCATCACTTATATTACTGGAAAAAAATGAATCAGTCTGTTGTCTGAGTACAAGCTGAATCCCTATGATGAACTGCAGTTTGGTTTAACAAAAACGCCACAATTAGTCCTTCTCGCGTTTAAATGAAATGAAGAAAAAAACTAGATCACGGTCATGGATCCTAGTCAAGTTAGAAAGCTGATCATAGCAGACCAGACACGATCGCCGCTGTCTCGCACAGATCGAGCACCGGCAGTTGCTCTAGCACTGACAGCGGCAGCACTCAGTCTGATCCAGCTGAGGATTGGGCACCGACCGCGTCAGCAGATCAGCCTGATCTACCGGAGGATCGGGCATCGACACCGGCACCTGCTCCGACACCGGCACGACCTCTACAAGGAGCACCATCTCCGACAGCACCAGCGGCTTCGGCACCTGCACCAACACTTGCACTTGCATCTGCTCCGGCTCGTGCAGTTGCACCGGCAACAGGCTGGGCTGCAGTTCGCACTTCATATACCAAAGTCCTTACAAAAACCGACATGTCCACCTTCTTAGTAAGCATTGGCCGCCCAAGTGCTTCATTCTTTTTTCTTTCCATGTTGTTTCACATGATTCACTGTGTTGATCTAACTGTTTGGGTATGTCTTCTTGTTTGCAAACAGAGAATTCCTAGAGCAACGAGGGAGTCGTTCAACAATCCGGGCGACCGCAGCCAAGTTTCTCTTACCATGTGCAGCCTTGGTGTGAATGAACCTGCTCAATATACCGTAAGTACAAAGGATGGTCGCATGATGATTGATGCTAAAGGATGGTCAAGGTTCAAATCTAAATCATATCTTGCGGTAGGGGATGATGTCAAAATCGAACTTTCTCGGCAAGGAGAGCTTGTCCAAATCAACTTTGAAATTCTTCAGTAGCAGCACGCAACTGCCGAACTGATCTGTCCTCCGAGAGATTTTGATGTAATAATCTGGCATGGTGAAACAAGTGTCCTGTGTGTATAAGTAGTATGACAGTATTATTTATCACATGGTATATCGTTGATAGAATTGCAACTCTGATTGCTGGTTAGGAACTGTCGTTCGATTTCATTCCAACAGCTGTCGTGCTTTATTCAATTTTCTGTATTCGCCTTGCGACAGCATCTAAAACCAGCGCCGTACCGATCGCTTGCAATATGAAAAGCGCTGAGGTAGAACACATGGGCCCCCAAACATGCAGGGTCAGCCTGCGGCCCAAAGTCCAGAACCGTGAGCCTATCTGAGTATTATATTCTCAGCTGAACCCCCATAATGCCCGTGCGTTGCAGAGGGAGTATATTTCTCGGCAAGGTGAGCTTGTGATATAAAATATTTGTATATTTCTTTACAGAGGGAGTATCTCTCTGTCAAAAATTATATTTATGTGTAACTAGTTACTCCTGTCTTTCTACTTCCTTTCGCTGATATGTGGGGCAACCGGCAACGGGGTCCACGTGCCATATGCACAAATTAGAGTGCACAACTTCACGGTAGACACACCCCGGTCGTAGCACCGCAGTAATGCCCAATGAGCCGTCAAATCACAACCCCCCTTTCCAGCTTTAGCAGTAAGCTGGACGGACGAAGCGGCAATATTTCACTGAGCCTGAATCCCCTTCTCCCTTGTCTGCTTGTTCAGAGAAAACCCCCTCTCGGCGATTGCATAGGGTTTTCTCATGGATAACCAGGTACGAATTCTTCATCCATCCCCGATAAATCCAAGTCCCTTGGTTGCAGGTAATCCTATGATGGCAGCCGCCGCCGTTGATGCATTTTTCTTCCTACTAAATCTAGTGTGTTTCATTTGCAGTGCCCAAAGTGCGAGTACCCTACAGGTTTCTGCGCCCTCGCCGAGACGCCACACTTGTTCCTTCTCATCCGAACACAGCATTTAGAAACGTGCACAGTATGTTCCTAGAATCCTCTTTTCTATCCGGGAGGGTGGGTTTTTTTTGAACATGTTGTGTTCTCATATTATTTTTCCTGCAGTGTATTATTTGCTCTGCCAGAACACATGTACTCAAGATGCTCGGCCTTGCCAGAACTGAATACACTAGTTTAATGGTCACAGTGAAGACAAGCCATGGATATAAGTTCCGAGTTGGGTTCATGAACCAAGAAGATCGCTGCTTTTTTATGGCCGAACTTGGATAACTTTCTCAAGTGTTACGGACTGAAAGTTGGCGCACGAATGTTGATGGAAATAGCAGAACCTGGTCTCATCTTCACTGCGATCTTCCACCCCGACGTCGTTCCAATTGATCATCCATGTTAGTTTTGTATCTGGTTCTTGCTTGTTGCCTCGATTATTTCTTAATCCACCTATTCTGTCTAACTAATCACAATTTAACTTTAGAAGTAGCAACGAATCTCTCACGAAGATGCTACTTCTAACTAATATTTTCTTATAATTGGTGGCACGTGTAGGTTTTTTCAGAGTTAAGCAATCTGCTCGTTTGTTACTCTGTAATAACTCAGTTGTTACTAATGGCACTGAAGTTGACTGGATCGACATCCACAAGTTCCTACACTTTATTGATCGTCTTGAGGTCCTTGTGGGGCGTTTCAATGGTGGAAGGCCACGTGGGATATGTGTGCCACTGCTGCACTCGTTGAACAGGTCCAACTGTGTCGAGAAACTTATGGTACGATCTGTTTTTTGTTATATATGTTGTTCATAAACTATTGCTTATACACAGTTTTACAGCTGTGATCTTCTTGAAACAGGAACTGCCGAGTTCTATTGTTCCTATACAGATGCCTGACCATGGTCGGGTCAGACTTGCGCTTGGTCACAACATGATGTTTATGTCGACCTACTCAATTCGTCTTGGAGGTGAAAAGATACTTATTCATGGGTGGTCTCAAATAATGAAGGCCCGTCCATCTTGGAGAATAGGACAGAAGATTATGTTCATGCTTTTCCATGGCTCTAAAGCGAATATCCTGTTTATTGACCACGTTGCTTTCAGCTTTGGTTGTCAAGTGCCCCTGCTGCTTTCAGTTAAGGTTGTTAAGTACTCCTGCTGCTTTTACAGTCTGTCGTGTTTCTTCAGTCCTGTCTTCCTCCAGCCGCCAAAACCAAACCAGCGCCGGCGGGGCCGCCTGCTTCCGCCTCCCATGGCTGGCTGCGCCTCAGCGCACGCATCGCCGCCCCACCGTCTCCTAAATCGTTTCCGCCGACGTCCTCCGCGCGCTTTGGTGCGCTCGCCGCGGCGCCGCCCTCTCATGTTGTCAACATGGTCAACAAACAACAGGAATTGGCAGAAGTACGTGGAGAGGATGACAGTAGGGGCCTACCACGTCAGCGTATGGAAAAATAAAATGCTTCCTCCTAGTGTTTTCCTGACATCTGGGATCCACGACATTGTGAGCGTATATAGTCAATAGACAAGATAACTGCACAAGATCGGCTGACACCTGGGACGTAGCTACTCGAGTAGTATTTTTTTGTTTGGTATTGTTGAGACGGAGCAGGGTTTGAACTGGGCTGTGGCCCGTCTAGCCCAGGCTTATATTTTATGTTCACCATGTGACCAGCCCAGCTATTTTTTCTTTGTGAAAATGAGCCCAGTTTATTGTTCTGAAGAATACCCAATCCAGGCCTACTTATTTTTCTACGCCCTGATGGGCTGCAACTCTTTCAAGACGCCTGCAAATCTTGAAAGTAATATGAAATGGGTTGTAAATATAAAAATAGATGACAAATTGGCAATTACTTTATAATTTCTGAATTTTTTCACATTTTCATATTCCTATTTCACTGGGCATTAACCTAATTTAAATATATCTTCAAAGTACTTTAAATCTGGCTCGACATTTCGGTATTAAAAATAGTTTGGAACCCACAGAAATATGCGAAATTGGCCCTGGCCAACCAAAAAAAACGACTGCAATAAATTGCATAAGAAGTTGCCATGAGCTATATATAAATTATTAACAAAAAGAGGGAGTGGTCTGACTTGTGGGCCTGTTTAGTTGACGTGTATGCAAGATTTTTTAGTTATTATATACGTCAACAAACGATTCTAGCAGACGTAACCGTTGGATGTCAATCCAACGGCTGTCGTGTTTCTTCAATCTCTGATCTTCTTGCTCCAGCCGCCAAAGCAGCACCGGCGGGACCGCCTACTCCCGCCTCCCGTGGCCGGCTGTGCTGCCGCGCAGGCCTCAGCGCCCCCTACGACTCCCACCGCTGGCTAGGGCATCCCTCTACTCACCCACACCCCCTGTTATTCTGCGGCGACGGCAGCCTCACACCGCAGCCGAACCGGTGAACCCTCGTACTCCTCTTCGCGCGGGCTTCCACTACCGTGTCTTCCCTGGCTCCGCGTCGTCCCCTTCCTAGGCCTCGCCGTCGTCCACCGCCGTGGTGCTCTCGGCGCGGCGTGGTCAATGTGGTCAACGACCGACTTCCATCGGAAGAGTATTGTACGTGGAGAGGCTGACAGCTGGGTCCACGGCAGCCGCAAGGAAGTGCCTCCTTATTATGCGGAAAATAATTATTCCTCCACCTGACAGCAGGGACCCACCGGACGGGCCACCAGTATTTCGTGAAAAAAAAACGTTTCCCCCTGACTGCTGGGACCCACAGGACGGGCCACCGTATTTCGCGAAAAAAACGTTCCCCCTGCTGTCAGCTCGGACCCATCGGAAGTGCCTCCTTATTATGCACAAATAAATGAATACCCCCTGCTGGCTGGGACCCACCTTGGTGGGAGGCTGACTTGTGGGCCTACTAATTTGACTGGGACGGAGGCCTTTGTTAACTTTAGTCAATATATGAATGATTCTAGCTCCAGTGACCGTACGATGTCCATCCAACGGCCGTAGTGCTTCTTCAACCTCTGGTCTTCTTGCTCTAGCCGCCCAAAGCACCGCCGGTCGTGCCGCCTGCTGCTGCCGCCCGTGGCCGGCTGTGATGCCGCGGAGGCCTCACCGCCCCTACTACTCCCACCGCTAGCCAGGCCATCCCTCTACGCACCCACACCCCCTGTTATTCTGCGGCGACGGCAGCCTCACACCGCAGCCGAATGAGTGAACCCTCATACTCCTCTACACATGGGCATCCACTGCCGCGTCTTCCCCGGCTCCGCCTCGTCCCCTTCCTAGGCCTCGCCATCGTCCACCGCCCTGGTGCTCTCGGCGCGGCGTGGTCAACGTGGTCATGGAATGGCTTCCATCGGACATGGACTGTACGTGGAGAGGCTGACAGCTGGGTCCATGGCCGCAGCAAGGAAGTGCCTCCTTATTACGCACAAAATAATTATTCCTCCACCTGACAGCGGGGACCCACCGGACGGGCCACCGTATTTCGCGAAAAAACGTTTCCCCCTGACTGCTGGGACCCACCAGCTACATCTTCGCACGGAAGTGCGTCCGAAAAAAAACGATTCGCCTCCCTGACTGCTGGGACCCACCAGCTACATCTTCACACGCAAGGAAGTGCGTCCGGGCAAAAAAACAAAATGGTTCCCCCCTGACTGCTGGGACCCAGCGGCTACACCTTCGCACGCAAGGAAGTGAGTCCGGGCAACAAAAATGATTCGCCCCCAGACTGCTGGGACCCACCAGCTACATCTTCGCAGGCAAGCAAGTGCCTGACAGTCGGGACCCACCTGGTCGAAGCGTACGTAGCGTTGTCATTCTGGTCGCGAACGTGTACGTACATATATATTGGTCGATGTAGAGGCGCGCATGTGTCGTAGTAGAGGCGCGTACGTGTCGTAGTAGAGGCGCGCACGTAGCATGTACGCGTACGTACAGCGGCCAGGGTGCAAGAAAGAAAGTACGGCCACGTACGTACATACGGGTAGGCTCTCGAATGCCTACTCGCGCATACGTACGGCCAGGGCTCGTGTACATGGCTGGGTCGGAACGGAGAAACAGCGTCGTCGTCGTGTTCATGGGGAGGCAACGAAATGCGTCGTGTTCATGGGGAGGCAACGGAATGCGTCGTGTTCATCGGGAGTCAACGGAACGCGTGGTAGCCAACCGGCTGGGTCGGAACGGAATGCGTGGTCGTGTTCATCGGGAGAGCTTGGACGGAACAGGCGATGGAAACGAGGCCTGGCGTACTGTCGGTTGGTAGGTGCGACATATGCCAACGGGTGGCTTATCATTGTGGGAGCCAGTAAAACATCGCCGGTGCCTGGAAACGGGATTAGGCGAAGACATGCACGCCGGCGGATCTTACCCAGGTTCGGGGCTCTCTGTGGAGAAAACACCCCTAGTCCTGCTCTGCGGGGTCTCCGCATGATCACTAGATCAATACAAGTAGCTACAAGCGCTCCTTGAGCTGTTTGGCTAGAGGAAGAGGAAGGACAAGGCTAGCTCTCCTTTTCTCTCTAGGTGGTGTGTGGAATTCTATGAGGTCAACCCCTTTGCATGGGTGCCCTGGGGGGTTGATATAGGCCTACCCCCCAGGGGTACAATGGTAATCCGGCTAGGTGCGGGTCCCAGCCGTCAGTGTCTATGCTCGCCGGCTTCTCCGCCGATCATTGGGGCCCGCCGACTGGTGGGTCCCGCCGGCTGCCGGCCTCTTAGCCGGCAGGCCGGCCCCACCACTTGGGGGCTTTGTCGGTGGCTGGTTACTGTTGCCTCGCCTCTGATGACGAGGGCTTCGTCAAGGTAAGTGTGGCTACAGTGTCGCCGTCCTGCGAGCTCACACTGTAGCCTTACCTCGTCTTGTCTCCTTAATGAGGCACATGCTTCGAGGGAGGGAGGCAGCCGGCTATTGGGAGCCGGCCACACCCCTGGCCGATTAGAGGGGGCCAGGCCGCCTTCGGGTGTCTCTCTGGCAAAGGGGCCCGCCGCCCACGGGCCATACTGGCGCCTGTCGTGGGTGACGTCGAGGCCAACATGGCTACAGTGCCGCGTCGGACGGGGGATGGCTGGCCCGTGGGGCGCCCTGTGGCCATGCCTGTTCCGGGATTCGGGGGTAGTGGGTTGTACTGCGGCCAAACCCCATCCTATCGCCGTTATGTGGGTACAGTATTAGTGGGTGCAGTCTTGGCCGGCTTCTGGGAGCCGGCTTTCTTCATGACCGGCTTCTAGGAGTTGGCTTTCTTCATGGCCGGCTTGTGGGACTCGGTCCTCTTGGGGCCGGATCCCTGGAGTCAGCTATCTCGTATCTTTCTTGGAGGAGGTTTCTGAGGCTGGGTTGCCTTCTGGGAGTCGGCCCTCGGCCGGGGGAAGGCGGCCCTACGCTTTGTATGCTTGAAAGCTTGAATGGCCTGGTAATTTTTCGAAGAGCCAGGGGGAATCGGTTAGGCTACCCGTGGCCATTTACTCCGAAAGTAGTCCCCGAAGCTGGTTGGGCTTCGAGGCTGAGAGGTGGTCGAGAAGCTCGGTCAGCTTCTTATCTTGATGAGCCAGCAGCTGGGAGCCGGCTTCGGTTGGGCGCGCCGTCTTGGCGAAATTTTTAAAGTCAGAAGGCGGGAGTCTGTTGGCGCGTGCGCCGGGCTGTGGGCCAGCCGCTCGCCGCCTGCGAACCACGTGGCGTCCCTTGGCTGAAAAGAGCCTGCCAACCCACGCGCGCGACAAGACGTCGCGCAGGCCGAGGGCCCACCACTCCTACGCCTAGGCCCAGGCGCGGATTCTTTGCGGCCCAAAGCTGTCCGCACGTCTTCCGGCGGCGGTTTCTGCACGCCGTTAGGGCGTAATAATCGCGGGACGTGGGGGAGTGGGCGCAGTTAATCCCACGTTCCTCCCCACGCCTCGCCTCCTCGGCTTCGCCGCACGAGGCTATAAGTAGGGGGAGGAGGGGAAGCGGCAGACGCTCGCACGCTCCTCTCCTCTCCGCCATCTTCTTCCTCCTGCTTTCCCTCGCAGCAGCGACTCGCCGCCGCGCCGTCCCACCAATCTTCACTCCGCCCCGCAGCTTTGCCCGCCACAAGGCCGTGCTTTCTCCGCCGCCGCACTCTTTCTTGTCAGCCTCTCGCCACCATGCAGTACGGCGGGGACTGGGACGGCTCCAACGTCCATATGGACCACATCGAGTTCCTCCGCAAGACGCGGTGGTTGCCCGGCGCGGACCAGGTGCGGGTCCGCCTCGCGCCTGCGAAGGAGATCACGCCGGAGCCGGAGGAAGGCGAGCGGGTAGTCTTCCGCTCGCATTTCCTGCGCGGCATCGGCTTGCCGGCGAGCGCTTTCTTCCGCTCCTTCCTCGACTTCTATCAACTCCAGCCGCACCACCTCACTCCGAACACGGTGGTGCTGCTGTCCGCCATCGTCACCTTGTGCGAAGGCTTTCTTGGCATTCTCCCCACCCTCGAGCTCTGGGGGGAGTTCTTCCAATCTAAGCTGGGCACCCGCTTGCAGGGCGTGCCGGCCCAGAGCGGCGCCTTCATCGCGATGCGGAGGCCGGCGGCCGACAACCCCTTCCCCGTCATCATGTTAATCTAGTCGGTGAAGCGCTAGCAGAAGTCATATTTCTATGTGAAGAACGTCGCCCCACAAGGCAACAACGTCAACTTGCCGGCTTACGTAGCCGGCCCGCCGGCGGGGAGGCGGCCCGAGTGGTCCTATCGGGCCGTGACGCTGACGCCGGCTGGAGCCGCGGCCGTCGCCCGACTGCGGGTGATGATCCAGTCCGAGGGCCTGACTGGGTCCGACTTGCTGGCCGCGTTCGTCGCGTGCCGGGTGCTTCCGCTTCAGAGCCGCCCTCACCTGATCTGTCAGATGAGCGGCCAACTCGATCCGAGTCGGATGTGCACCAAGGACATGCCGCACGACGAGGTGGCCCATATGGTGAATTACCTTGCGAACTGCAAGCTCTCCGCAAAGTGGCGGTTTGGCAAGGAGCCATATTCCCGTGCACATCCTCCACCCATGGTATGTTCTCTCTTTCCTTTTCTTCTCTTAGTTTTGTCGCCGAGTTCCTTCTGGCCGTCTCTGACCAGTCGGCACGCCTTGGCAGAGCCCTCTCCTTCGACCTGCAGCCGGGTCGGAGGCGGAGCGCCGATTCCTCCCCGATCGGGCGGAGCATGACCTGGAGGACCACGACTTGGGGGCGGCCGCCATGGATGACAACACCGACGCGGGTGGCGGCGAAGCCGGCGGCGAAGCAGGCGGCTCCGGGCTTGAAGCCAGTTTCAACGGCTGGCCGGATGACGACAAGGCGGAAATCGTCCCGCGCCGCCAGCCGGCGTCCGGCCACGGCGCGGGTTCCTCCGCCGCGCCGCCTGCTCGGGGTGGCGGGGAGAAGCGTCATGCCGCGTCGGGCTTGTTCGGCAGCCGGCCGAAGAAGCCCAAGGGCGGGGCGGCGGCGACCAGGCGGGATGAGGCGGCCGCGAAGGCGGCCTGCTTCCACAAGGTGGTGAAGCAACCGCAGATGGTGTCGGCGTAAGTGTATATTCCTTTGTACATTCTTTCTTCTTTTCTTGGTGATTTCTGAATCCTTGCCCTTTCTCAAAAAATCAGGGCTCCGCTTTCGCTCGAGCGGGTTGCTGCCACCTTCGTCGTTGGATCGCCGGGAGGATCCGGGAGCACCCGCCGCGTGGACCCCCGTGCCGAGCTTCAGGCGGCGATGGAGCGAAACGCGCGGGAGGCGCGGGAGGCGGAGGAGTTGAGGGCGGCTGCCGCCAAGGCGGCACAGGAGGAGGAGGCGGCGAAGGCGCGGGCCAACGCAGCGGCCATGGCCCAAGCGGAGGCTGCGGCCGCGGCAACAGCGAAGGGGGCCTTGCTCGTCACCCCCTGCGTGTCGCGGAGCCCGAGGTCCCGGAGCCCCCGCCAGAGGAAGCCGGCGGCGACCAGCCGGGATTGGAGAGGGAGGACGACATCGTCGTCCCGGAGAGGGAGGCGGCACCAGCGCTGCCGACTGAGGCGGCTCAAGGCAGCCGGCCTAACGCGTCGCCTACGCAATCGGCCGGGGGCGAGCCGGCCGCGAGGACGGACCTGGTGGTCCAGTCGCCATCGCGCCAGCGCACGGGGAAGGCCACATCGGACCCGCAGAAGGCCGCGGGCTCCGGCTCGTCGGCCCAGGACGTGGAGGCGGCCAGCACCAGCTCGGGGTGGACGCCGGGTGGAGGGACGGCTGTGGTGAACGTGGCAGCACAGGACGTCCGGAACCGGCTTCAGTCCCAGGCTGCGGCGCTGAGGAAATACAAGACGAGTTCCTTGCGACGCGAGCGGCCATTCGGGTTAGTCTTCCTATTTTTGCTTTTTTGATCTTGGTTTCTTCCGTGGGGGCGCGTCAGCGCACCCATTGGGTGTAGTCCCCGAGTTCCGAGTCGGCTGCTGAGCAGGCGGCTTGGAACTTCTTAGCGGGCTTTGTTTTGCTATCTTGTTCTCATTCGCTCCTCTGCCTGACTTGTAGGACTACCACAACCTCCGCGCG
The DNA here is from genome assembly GCF_002575655.3 of Aegilops tauschii subsp. strangulata. Classification (NCBI taxonomy): domain Eukaryota; kingdom Viridiplantae; phylum Streptophyta; class Magnoliopsida; order Poales; family Poaceae; genus Aegilops; species Aegilops tauschii. Next base: position 141,392,807 of record NC_053037.3, read on the forward strand.
GCTGCCTTCAACTCCCAGGCTCGGGAGCTGACCCAGAAGAATGCTGACCTATCTGAGAGCCGTGGTAAGTGCTTCGTCTTTTATCTCACGTGGGGGCGCGTCAGCGCACCCACTGGGTGTAGTCCCCGAGATTCGGGCTGACTGCTGAGCAGTCGGGTCGGATCTTCCTTGACGACTTCTTCCATATTGCTTCTTTCTTTTCTGCCATCCCTGCAGCGGCCAACGCCAGTCTGAGGGAGCAACTGGGCGGGGCTCAGGCCGCCCTCCGTGCTAAGGAGGCCGAGTTTGACGCCTTGGCACAGGAGCGTGACCGCCTGGCCAAGAGGTTGGCCAACTAGGAGAAGAGCCACAAGGCTGCCCTGAAGGCGGTGCAGGACAGCGAGGCCGCCCTCCAAGCCGAATATGAGACAGAGGCGACCAGCTGGGCCGAAGCGAGGCAGTCGCTGATCAACGGTTATGGCCAGATCGAAGACTTGGTTGACGGTAGGCCGCCTTCTTCTTCGTCCTTGCTTGCCGCTTGCCGTTTGGCTCACTTTATGACTTGGTGTTTTTCTCTTCTTTCTCTTTCTTTCTTACGCAGAGTACTTCCCTGGCTACTCTACTGCCGCCAACCAGGTCGTCGAGGCCCACCGTGAGGCACGAAGGCAGGCTGGCGCCGAGATCGCGCCGAACGCTCGTCGGTCGCTGGAGGAGCAGATCTTGGCGATTCAAGCCCGCCTCCAGCCGGCTCACCGCATGCTCCGCCGGCTTCAGCGTGTTGGGGCGCAGGTGTTGGCCGCTCTCTGGCCTGGTGAGGTGATTCCCCGCACCCCCAGTCGGACTGCCGACTGGCTGGAGGTGGCGGCCGGCCGCTTCGAGGCCTGGAAGGCTTCTGCGGCTCGGTCCGGCGCCAGGCGGGCGCTGGAGTTCGCCAAGGCCTGGTATCCCGAGCTGAGTCTGGACCAGCTGGCCACCTGGCGGCAGGAGGACGACATGGAGCTGGAGCTGGCGCGGCCGGCTATCATCCAGCGGGCTTCGGCGATTGCCGATTACACCGACACCAGCGCCTTCGCTCCTGAGGTGGACGACAACGGCATCGCCCAGCCGGAGGAGTGGTTCGGGCTGAACCCGGCAGATGGCGAGGACTCGGCGGAGGAGATCGACTCCAGCGACGAGGGCGAGGAGGAGGAGGAGGGTGAAGACGCCGCGCCAGATGGTGGAGCGGTCGGTCAGCCTCAGCTTGACCGTGCCTCCAGCAACAAGGCACGCGCGGGTGCACCGCCTGCAGCCGGCGATGATCAAGCTGAGACCCGCCAGCCGGCCACTCCTCCACCCGGCGGCGCCGTCTCCACCGACCAGCCCGGCTCCCCTGCTGCGCCCTTAGTCTAGTCTGCTGCCTCTACTTTCCTGTTTGACCACTTTTGGAACAGTATTTTGTTAAGTTTGCACAATTCCACCCACTGGGGGTGTATTCGAACTATATTGACTGCCAGCCTGTTGGGGGCCTTATGTGTAAATATAACTATGCATGCGTTTGGCTTTCCCTTGTTCTTTGCTTTTCATCCTTCGGCTGTTTCCTTTGCCGCCCTCCCTTGGTTGCCGCCTTCCCAGCCGGATAGCTGCTCTGCAATCTGTGGCTGGAGAAGTGCTTGGCCAATTGGGAGGGCAAGTACTCTAGCTTTGTTGGATTATAGCGAAGTGACTGGGAAGCCGGCCAGCCGGCTGTTTTGACAGCCGGTAGGCGTGGTTGGAGGCCGTCTTTGCGTTATATAAGTTCGTTAGTCCTTAGCCGTTTTTCATGTGGGCATCCTTTCTGCCTTTGGGTCTTGCCAGTCGGACAGTCGGTTCTTCGAGCTGCGACTTTCAACAAGAGAGGGCTCGGGTGCCGACACACTACTTGTCTGACTTCAGGTAGAACTTTTAATATAACTTAAGGCGGCTAGTCCCCGGGCCGACTAGTCGAACCCGGTGCCAGACAGAAAATCAAATGTAATAATACATTCATGAGTATGGCACTCGTCATTCATAGATAAAGGAGGGCAGTCCCCGAGTGCGCCTCGGAGGGCCCGTTTGTCTCATATTTAATAAAAACGGTAGCATGATACATACTGCTTTCAACTGTAAAATCTTCTTAGGAGGTTCGCGTTCCATGGTCGCTCCGACTCCTTGCCGGAATCATCCCTCTTGCGTGCTCTTGGTTTTTGTGCGTCGATCAGGTAGTAGGAGTCATTGCCTAGTGCCTTGCTGGCGACGAAAGGGCCTTCCCAAGGGGCCGAGAGCTTGTGCTGACCGGCTGTTCACTGGATCAGCCGAAGCAGAAGGTCGCCCTCTTGGAAGGATCTTGGCTTGACCTTCCAGTTGTGGTAACGGCGCAAACCCTGCTGGTAGATGGCGGACCGGCTGAGTGCTAACAGCCAGCCTTCTTCCAGCAGGTCGACGTCGTCTTCTTGCACTTCCTTGGCCTCCGCCTCCGTGTACATGGTGACCCGAGGCGAGTCGAACTTGATGTCAGTCGGGATGACAGCCTCGGCACCATATACAAGGAAGAACGGAGTGAAGCCGGTTGACTTGTTTGGGGTGGTACGCAGACTCCAGAGGACAGCCGGCAGCTCATCGAGCCAGCAGCCGGTCGAGCGCTCCATTGGTACGACCAGGCGGGGCTTGATGCCGGAGAGGATGAGGCCGTTTGCTCGTTCGACCTGGCCGTTTGACTGCGGGTGGGCGACGGACGCTAAGTCCAGTCGGATGCCTTGTGTTGCGCAGAAACGTGCCAGTGCTCCTTTGGCAAAGTTTGTGCTGTTGTCGGTGATGAAGCTGTGCGGCACGCCATACCGAGTAGTGATGTCGGCAATGAATGTCACGGCAGTCGGCCCGTCCATCTTCTTGATCGGCTTCGCTTCGATCCACTTGGTAAATTTGTCCACGGCGACAAGCATATGTGTCAAGCCGCCGCGGGCTGTCTTGAATGGGCCCACCATGTCCAGCCCCCAGACGGCAAAGGGCCAGGTGAGGGGGATGGTCTTGAGTGCGGAAGCCGGCAAGTGTTGCTTGGAACTGAAGACTTGGCATCCTTTGCAGCATTTGACTATCTCTTTGGCATCTTCTAAAGCAGTCGGCCAGAAGAAACCATGGCGGAAGGCTTTGGCCACAAGTGATCTTTAGGTGCGTGGTGGCCGCATTCGCCTTGGTGGATATCCTTGAGGATTGCTACACCCTTTTCTGGCTCGACGCAGCGCTGGAAGACCCTAGTGACGCTGCGCTTGACAAGTTCTCTGTTTATTATTGCATATGCTCCGGCTCGGCGTTGCACTAGTCTTGCCGAGATCTCATCAGTCGGCAGCTCTCTGTTGACTAGGAAGTTGAGGATGGGCTGGGCCCATGATGGAGCTATGACTTCTTCTACTGTTAGTACGGCCACTGTGACTCGGGTGGGTGGGTTGGGTGGTGGAGAGTTGGAGTCGGCCACCGCTTCTCGTGCCGCTGCAGTTCCCGGGCCGACTGCTGCAGTCCCCGGGCCGGGTTCTGAAGTCCCCGAGCCGGGTGCGACTACGGTTGTCCCCGGGACGCTTGTCGAAGTCCCCGAGCCACCTGCTAGGTTCCTCCAGTCGGATCCGGCTGCATCGGGGGCGGGCGGTACGAAGATAGAGTCCGATTCTGGAGACGGCTTGATAGATGGTTTGAGGAGGCGCTGGAGAGAGACACCGGTTGGTATAGCCTGTCGGGTGGAGCCGATCCGTGCCAGGGCATCTGCTTGGTCGTTGTCGGCCCGTGGCATGTGAAGGAACTCGCACCCTTCAAAGTACCCACTGATCTGCTGCACGAGGAATCGATAGCTCGCCATGTTTGCATCCTTGGCATCCCAGTCGCCAGATGACCGCTGGACCACCAAGTCTGAGTCGCCATAACACAGGATCCGGCGTATGCCGAGCTCTTTCGCTAACCGGAGCCCGTGTATGAGCGCCTCGTATTCGGCCACGTTGTTGGAGGCGGCAAAGTGGATTTGCAGCGTGTATCTGAGCTTGTCGCCTTTGGGAGAGGTGAGGATGATGTCGGCTCCCAAGCCGGTGCGCATCTTGGACCCATCGAAGTGCATCCGCCAATGAGTAGAGTCGGGAGCCGGGGGTAGGTACTGGGTCTCGGCCCACTCGACGAGGAAGTCGGCCAATGCTTGGGACTTGATGGCGGTGCGGGGCTGGTAGAAGATTGTGTAAGGCGCCAGCGCAATGGCCCATTAAGCCACCCAGCCGGATGCGTCCCGGCTGCCTATGATCTCGGCAAGCGGGGCTGTGCATACGACCGTGATGGGATGCTGTTGAAAGTAGGGCTTCAGTTTCTTGGCAGCGAAGTACACTCCATAGCACATCTTCTGGTAGTGTGGGTAGTTTTGCTTTGAGCTGGACAGTACTTCGCTTAGATAATATACCGGCCTCTGGACTAGCTGGGCTCAGCCTTCTTCTGGGCGCTGGACCACGATGACTGTACTGACCACTCGGCTAGTTGCGGCAATGTAGAGGAGCATGGGCTCCTTCTCAGTCGGTGCCGCCATGACAGGTGGAGCAGTCAACATCTTTTTCAACTCATGGAAGGTTTGGTCTGCTTGCTCATTCCACTTGAAATGAGTGGATTTCTTCATGAGTCGGTATAGGGGGAGAGCCTTCTCTCCTAGCCGGCTGATAAAGCGGTTTAGGGAGGCCAGGCACCCAGTGAACTTCTGTACGTCTCGCAACTTGGTGGGAATCTCCATTCTCTCAATGGCCTTGATCTTCACAGGGTTGCACTCAATGCCGCGTTCGGAGACCAGAAAGCCTAGAAGCTGGCCGGCTGGTACTCCGAACACGCATTTCTCGGGGTTGAGCTTGATCTAGAATCGGCGCAAGTTGGCAAATGTTTCTTTGAGGTCTTCCAGAAGGGTGCCGCGCTTTTCTGTCTTCACCACAATATCGTCTACGTAGACGTGGGCATTTCTGCCGAGTTGCTTGAGGAGGCATTTCTGCATGCAACGCTGAAAAGTGGCACCGGCATTCCTCAAGCCGAATGTCATAGTCAGGTAACAGAAAGCTCCGAATGGTGTGATGAAGGCGGTCTTCAGGTGGTCTGCTGGGTCCAACTTAATCTGGTGGTATCCTGAGTAGGAATCCAAGAAACTCAACACCTCGCATCCGGCTGTGGAGTCTATTACTTGATCAATCCGTGGCAGAGCAAACGGATCTTTGGGGCAGGCCTTGTTGAGGCTAGTGTTGTCTATACACATACGCCATTTGTTGTTCTTCTTCAACACCAAGACTGGGTTGGCAAGCCACTCTGGGAAAAACACTTCCATAATAAAGCCGGCGGCAAGGAGCCGGGCTATCTCTTCTCCTACGATTCTTCTCTTCTCTTCTGACAATCGGCGGAGGGGTTGCTTGACCGGCTTCGCGTCCGCTTGGACGTGTAACTTGTGCTCGGCGAAATCCTTCGGAACACCCGGCATGTCCTTTGGGGACCATGCAAAGATGTCTCGATTCTCATGGAGGAAGTCGACGAGCTCGCCTTCCTATTTACTGTCCAGGTTTGCACCAATGACTGCAAACCTCTCCGGGTTCTCCGGGTCCAGAGGTATCTTCTTCGTCTCCTTGGCCGGCTGGAAGGAGTCCTGCGCATCATATTCCTTGGGGTTGGGGGACAAGGCCGACTGCTTGCCGGCCATGGCCACAACTCGCTCCAGCATCTTCTTCTCTTCTGCCGCTACGAGGGACTCGGCCAGCCGGCTGCTGGCTGCAGCGCACTCGATGGACTTCTTGTAGTCGCCGGCTACAGTGATGATCCCCTTCGAGCTCGGCATCTTCATCTTCAGGTAGTTGTAGTGGGGCACAGCCATGAACTTGGCCAGAGCTGGTCGGCCGAGCAAAGCGTGGTAAGGGCTTTCTAGATCCACTACCTTGAACCAGATTGCTTCTCGGCGAAAGTGATCCTTGTCTCCGAAGAGAACATCCATCTTGATCTTGCCGATCGGGGAACAGGACAGGCCGGGTACGATGCCATGGAACACGGTCCGGCTTGGCATGAGCTGTTTCGCCTTGAGGTTCAACTTCTCCATGGTGTCGCGGTACAGTATGTTGATACTGCTTCCGCCATCAATCAGAATGCGGGAGAATCGGACAGCCCGCCTCTCTGTTGCAAGGGTGACATCCAACACCAATGTGTAGGAGCCAGGGGACGGCATCACCTCTGGGTGATCGGCCCGGCTCCAGTTGATAGGCCTTTCGGACCAATGCATGAACTCGGGGTTGCTGGAGGCGACTGCGTTGACCTCTTGGTGCTGTCGGCGCCGGCTGCGCTTGTCTTCAACCTGGCTTGTGAAGACGATGTAGGCGGCGTGTTCATCAGGGAACTCATCTTGAATGGCTCCGACTGCTGGTCGAGCAGCCGGCTGGTGGGGGGCTGGAGGTGGCGGGCTGGGAGGCGGAGGCGGCACTAGCCCCTCGCCCTTGGAGATCCGGGTGAGCCAGTGGCACTTTCGGGTCGTGTGGTTGGACGGCTTCACGCCGCTGTGGAACTTGCAGGGGGCATCGAGAGTCTGCTCGTAGGAGAAGGCCGGCTGCCAAGCCGGCCTGCCACCCTTCTTCTTGGGAGCGGGCTGTTCTTCGGGCTGCTCGTCTTTGACTGTGGCCACCTGCCGACTTGTGGAAGGCGGCATAGGGGCCTTGCGCTTGTGGTCGTTCTGGTAGGGGCGCCGATTGGAGTCGCCAGCCGGCGTCTTAGGAGCCGGAGCGAGCACCTTCCCAGAGGCGTCCACTCGGAGCTCGGTCTTCATCGAGGAGTCGGCTGTGGCGTACTTGTCTGCAATGACCAGCAGCTCGTCGAGGGTAGCCGGCTCATCGCAGAGGAGTCGGTGCTTGTGGAGGGTGCCCTCTCGGCACCCGGCGGTGAAGTATTCGATTGCTTGAACCTCGTGCACCCCCTCGCAGGAGGTGCAGAGCTCGGCCCATCGCGTGAGGTAGTCGCGGGTCGATTCGCTGGGCCCTTGGATGCATAAGGAGAGCTGGCGGGGCTTGGGAGGCCGCTTGTACGTGCTGGTGAAGTTGCGGACGAAGACTTCCGTGAAGTCCAGCCAGCTGTTGACGCTGTAGGGCTTGAGGCTATTGAGCCAGGTGCGTGTCGTGCCTTGCATCATGAGAGGGACGTACTTCATGGCTACGCGCCTGTTGCCGTTCGCTATGCTGACGGCGGTAGAGTAGTCGATGAGCCAATCTTCCGGCTTCACAGAGCCGTTGTACTTGGGCGTGTCTCTGGGGAGCGAGAATCCTTTGGGGAAGGGCTCGTCGCGGATGCGGGGGCCAAAGCATGGTGGGCCGACATCGTCTTCTTCTTCTAGCGCCAGGGATCGAGCTAGGCGGTCGATCCGGTGGCGGGCGTCGTTCTCGCCGACTCCCTCGCGGTGGCCTAGTCGGCCACCGAGAGTCGGATGCGTGACAGGCGGCGGGGTGAGACATCTCTCCCCACGAGGCGGGGGAGGAGGCGGATTGCCTTGGCGCTCCAGTGCTCGAGGGCGGCCTTCCGCGTCGCGCTCGATGGTGATTCGAGTCCGGCTGCGGCTAGCAGCCGGCTCCTTGTCTTTCCTTGCGCGGGCGCCGCTCACAGTCGGCGACCGGGATGTCGCGGCGTGCTCTCGGCGTGGGGGAGGACTCTCAGCGCGGGCGCCGGCTTCATGCCGTTCTGCAGCCGCATCGATCAGCTGCTGGATGCGCCTTGTCATGTAGGGGAGCTCATTAGCCCCCACCCATTCAGCTCTTCTGCGGCCGCCTGAGCGGCTCGCAGATTCTCGAGCGGTGTGACGTAGACGGGGCGGTCTGGCCCCAGCATGCCGGCGATGGCCGCGCCGCGCTTCTTGACGAGGTCGGCTCGGCTCGGCCCGCCGTGAGGCGGCGTACCAAAAGCGGCGCGGTCGACTTCGTGCTGGTGGGCCTTGGTGAGGCGTCTCATGGAGGCTATCTTCTGGCCCTCCGCGATGAGGGCGAGGTGGCGTGCCTCCAGGGTCTCGGCGTCGGCATCGGCCGGGATGGGGACGGGCAAGTCATGCATCGCCGCTTGTAGGGCGTCGTGGGCGTTCTCGCCCGAGTCGGCGACGTGGCTGATGACCAGCACCTCAGTGACAGCGCTGCTGCCGCTGTCAGCTCGAGGGAGAGGGTCGTCGAAGACTACCACGTCGGAGGGGTAGGCGTCGAACGATGCCGTGTCGGAGTCGACAAGCATCGGGTCGTTGGAGCCGACCGACTCCAAGTCTACAGCAAGTTCGCTGGAGACGTGAAGCTGGTCGAGGAGGCTGACGAGGCAGCTCTCGGGGTAGTCCGTGCCCGCGTCGGACGCGGGCTCGTCGGAGATGCGAGTCTCGCCAAGAAGATCGGCGAGGCAGCTTGCTGCGCAGGCATCGTCGACGCCTTGCAGCGCGTCGGGGCAAGCGTCGTCGGGCGTAGTAGGCTGGCTGTGCTCGCGGGGGAGAAAAAGGGTTCCCGTCCAGAACAGGTCTCCGGACGACGGTGCACCTGGCCCCACGGTGGGCGCCAAATGTCGGGTGGTAGGTGCGACATATGCCAACGGGTGGCTTATCATTGTGGGAGCCGGTAAAACAACGCCGGTGCGTGGAAATGGGATGAGGCGAAGACATGCACGCCGGCGGATCTTACCCAGGTTCGGGGATCTCCGTGGAGATAACACCCCTAGTCCTGCTCTGGGGGTCTCCGCATGATCACTAGATCAATACAAGTAGCTACAAGCGCTCCTTGAACTGTTTGGCTAGAGGAAGAGGAAGGACAAGGCTAGCTCTCCTTTTCTCTCTAGGTGGTGTGTCGAATTCTATGAGATCAACCCCTTTGCATGGGTGCCCTGGGGGGTTTATATAGGCCTACCCCCAGGGGTACAATGGTAATCCGGCTGGGCGCGGGTTCCCAGCCGTCAGTGTCTATGCTCGTCGGCTTCTCCGCTGATCATTGGGGCCCGCCGACTGGTGGGTCCTGCCAGCTGCCAGCCTCTTAGCCGGCAGGCCGGCCCCACCGCTTGGGGGCTTTGTCGGCGGGTGGTTACTGTTGCCTCGCCTCTGATGACGAGGGCTTCGTCGAGGTAAGCGTGGCTACAGTGTCGCCGTCTTGCGAGCTCTAACTGTAGCCTTACCTCGTCTTGTCTCCTTAATGAGGCACATGCTTCGAGGGAGGGAGGCAGCCGGCTATTGGGAGCCGGCCACACCCCTGGCCGATTAGAGGGGGCTAGGCCGCCTTCGGGTGTCTCTCTGGCAAAGGGGCCCACCGCCCACGGGCCGTACTGGCGCCTGTCGTGGGTGACGTCGAGGCCAACATGGCTACAGTGCCGCGTCGGATGGGGGTGGCTGGCCCGTGCGGCGCCCTGTGGCGATGCCTGTTCCGGGATTCGGGGGTAGTGGGCTGTACTGCGGCCACACCCCATCCTATCGCCGTTATGTGGGTACAGTATTAGTGGGTGCACTCTTGGCCGGCTTCTGGGAGCCGGCTTTATTCATGACCGGCTTCTAGGAGTCGGCTTTCTTCATGGCCGGCTTCTGGGACTCGGTCCTCTTGGGGCCGGCTCCCTGGAGTCGGCTATCTCGTATCTTTCTTGGAGGAGGTTTTTGAGGCTGGGTTGCCTTCTGGGAGTCGTCCCTCGGCCGGGGGAAGGCGGCCCTATGCTTTGTATGCTTGAAAGCTTGAATGGCCTGGTAATTTTTCGAAGAGCCAGGGGGAATCGGTTAGGCTACCCGTGGCCATTTACTCCGACACGTACCGCAAAACGGAGGAAACGGCCTTGTGTTCGACCGGCCACGTTCGAAACGGGATCCTGTTCATCGGGAGGGGTCCGGCGTACCACAAAACGGACCTCCTACGGTCGAAACGGGGGTCCCATTGATCGGGAGGGGTGTGGCGTACCGCAAAACGGAGGAAACGGACTTGTGTTGGAGCGCTACGGTCGAAACGGGGGTCCGGTTGATCGGGAGGGGTGTGGCGTACCGCAAAACGGGACTCCGCGGGATACTGTTCATCTCCACTGTCGACCTCCTCCAGCCTCCACGAGCTACCGTCGACCTCCTGCAGCCTCCACGGGCTCCTGTTCATCCAGCCTCCACCGCGCGCTACTCCACCGGCTACTGTTCAACCACCCCTCCACGGGCACCCCTCCACCGTCTACTGTTCATCCAGCCCTCCACACCACGGGGTCCTGTTCAACCACCCCTCCACGGGCACCCCTCCACCGTCTACTGTTCATCCAGGCCTCCACACCACGGGGTCCTCTTCATCCAGAGGCAACGCCACCGCTCACTGTTCATCCACCCCCCACCCCCCCCCCCCCCCGCAATGCTCACTGTTCATCCAATCGATCGGCTTCAGTTAGCAGCAGTAGCGAAGGAATCGCTCGATCGGGTTCAGTAACGCGTAGCCTGCAATGCAATCGCTCGGGTTCAATTAGAGCCAAACGCCTCGCTCGGGTTCAGTTAGAGCCAACGCCTCGCACACGCGCGTACGTGTACGAGAGAAACGCGCATCGCTCGGCCCCCGACCTCCCACAGTAACCGGGAACTCCCCGAAATTTTCCTCCCCCTCACTTCTACCATGGTTTTTTCCGTCATGGACGGCCCAAAGAATGTCATGCAGCTGCGTCTCCGGCCCGCCCAGGACGAAAAGCCCATTTTCTGTCATGATTTTTTGTCATATAAGTAGGAGCCCACCACATCTATGATGATACCGGGTTTTGTCACAATTATCGTCATAGAAGTGTCATATGTATGACAGAAAAATAATTCGTTCGGCCCAAAATGTCACGGATGTGTCTTTTTTTGTAGTGGGATAAGCTGTACTAGCTATCCCCTTTCAAATTGGCCGTTGTTGGCTCCCTTCCAGCTCAATATTTGGAAAGAGGACCAGGGCCTATATAAATAGGACTAGCCACCACGGTAGGGGGCATCTGATCTTGAGCCAACCCTTAGCCGCTCACCGAGCACAAGAACACCTCAACCTCAGGAGGTTGTTCTTCCCCTTGTACTGTTCATCATCAGCCCAAGAGGCAATCCACCACCACCACACTAGAGTAGGGTATTACACCACAACGGTGGCCCGAACTAGTATAAATCTTGTGTCTTTTCTGTTGTGGGTTAGTCGAGTTCATCCGTGAGATCTTAGCAAGCTAGGGCGTGGATCGGTAGGGGGGAAAGAACTTCGCGCGCACCCCAGAGTTCGAACCTTAAGGGTTTTGCCGAAACCCGTGATCCGACAGTGTCGATGGTGGCCTCGAAGACGAGGTGCTCCTCCAAGATCTGGCGGTCAACACGCATGTCAGCCATAGCGACCTCGTTCGCGCGTGCGGCCGCATGCTACTCAGCTCCACATTATACTGCGTGTAAAATGGTTGTGGGCGGCGCTTAATTGGAGGAGGAGGGCAGTGATTTCGGTGGAAGGTGTCGCTCCGTCAGTCGGGGCATGTGGGACGGGAAAGGAGGAGGATGGTGTGGGTGGCATGTGGATTACCTGACCATATCGATGAGGCCGCGCAGCAAGAAGAATGATCGGCGGCGAGGAGGCCGCACAGCAAGAAGAAGAGTCACCGACAAGGAGGCGGTGCTACAAGAAGAAGGGTCGCCGGCGAGGAGGCGGGGCTGCAAGAAGAAGGGTAGCCGGCAAGGAGGCAGCACTGCAAGAAGAAGGGTCGCCGGCGAGGAGGCTGAGCTGCCAATAAGCAGCAATGAAGGTTTGAACTTGGAAAGCAAGGAGGAACAGTGGAAATGTGGCTTTGGGTAGGAGGGAGGGGGCGGGGAGATAGATATTTCCACGGTGGAAAAAAATTCGCTCGGTGCCGCGAGAAACTGGCGCGCAAGTGTGGTCCAAGTGGGGGCGGTGGACTGTAGAAGACGAAGCTTCCTGCGTAAGCAAGACAAGACGATGCACCAAGATATTTTATATCGCATCCCACATGATTCTTTCTAGTAAACTGTTTGTGGTATACCTGATTTTTTCATTATGTTTTGAAAGACAAAATGGTGTTACGGAGGGAAAGGATGGTGTTTGAATTGCTAGAACATTTACGTACAGTGAACATGCAACTAGTACATGAGTGTCGTGTTTAAATTTGGAATTATTCTGGGTTCGTTTGGCATTTTTATGCATTAATTGAGTTTCTGGGCATTTAATGTGCATAATTCAAATTTGAACTACAAGCACATGCTCCAATGCACCAAAGTTTGCTGAAAATCACATGTGTGCCTTTGGCTGAATTTATAGGTCCAATGCAAGAAATGGGAATAAAATTCAAACATCTGGGTGTCGTGGCTCGGCCGGAATGATTGAGAAACTTGGTTTTTTAATTCGTGTAAATCCAAAACATGGCTGAAAATCATGAAACTTGGCATGGTGTCATGACATGGCACCAACATGCTGCAGTAATTTTTTGGCTGAACTGGGACAAGCTTTTCTGTAAGCTTCTTGCAAACCGGAGATTCCCTCAAGAAGGCTACTGGTTCCGAGAGGGAACGTGTCACCTCCGTGTGCGAAACGACATACGTACACTGCCTTCTCCCGCCTTAATTTTTTTACACAGGCAGATTAGACCAAATAGAAGTATCGTGCTAAATTTTGGAATTATTCCGTGTTCGTTTGGCCTTTTTATACATTAATTGAGTTTCTGCGCATTTAATGTGTATAATTCAAATTTGAACTACAAGCACGTGCTCCAGTGCACCAAAGTTGTTTGAAAAATCCCATGTGTGTCCTTGGGTGAATTTCTAGGTCCCATGCAAGAGATGGGAGTGAAATTCAAATATCTGGGCGTCGTGGCTTGGCCGGAAAGATTAAGAAACTTGGATTTTTAATTCCTGTAATTCCAAAACACGCCTGAAAGTCATGAAACTTGGCATGGTCTCATGACATGGCACCAACATGATGCGGTAATTTTTTTGGCCGAATTGGGACAAGCTTTGGTGTAGGCTTCTTGCAAACCGGAGCTTCCCTCAAGAAGGCTCGTGGTTCCGAGAGGGAACGTGTCACCTCCGTGTGCGAAACGACATACGTACACTGCCTTCTCCCGCCTGTCACGACCGGTTTTCCAATAAAAATATTTATTGAGAAACCGATCCCTTTTACGGACCAGTAGAGAAGAATCCTTCTCACTGGTAGACAATTTCTTGATCACAGAAGAAAAACCAGGAGTACTAAATATAATACAAGGTTGAGCGGAGACGGCTCAACAATTTATTACAAGCACGCCGATATTACACATAAAGGCGGATAGGGTGGCATAACTACTGACTCACAATAAAAGCGGTGGTGGATATGTCACAGTGGAGTGGGTGACATGACTCCTGAATCTAACAGCTCATCGAGCGTCGGAGTGAGGCTCGAAGATTCTTATTGTGGGTGGCGGAAGCGTATATAATACAAGTGACCAAAATCCAGCATCGCACGGGACTGGCTGGGACTCCTCTAGGCGTCGGACTCACTATCAAACTATTCCTCCATGAGATCGCCTTCGTCAACATCTGGCCAAATCAACAAGCCAGGTGAGTACTATGAAAGTACTCGCAAGACAGTTTGGACATAAGATATAACAAATGTAAACATGATGCATATGAACAGATTAATAATGCGCACTCAGACAATGAGATAGCAATGCATGGGAAATAAAAAGGAAGTCGGGCGGTAGTCCTCCCGAAATCCCAATGTAATACTGAAGGCCAATCGAGTGTCTGAATGACTCCTCGAAAGGATACAAATAAAATAACAATGCCGCAGTCGGGCGTCAAGGCGACACCGCATAAAGGGCTTATAATGGAATATAAATGACAGTGCATGCCATAGTCGGACGTCTGAGCGACATCACATAAAGGGCTTATATCAAAAGTAAATAACGAGTGTGCCACAGTCGGACGTCTGAGCGACATCACATAAAGGGCTTATATCAAAAGTAAATAACGAACGTGCCACAGTCGGACGTCTGAGCGACATCTCATAAAGGGCTTGTATTGAAAGTAAATGACAAGGGTGCCACAGTCGGACGTCTGAGCGGCATCACATAAAGGGCTTATATTTCATAACTCAATATTTCAGTAGCTCATGAATTTAAATCATTTGAAGGGAATATTCAGGTACGAGATAAAAAAAAAGGTTAGTCCATCCACAGGAATAACGTTCAACCGGGTTTACCACTCAAGCTTGTTCACTGGGGATTTCCCACGGAAACTGACATGGGGACTGACATGGATATGGATATGCTGGCCACGGTCTTTGACCTTGGACACGATGACTCGGAAGGATTTGACTCTGCAGAGTTTGTACTATTTAACCACAGCTAACGGATTTCAGTAGTCACAGGGGACTAGTTCCGTTTACGGTGTTTTAGGAGAAACACATCTAACCAGTACACACCCATTCAACATTCCGTTTCCAGGAATCACCCCAAGCAACGTTCAAGAAAAACCTTGAGACGGGGAGGCTACAACCTCGCATAGCATGGGATCAAATTTATACCGCGCGCTCTAAGGGGTGCCCCCCTCTCGGTCCCAATCGGAAACACCCATGCCCCCTGACCGGATGACTGGCTTTAATCCAGGGCCATGGAACCCTCATCCCGGCCCCTCTATTTGGTGTGTACAAGGAAAGAGGTTAGCAACTTACTAAACCGTATTCTTGGCAGAAAACATGTGGCAGCACGAAAGGGGAAGAACGGTAACGTGGCTCAGTCCACGTTAACGTCGGAGTTTATCGGATGACGTAAGAATGGCATGCTACAACAATACCATCTTACTACCTTTCATGTCACCACATGATCAGGTCATCTCTCATCAAAGATCACAGTAACTTCGAAGCACACTGCTAGTTGCCTTGCATGCAACGTAATACTCACCGATGCTCATATGCCATGCACAAACCATTCAAGCAAACATGCAAAACACTCATCATATCAAAGGTTCAAACATGCTTGCCTGGTTCGGAGAAGTCGGAGTCTAGCTCGGCGAAGTTCGCGGCTCCGTCACCTCCTCCGGAACCTACGATATAACGAAACCGTATACTAACGTGAAAACCGTTGCGTGTATAAAAATTGTTCCAAATTTTTTCCAAATAAATACTATAAAAAACTAGACAAAAATATAAGACTGACAGAAAAAGAATCAATCAAAAAGAATCTTCTGTTAAAAAGATATAAGGGTTTTAGTCCAAGGACTAATCTATGATGAAACAGAAAAGAACCAGGGACTTGTTTGAAAAACCAGAAAACGCTTCGGTAAGAAATACGTTAGCCCAGAGAGAAAACACATTTTGCCCGAAGGCGCTTTCAGAAAACGGTTCGAAGGAGAAAGGAGAGAGGCTGACGGGGGGGTCCCACCCGTCAGGTTCAAAACTTCCAACGGAGCTCGCCGGCGCCCGAAGACTGCGGTGGTCGCCGGCGTTGAACCACGGCGAGTCAGAGTGATCGGAGGGTACCTACGGGTTCAGGGTGTTCTTCCGCGTCGGTGGGTGGTGGACTTGACCGTCGGTGAGCACCACATCGACGGCAACACTATCTCCGGCGGACGGTGGTCCGGGCGATGGTGGAGCTCTCTGGTGGGTGCTGCAAGCTTCAAATTGATGCGCGGGTCAGAAGAGTGGATGCACTAGGAGACTACTGGCATGAGCTGAGAGGTAGGGGTGCACACACGGGGGTGAATCGAGCTGGGTCCCGAAGCGGGTCGAGGCGGCCGGAGTTGGGGAAGAAGACTCCCCCGGGGGCTGCCCAGTGGCTTGGCGTGGTACTAGAGGTGTGTAGAGGTGGTGCGGGTTCGAGTTCGAGCTCGGGACCTCCTTTTATAGGCGATCCGAGGGGGTGGCCGTGAACGGGATAACGCCGGCGAGAAATTACGGTGAGGCAGAGGTTGGGCAGGGGGTTTAGGTGGCTAGGCATCATCGTGGAGGATCACTGGTGTCGTTCCTCCGCTAAACCTCGGTCGGGCTTGGTGTAATGCGCCGGTCCTCGACGGAACGGCCGTACGGGCACGGCGGCGGCAGGGAGCGCGCTCTGCGCCTACCAGTTCACGACGACGGACCTGCAGCGTGCACGGGTGAGTGGATGGCCACGCGGTGGCCACTGGTGGCTTGGGCGGCGCTGGACGGCGCCGTCCAACGCTGCGCCTCTCTCGCAGCCGCAAAGGGCGCTGCTGCCGTCGCTCACGGGGTGGCGCACCTCCACCAGCTCGTCGCCGACGCCCGCAAGCTTCCAGGCGATTGTGCGGCGCAGGGATAAGAAGGAAGCACAGGGCGCAAGGCGCCACCGCGACTACTGGCGAGATCGAGATAGGTTCCTGAAGAAAACGACATCGGCCACTGAAACTGCACCTCTGAATTTTCTGAACTTGACAGTAACAGTGCCCTTCAGGTGTTCGACGAAATGATTTGGCATGAGGAAAAAATTTCTGGAGCTGGGACTTGGTGAGGTGACCTCTCGATGCATCCAGAGGCTGCCTGAATTTTCTTAGATTTTTAGGAGGAGAAAACAAATGAATTTCATCAAATTTGAGAAATGTGGTCCAAACTTGCAGCAAGCACAAATTGAAATATTTGAACTGGAGACCAGTGGATCTTCATGGATCTTGGTTGAGGGCTCTAAGGACTAGCCAGGGAAATTTGTTTGGAGGCAAAACTCAAAGGAGAAAAGGTAGTTCCTTTGTACATCTCCAAGAGCCAAAGTAGAGGACAGAAAAAGTTTTTGATTAGAAATAAATGGAAACAAAATCATGGGTGAGTTCAACTTGCTGGATTTGAAGTTTATTTTGACACAAAGATGGGGAATGGCTTTTGGGAGGGGATTTCCACTCATGTCATGGCAAGAGGAGATTTTGAAAGGGAAAAGATCACTCCAAATGCCATAGGGCTATTAAAAGAATTTTCAAAAACTTTCCCAAATGAAAAACATTTGTGATGAGTCAACATAAGATGGAAAAACCTCCAAGGCCAAAGACCAAGTCTTGGGTGAATCCAAACAAAATACTTGTCATAAAAGAAATTTTTTGAGAGGGAGAGTTCTTTAGAAGAAAATTTTAAATAACCTCCCTCAAATCAAATAGAAGTTTGAAAAAGCCAAATAAAATTTTTGGGTGTCACAACACCTACCCCCTTAGGAAAAATCTAGTCCCCGAGATTTCAGCTGATCCTCAAATAGATGTGGGTACTCTGCCTGAAGAAAATCCTCACTTTCCCATGTTGCTTCATCCTCGGTGTGATTGCTCCACTGAACCTTGAAAAATTTAGTCGTTTTCTGGCGGGTTCTCCTTTCAGACTCTTCCAATATTTTTATTGGTCGCTCTCTGTAGGTGAGGTCTGGTTGCACGTCAATGCTTTCATGAGATACATGCTTATCCGGGTTGCTCCCACATTTCCTCAACTGTGAGACGTGAAACACGTCGTGGACGTCTGACAGCTCTTTGGGTAGGTCCAACTAATAGGCTACTGTGCCTCTTCGTGCAATTACATAGAAGGGTCCAATAAATCTTGGGGCTAGCTTCCCCTTAATTTTGAACCGTTGCAGGCCCCTCATAGGAGACACTCGTAGGTATACATATTCACCGGGTTCAAAGCTGACCTCACGATGTTTTCGATCGTAATAGCTCTTTTGTCGGCTTGAGCTGTCTTGAGTCTGTCCCTAATCTGTTGAACTTTCTCCTCGGCTTCCTTGAGCATGTCTGGGCCGAAGATATGACGGTCACCTGTTTCTGACCAGTTTAATGGGGTACGACATCTCCGTCCGTACAATGCTTCAAAAGGTGCCATTTGTAAGCTGGCTTGGTAACTGTTGTTGTATGCGAACTCGGCATACGGCAAACTTCCTTCCCAACTGGATCCATAGGTGAGCACACAGGCTCTCAGCATGTCCTCTAGGATTTGGTTCACGCGTTCAGTTTGTCCATCAGTCTGGGGGTGGTACGCTGTACTGAATGCTAGTTGAGTGCCCAGAGCTTGTTGTAAGTGATCCCAAAATTTAGAGACAAATTGAGTGCCTCGGTCGGATATTATAGTCTTTGGGACTCCATGCAGACAAACTATACGGGAGAGATAAAGCTTAGCAAGCCTTTGAGTGGAGTAGGTCGTCTTTACGGGAATGAAATGTGCCACCTTGGTTAGCCTATCTGTGATGACCCATATAGCATCATTTCCGCATTGTGATCGAGGTAGTCCGACGATAAAATCCATTCCAATTTCATCCCATTTCCACTCAGGTATCCTGTTTGGCTGTAGCAGTCCTGCTGGTTTTTGGTGCTCAGCTTTAATGCGCTGACACGAATCACAACAAGCAATGAATGTGGCTATATCCCTTTTCATACCGTGCCACCAAAATCTTTCCTGAATGTCTTTGTACATTTTGGTTCCTCCAGGGTGGATCGAATATGGGGCAGTGTGGCTTTCGGTTAGGATTTGTTGCTTGAGTTCCTCAATGTTTGGTACGCAAAGTCTGTCCCCGTACCATAATATTCCCTCATTGTCTGTGACGAACTCTGAAGCCTTGCCAAGGCTCAGTTTTCTCTTTATACCTTCGATGCTGGGATGTCCCTGCTGAGCCTTCTTAATTTGTTCCATTAGGGTGGGCTGTATCTCCAGATTTGATACGTTGCCCTCAGAGACTATCACCATGTTGAGTTTAGCGAACTCCTGCTGAAACTCGGGCCTCAAGTTCGGTGGACTGTCGTTGCCCGAGCTGGGGTTCCGACTAAGAGCATCTGCCACTACATTTGCTTTCCCTAGATGGTAGTGAATGCCGACATCATAGTCCTTGACCAATTCCAACCAGCGTCGTTGTCGTAAATTTAGCTCTGGTTGTGTGAAAATATATTTAAGGCTCTTATGGTCCGTATATATTTCACAACGATTTCCCAGTAGAAAGTGCCTCCACTCTTTGAGTGCATGGATGACTGCTGCTAGCTCCAAGTCATGAGTAGGATAATTTTCCTCATGCTTCCGTAGTTGCCTGGAAGCATACGCGACAACTTTGCCGTCCTGCATCAATACGCACCCGAGGCCCTTCCGGGATGCGTCACAATACACTTCAAAACTCTTGTGTATGTCTGGCACAACCAAAACCGGTGCTGTTGTTAGTTTCTTTTTGAGTTCTTGGAAGCTTTTCTCGCACGCTTCCGTCCATACAAATTTCTTGTCTTTCTTGAGCAACTGTGTCATTGGTTTTGCCACAGTGGAGAATCCTTCAATAAATCTTCGGTAATATCCAGCCATTCCTAGGAAACTCCGTACATCTGTTACGCTGGCTGGTGGTTTCCAGTCAAGTATGGCTTTGACTTTTTCTGGGTCTACGGCCACGCCTTCTTGGGTCAATATATGGCCTAGAAAACCGACTTGTCTTAGCCAAAATTCACATTTGCTAAATTTGGCGTACAATTGATGTTTCCTTAATTCTCCCAATACAATTCTGAGATGTTCAGCATGTTCTTCTGGTGTCCTTGAGTATACCAGAATATCATCAATGAACACCACGACAAGTTTGTCCATAAATTTCATAAACACTTTGTTCATGAGGTGGACGAAATATGCGGGGGCGTTCGTCAGTCCAAATGGCATTACTGTGAACTCATATAATCCGTATCTGGAGGTGAATGCTGTCTTAGGGATATCTTCTGTCCGTACTTTTAATTGATGATATCCCGATCTTAAATCAATGTTTGAGAACACCTTGGCTTGTGCGAGCTGGTCAAACAAATAATTTATCCGTTGCATCGGATATTTGTTTTTGATTGTGACCATATTGAGAGCTCGATAGTCTATGCACACTCTCAGTGTCCCACCTTTTTCTTGGCGAATAATACTGGCGAACCCCAAGGTGAGGAGCTGGCTCGAATAAATC
Organism: Aegilops tauschii subsp. strangulata; assembly: GCF_002575655.3. NCBI lineage: Eukaryota > Viridiplantae > Streptophyta > Magnoliopsida > Poales > Poaceae > Aegilops > Aegilops tauschii. The sequence continues at coordinate 141,412,634 of NC_053037.3, forward strand.
CTTTGTCCAGTAATTCCTTTATTTTCTTCTTCAATTCTACCAACTCTGAGGGTGCCATTCTATAAGGTTTCTTATAGATGGGGGTGGTGCCAGGTGCTAGTTCAATGCTGAATTCTATCTCTCGGTCTGGTGGCATGCCTGGTAGTTCTTCAGGAAATACGTCGGGAAACTCGCACACCACTGGAACTTTTCTAAATTCCGAAATGTCCACTTTGTTCAACTTTGGTTGCCGTGACCGTGGTCTCTCTTGAGCTGTAACCTTTATTGTCTTGCCGTGATGGTGAGTGAGGATTACAGTCCGATTGAAACAGTCAATAAATCCCTTGTTGGTGGTTAACCAGTCCATTCCTAGGATAACATCCAGTCCTTTATTTTCCAACACGATGAGATTTGCCGAGTACGATGTCTGGGGCATTCTGTGCTTCTTCCTTGGTCACATGGTTCAGGTGACCCTTCCTGTGATTGTTGTTGGGATTGAAATTGTTACGCTTGGGGGCTGGATTATTCCCACCATTGTTCGGCTTGGGGACCGAGTTCCTTGGTTTTGGGCACTGTTTGGCATAGTGCCCTTCCTCTCCACAAGCATAGCAAGTGACCCCTGGACGGTATGTAAAGTCCTTGTCCCTTGAATGAAACTGTCTGGTTGGCCTTAGAGCAGTAGTCGTGGATTTTCCCGCTTCATTTCTCTGAACATCAGTCTTGCTCCGGTTGTTGCGGGCAAGAGTCGTCTTGTCCCTTTTTCGCTTACGAATATCCTCCAGACTGCGGCGCTCATTCTCCAACGTAATGGCCTTGTCGACCAGAGTTTTGAAATCTGGGAAAGTGTGTACGACCAGTTGGCATTTTAGTGCTGGCGCCAGGCCGTCCAATTTTTTTCCATCCTTTTGTTCTCAGTCATATGCTCATCGTAGGCATAACGAGATAGCTGGGTAAACTGACTGTTGTATTCCGTCACTGTCATGCCTCTCTACTTGAGGTCATCAAACTCCCTTTTCTTGATTTTTATAATGCTCCTGGGGATGTGCGCCCCACGAAAACCTTCCTTAAACTCTTCCCAGGTGATGTTAGGTTCACTGGGATGCATGTGTAGGAAGTTTTCCCACCATGCTGCAGCTGCTCCAGTGAGGTAGTGAGGTGCATAAAGCACCTTCTCATGGTCAGAACATTGAGCAATAATCAACTTTCTTTCGATGTCTCGAAGCCAATCATCGGCTTCAAGCGGCCTATCAGTGTGAGCAAACGTTGGAGGGCGTGTCTTCTGTAGCTCAGACAACTTGGAGTGCGGTTGGTATGGCTCATGGTGATTTCCCATATTGATGACGTGATTCATCATTTCTTGGTGTTGCTGCTGGCTTTGCTCGAAAAGGCGGCATACTTGAGATAAGGCTGCCTCGCTGTCCTATTGACTAGACTGCCCTGTGTGAAGTTGTTGCTTGTCTGTGTTCCATAAAATTCTTCGGGTGGATTTGGCATGGAACGAGTCCACGGACGAGACATTTTCCACTCTGGGGTATTATTTTGCAAAACTCATGAGAAGAACTGTGTGGCACAAGGAAAATTTTGCAAAGGCGAAAATTATAAAAGACCTCAAGATTTTTCAAGAAAATATTTGATTGCGCACGGAGAAGGACTGCTCAGTACATATCTTACACGCGATACGCAAACATACGATACATCACTCAGGATGTGCGTACACACTCCTGACATGTTATTTAGGCTAGCACACTCCTCCGGGATCCTACATGTTGCGCACACAACTACTACAAACTTATGTACATATAAAACATATCATACATGCAGACACATCGCGCGGCTACTAGGCGCACTCAGTCGGAGATGGTGAAGATGTCCTTCCCCCTGCCGAGGGTAAGACCCAGCGGTGCAGGAGACTCAACCTCCACCTCCTCCCTAATAGGCTCCAGGCGCGTAGCACTGCGCTGAGGAGAAGGCGCGGGCGCGACAGGCGGTGGTGTGGGTGCGGCAGGCGGTGCAGCTCTGACTGGAGTAGGAGCAATGACCTGGTCGAACTCCTCAGTGGTAGGCAGACGGCGAGCGGTGGCCAAAATGGCTGGTGAATAGGATGCTGAGGACGAGACGAACGTCAGTGGCGGTGCCATGTGGAGAAGCTCCCTCCTGTTGGCAGAACAGCCCCGAACTAAGTCCATGCGGGCAGCCACAAGATCGTCCACGAGGTTGTCGAAAGCTGCCTCCAGAGCTTTGAGATACTCAACAAGCATCTCGATAGCTTCATCTCGCTCTCCCCTATGGCAGGCGAATGCATAGTGACAAGTATATGGCACATGGCATGGGAGGTAGCGGTAGCGACGAGTCTTCATCGTAGGAAGAATATCCCGAAGGCGAGCTATCGCCTCATGGGCGGCCATCTGCATGGCATGCCTCTCCGTAGGCATGGCCCTTCCCACAAAACGGAAGTGGCGAGATGCAGAACGTCCTCCCTTGAATTGCACCACGGCCTGGTGCATAGACACGTCATCGCTGAGCTTGTGCTGGTAAAGCATGAACTCCGGACGAGTCGATGGCCCGATCGTGAGCTTGGTGATGGAGACGAGGAGTTTGACAAACCCCTCGGGCACATTAGTGAACACCCGAGTCTCGCAGTCGCTGCCAGCCATCTACAAAAGTAGGGAAAAATTCTGAGTAGTCAAATCATAAATTTATGATGACCAACAGAAAATAGCTACATTTGCAAAATGCTGAAAAAGCACTAAAGACGCTAATAACCGATTAGCGATCGCACCTAGTGGCTTCCTACAGTCAGCCTGGCTCTGATACCAAGCTTTTCACGACCGGTTTTCCAATAAAAATATTTATTGAGAAACCGATCCCTTTTACGGACCAGTAGAGAAGAATCCTTCTCACTGGTAGACAATTTCTTGATCACAGAAGAAAAACCAGGAGTACTAAATATAATACAAGGTTGAGCGGAGACGGCTCAACAATTTATTACAAGCACGCCGATATTACACATAAAGGCGGATAGGGTGGCATAACTACTGACTCACAATAAAAGCGGTGGTGGATATGTTACAGTGGAGTGGGTGACATGACTCCTGAATCTAACAGCTCATCGAGCGTCGGAGTGAGGCTCGAAGATTCTTATTGTGGGTGGCGGAAGCATATATAATACAAGTGACCAAAATCCAGGATCGCACGGGACTGACTGGGACTCCTCTAGGCGTTGGACTCACTATCAAACTCTTCATCCACGAGATCGCCTTCGTCAACATCTGGCCAAATCAACAAGCCAGGTGAGTACTATGAAAGTACTCGCAAGACAGTTTGGACATAAGATATAACAAATGTAAACATGATGCATATGAACAGATTAATAATGCGCACTCAGACAATGAGATAGCAATGCATGGGAAATAAAAAGGAAGTCGGGCGGTAGTCCTCCCGAAATCCCAATGTAATACTGAAGGCCAATCGAGTGTCTGAATGACTCCTCGAAAGGATACAAATAAAATAACAATGCCGCAGTCGGGCGTCAAGGCGAGAACGCATAAAGGGCTTATAATGGAATATAAATGACAGTGCATGCCACAGTCGGACGTCTGAGCGACATCACGTAAAGGGCTTATATCAAAAGTAAATAACGAGCGTGCCACAGTCGGACGTCTGAGCGACATCACATAAAGGGCTTATATCAAAAGTAAATAACGAACGTGCCACAGTCGGACGTTTGAGCGACATCTCATAAAGGGCTTATATTGAAAGTAAATGACAAGGGTGCCACAGTCGGACGTCTTAGCGACATCACATAAAGGGCTTATATTTCATAACTCAATATTTCAGTAGCTCATGAATTTAAATCATTTGAAGGGAATATTCAGGTACGAGATAAATAAAAGGTTAGTCCATCCACAGGAATAACGTTCAACCGGGTTTACCACTCAAGCTTGTTCACCGGGGATTTCCCACTGAAACTGACACGGGGACTGACATGGATATGGATATGCTGGCCACGGTCTTTGACCTTGGACACGATGACTCGGAAGGATCTGACTCTGCAGAGTTTGTACTATTTAACCACAGCTAACGGATTTCAGTAGTCACAGGGGACTAGTTCCGTTTACGGTGTTTTAGGAGAAACACATCTAACCAGTACACACCCATTCAACATTCCGTTGCCAGGAATCACCCCAAGCAACGTTCAAGAAAAACCTTGAGACGGGGAGGCTACAACCTCGCGTAGCATGGGATCAAATTTATACCGCGCGCTCTAAGGGGTGCCCCCCTCTCGGTCCCAACCGGAAACACCCATGCCCCCTGACCGGATGACTGGCTTTAATCCAGGGCCATGGAACCCTCATCCCGGCCCCTCTATTTGGTGTGTACAAGGAAAGAGGTTAGCAACTTACTAAACCGTATTCTTGGCAGAAAACATGTGGCAGCACGAAAGGGGAAGAACAGTAACGTGGCTCAGTCCACATTAACGTCGGAGTTTATCGGATGACGTAAGACTGGCATGCTACAACAATACCATCTTACTACCTTTCATGTCACGACATGATCAGGTCATCTCTCATCAAAGATCACAGTAACTTCGAAGCACACTGCTAGTTGCCTTGCATGCAACGTAATACTCACCGATGCTCATATGCCATGCACAAACCATTCAAGCAAACATGCAAAACACTCATCATATCAAAGGTTCAAACATGCTTGCCTAGTTCAGAGAAGTCGGAGTCTAGCTCGGCGAAGTTCGCGGCTCCGTCACCTCCTCCGGAACCTACGGTATAACGAAACCGTATACTAACGTGAAAACCGTTGCGTGTATAAAAATTGTTCCAGAAATTTTCCAAATAAATACTATAAAAAAATAGACAAAAATATAAGACTGACAGAAAAAGAATCAATCAAAAACCATCTTCTGTTAAAAAGATATAAGGGTTTTAGTCCAAGGACTAATCTGTGATGAAACAGAAAAGAACCAGGGACTTGTTTGAAAAACCAGAAAACGCTTCGGTAAGAAATACGTTAGCCCAGAGAGAAAACACATTTTGCCCGAAGGCGCTTTCAGAAAACGGTTCGAAGGAGAAAGGAGAGAGGCTGACGGGGGGGTCCCACCCGTCAGGTTCAAAACTTCCAACGGAGCTCGCCGGCGCCCGAAGACTGCGGTGGTCGCCGGCGTTGAACCACGGCGAGGCAGAGTGATCGGAGGGTACCTACGGGTTCAGGGTGTTCTTCCGCGTCGGTGGGTGGTGGACTTGACCATCGGTGAGCACCACGTCGACGGCGACACTATCTCCGGCGGACGGTGGTTCGGGCGATGGTGGAGCTCTCCGGTGGGTGCTGCAAGCTTCAAATTGATGCGCGGGTCAGAAGAATGGATGCACTAGGAGACTACTGGCATGAGCTGAGAGGTAGGGGTGCACGCACGGGGGTGAATCGAGCTGGGTCCCGAAGCGGGTCGAGGCGGCCGGAGTTGGGGAAGAAGACTCCCCCGGGGGCTGCCCAGTGGCTTGGCGTGGTACTCGAGGTGTGTAGAGGTGGTGCGGGTTCGAGTTCGAGCTCAGGACCTCCTTTTATAGGCGATCCGAGGGGGTGGCCGTGAACGGGATAACGCCGGCGAGAAATTACGGCGAGGCAGAGGTTGGGCAGGGGGTTTAGGTGGCTAGGCATCATCGTGGAGGATCACTGGTGCCGTTCCTCCGCTAAACCTCGGTCGGGCTTGGTGTAATGCGCCGGTCCTCGACGGAACGGCCATATGGGCACGGCGGCGGCAGGGAGCGCGCTCCGCGCCTACCAGTTCACGACGACGGACCTGCAGCGTGCACGGGTGAGTGGATGGCCACGCGGTGGCCTCTGGTGGCTTGGGCGGCGCTGGACGGCGCCGTCCAACGCCGCGCCTCTCTGGCAGCCGCAAAGGGCGCTGCTGCCGTCGCTCACGGGGTGGCGCACCTCCACCAGCTCGTCGCCAACGCCCGCGAGCTTCCAGGCGATCGTGCGGCGCAGGGATAAGAAGGAAGCACAGGGCGCAAGGCGCCACCGCGGCTACTGGCGAGATCGAGATAGGTTCCTGAAGAAAACGACATCGGCCACTGAAACTGCACCTCTGAATTTTCTGAACTTGATAGTTACAGTGCCCTTCAGGTGTTCGACGAAATGATTTGGCATGAGGAAAAAAATTTCTGGAGCTGGGACTTGGTGAGGTGACCTCTCGATGCATCCAGAGGCTGCCTGAATTTTCTTAGATTTTTAGGAGGAGAAAACAAATTAATTTCATCAAATTTGACAAATGTGGTCCAAACTTGCAGCAAGCACAAATTGAAATATTTGAACTGGAGACCAGTGGATCTTCATGGATCTTGGTTGAGGGCTCTAAGGACTAGCCAGGGAAATTTGTTTGGAGGCAAAACTCAAAGGAGAAAAGGTAGTTCCTTTGTAAATCTCCAAGAGCCAAAGTAGAGGACAGAAAAAGTTTTTGATTAGAAATAAATGGAAACAAAATCATGGGTGAGTTCAACTTGCTGGATTTGAAGTTTATTTTGACACAAAGATGGGGAATGGCTTTTGGGAGGGGATTTCCACTCATGTCATGGCAAGAGGAGATTTTGAAAGGGAAAAGATCACTCCAAATGCCATAGGGCTATTAAAAGAATTTTCAAAAACTTTCCCAAATGAAAAACATTTGTGATGAGTCAACATAAGATGGAAAAACCTCCAAGGCCAAAGACCAAGTCTTGGGTGAATCCAAACAAAATACTTGTCATAAAAGAAAATTTTTGAGAGGGAGAGTTCTTTAGAAGAAAATTTTAAATAACCTCCCTCAAATCAAATAGAAGTTTGAAAAAGCCAAATAAAATTTTTGGGTGTCACACCGCCTTAATTTTTTTACACTGCCAGATTAGACCAAATAGAAGTACCGTGCTAATTTTTTGAATTATTCGGGTTTGTTTGGCATTTTTATACATTAATTGAGTTTCTGGGTATTTAACGTGCATAATTCAAATTTGAACTACAAGCACAGGCTCCAGTGCACCAAAGTTGTTTGAAAAATCACCTGTGTGTCCTTGAGTGAAATTATAGGTCCCATGCAAGAGATGGGAGTGAAATTCAAACATCTGGGCGTCGTGGCTCGGCTGGAAAGATTGAGAAACTTGATTTTTTTTATTTCCTGTAATTCCAAAACACGCCTGAAAATCTTGAAACTTGGCATGGTCTCATGACATGGCACTGACATGCTGCGGTATATTTTTTGGCCGAATTGGGACAAGCTTTGGTGTAAGCTTCTTTCAAACCAGAGCTTCCCTCAAGAAGGCTCGTGGTTCTGAGAGGGAACTTGTCACCTCCGTGTGTGAAACGACATACGTACACTGCCTTCTCCCGCCTTAATTTTTTACACAGCCAGATTAGACCAAATAGAAGTACCGTGCTAAATTTTGGAATTGTTCCGGGCTCGTTTCGCCTTTTTTATACATTAATTGAGTTTCTGGGCATTTAATGTGCATAATTCAAATTTGAACTACAAGCACAGGCTCCAGTGCACCAAAGTTGTTTGAAAAATCACATGTGTGTCCTTGGGTGAATTTCTAAGTCCAATGCAAGAGATTGGAGTGAAATTCAAACATCTGGGCGTCGTGGCTTGGCCGAAAAGATTGAGAAACTTGGTTTTTTTAATTCCTGTAATTCCAAAACACGCCTGAAAATCATGAAACTTGGCATGGTGTCATGACATGGCACGAACATGCTACAGTAATTTTTTGGCCTAATTGGGACAAGCTTTGGTGTAAGCTTCTTGCAAACCAGAGCTTCCCTCAAGAAGGCTCGTGGTTCTGAGAGGGAACGTGTCACCTCTATGTGCGAAACGACATACGTACACTGCCTTCTCTCGCCTTAATTTTTTTACACAGCCAGATTAGACCAAATAGAAGTACCGTGCTAAATTTGGGAATTATTCCGGGCTCGTTTTGCCTTTTTTATACATTAATTGAGTTTTTGGGCATTTAATGTGCATAATTCAAATTTGAACTACTAGCACATGCTCCAGTGCACCAAAGTTGTTTGAAAAATCACATGTGTGTCCTTGGGTGAATTTCTAGGTCCCATGCAAGATATGGGAGTGAAATTCAAACATCTGGGCGTCGTGGCTCAGCCGGAAAGATTGAGAAACTTGGTTTTATAATTCTTGTAATTCCAAAACACGCGTGAAAATCATGAAACTTGGCATGGTGTCATGACATGGCACCAACATGCTGCGGTAAATTTTTGGCCGAATTGGGACAAGCTTTGGTGTAAGCTTCTTGCAAACCGGAGCTTCCCTCAAGAAGGCTCGTGGTTCCGAGAGGGAACGTGTCACCTCCGTGTGCGAAACGACATACGTACACTGCCTTCTCCCACCTTAATTTTTTTACACAGCCTGATTAGACCAAATAGAAGTATCGTGCTAAAATTTGGAATTATTTCGGGTTCATTTGGCCTTTTTTATACATTAATTGAGTTTTTGGCCATTTAATGTGCATAATTCAAATTTGAACTACAAGCACATGCTCCAGTGCACCAAAGTTGTTTGAAAAATCACATGTGTGTCCTTGGGTGAATTTGTTGGTCCCATGCAAGAGATGGGAGTGAAATTCAAACATCTGGGCGTCGTGGCTCGACCGGAAAGATTGAGAAACTTGGTTTTTTAATTCCTGTAATTCCAAAACACGCGTGAAAATCATGAAACTTGGCATGGTCTCATGACATGGCACCAACATGTTGTGGTAATTTTTTTGTCCGATTTGCGAAGGCCCACACATAAACAATCAACAAAGTCATTTTGGAACAAGCGTTGTCACGTCACAAATCGGAAACACAAGTATTATTGAAACCGTGGGCGTTCGACTTACCAATTACGTGCGGCCACGTGTCCCTTTTTTATTGGCTAGGAGGTGCCATGCGGGGTAGCTATTTGAGTACGGGAGGCGTGCGATCAGACCCCTGCGCGTGCTCATTGGGTGGAGAGCCCTTTGACCGCTTGATGATGATATAGACCTGGGGTAGGACCATAGGCCTGACCTATATGCCCTATCCAAGGTCACTATCCTATAAGCAAAGAAGCTCAAGAGACAACAGGGAGGGCCCAACAAAGGTGTCGTGTACAATCCACTCGACCAATCAGCTACTTGGAAGCCCCTCCTTCCTGAAGCTACTCGACCATACAAGAATCCACTCGACCTACTGAAGACCAGGAGTCATCTGGAACAGCAACGGACGAGCGTTCACTCTAAAATCTTTAAGGCCATTGAGGCATTTAAGGCTGGCATTACCAGTAACGCCTCTTCTTTATGTACATTGAACCCTTGACAACAGGTGGACGGTTGGGGTCCTGGTGTTCACTATATAAGCCGCCCCCCTCCTCTGGCACAAGGGTTCGCACCCCCTGTAACACACATACACATAATCCAGTCGACCGCCCCTGGGCACCGAGACGTAGGGCTATTACTTCCTCCGCGAAGGGTCTGAACTCATAAAACTTGTGTGTACAACTTCTCCATAGCTAGGATCTTGCCTCTTCATACCTACCCCCCATTCTACTGTCAGTCTTAGATCCACGACAGTTGGCGCCCACCGTGGGGCAGGTGTCTTAGCGACTTTTTGGTGAAGTTGCGATTTTTCCGATTCCCATCATCATGGTTTCCGGCGGTGGATTGGCTGAGGGCCACGAGATCTGTCTCGGCGCGCTCATCTTTGTTGCCGACGACTCCGCCTGGCTTCAGGAAGCTCCTCTCGAAGTTGAGGCGCTCCCCGTCCGTAGGGCGACGCACTTTCGCGCGTGCGTGTAACACCCACGATGCGGCTATATCTCCCACGTGTCGAGGCACGACTTATAGGCATAACCGCATTGTAGGTATTGTCGCAAGAAGGGTCATCTTCACATAATCCCATGTAATGAACAAGAACAGGATAAAGAGAGTTGGCTTACAATCGCCACTTCACACAATACATAAATTAATTCATACATCATCCAAAATCCACACATAGACCGCCTACGGTCAAATCCAAATGAAAAGAAGATAACCCCAAATGCTAGATCCCCGATCGTCCCAACTGGGCTCCACTACTGATCATCAGGAAACGAAACATAGTAACGACCATGGTCCTCGTTGAACTCCCACTTGAGCTCGGTTGCGTCACCTGCATAGGTATCATCGGCACCTGCAACTGTTTTGGTAGAATCTGTGAGTCACGAGGACCCAGCAATCTCACACCCGCGAGATCAAGACTATTTAAGCTTATGGGTAGGAAAGGGGTAAAGAGGTGGAGCTGGAACAAGCACTAAGCAAAATATGGTGGCTAACATACGCAAACAAGAGCGAGAAGAGAAGCAACGCAACGGTCGAGAAGCTAGAAGAGATCAAGAAGTGATCCTAAAACTACTTACGCGCAACCATAACACAAGAACCGTGTTCACTTCCCGGACTCCGCCGAAAAGAGACCATCACGTCTACACACGCGGTTGATGCATTTTAATTAAGTCAAGTGTCAAGTTCTCTATAACCGGACATTAACAAATTCCCATCTGCCACATAACCGCGGGCACGGCTCTCGAAAGTTTATACCCTGCAGGGGTGTCCCAACTTAGCCCATTATAAGCTCTCACGGTCAACGAAGGATATTCCTTCTCCCGGGAAGACCCGATCAGTCTCGGAATCGCGGTTTACAAGACATTTCGACAATGGTAAAACAAGACCAGCAAAGCCGCCCGATGTGTCGACAATCCCAATAGGAGTCGCACGTACCTCGTTCTCAGGACACACCGGATGAACACTACGTACAACTAAAACCAGCCCTCAAGTTTCCCCGAGGTAGCGCTGCAAGTGGCTCTTGTTTGGACCAACACTCCGAGGAGCACTGGCCCGGGGGGTAAAATAAGATGACCCTTGAGTCCGCAGAACCCAAGGGAAAAAGGCTAAGGTGGCAAATGTTAAAACCAAGGTTGGGCCTTGCTGGAGGAGTTTTATTCAAAGCGAACTGTCAAGGGGGTCCCATAAATCACCCAACCGCGTAAGGAACGAAAAATCAAGGAACATAACACCGGTATGACGGAAACTAGGGCGGCAAGAGTGGAACAAAACACCAGGCATAAGGCCAAGCCTTCCACCCTTTACCAAGTATATAGATGCATTAATTAAAATAAGAGATATTGTGATATCCCAACATACCCATGTTCCAACATGGAACAAACTTCAGCTTCACGTGCAACTAGCAACGCTATAAGAAGGGCTGAGCAAAAGCGGTAACTTAGCCAAATAACGGTTCGCTAGGAAAGGATGGTTAGAGGCTGGACATGGCAATATGGGAGGCATGATATAGCAAGTGATAGGTAGCGCGGCATAGCAATAGAGCGAACAACTAGCAAGCAAAGATAGAAGTGATTTCAAGGGTAAGGTCATCTTTCCTGAGATCCTGCAAGGAAGAAGAACGAGTCCATGGAGAAGACAAACGGACGTAGTCGAACGAATCCTCACAACTCCGGAACGAAACCGAAGCTAACGAGAGAAGCCAACTGGAATGAAGCAAACAACATGGTAAACACACAAGCATAAGCATGACATGATGCACAAACAAGTATGATGCATGTCCGGTTTAAAGCGGCATGGCATGGCAAAGTGCACAAACAATACTACAAATTAAGTGGAGCTCAATATGCAACGTGTTGCATATTGACGAAACACCACATCAATTATTTAGTTCCCTCTCGTTTATGAACCCAACAATATTAAAAGTTATTAAACAAGGCAAGGGGTGAAGCATATGAAATCTACCTATCTAGGCAAGTTTAAATGGGGCCGGAACAACAAACAAGAATTCTGGAAATCCCCATATGTTATTTAGCAATTTAACGCAAACAACAATTTTAAACATTTTAATTGTTGTTATCATGATGCGGATGACATATGCAAGTTTTATGCAATTTTATGAAAACGTTGACATGCGCATGTTATGAAGCATTTGTCACCGTGGCGGAACGAAAGGGGTGCCACGGCAACTACAACGGAAATGGTGCCACGGCAACATTCCGATGATCCGACAACTCATTGAGATACCGGTGCAAAAGAGCAAGTGTGCGGATGTGCGGAACATGCAAAAGATGGTGGGGTGATCCTGGTTATCGGGCATGGCAAACGAGGAGGAATGTGCATAAAGCAAACGGGCACGGTGCAAACATACGGTTCATCTCAGGCAACATGCATTCGTCCACGGGTCATCGTCTCGGCGGTTATACTTTTGAAGCGTGCATTTCAGGGCGGTTCAAAATCATCGAGGGAAGTAGTCGTTCATGGGTCGTATGGGAAGTAGTCGTACACGTTTCGTAGTTGAACACACTCCGTAGATGTTTGGGGTCACGTCAAGGAACTTGACGTCCACGGGGTCTTCCAGGTCGACGATAGTGGTACACACGTTGTTGGGGTACTTGTCGGCCCGGTCTTGGCGACGGTAGTTGTACACGGGTCATAGACGTCCTTTGCGGTACTTGGTGAACCGAAGGTGTACTTGGCGGTCTCCAGACTTGCCGGTCTCGGTTCTTGCGACGGTAGTGGTACACATTCTGCAGGCGAACATGGGTGTCGTGGTAATTGGCGAATCGAGGGGCGCACCGGGCCTTGGCGTGCAGAAGGCACTTGGAGCAGAGAAGCCATCGGGCTGCTGTTCGTTCAAAACAAGCTGAACCAGGGGATGTCAAGGCAGCAGCGGTGGCAGCAGAGTTGGCCGGAGGGGGACGGCTCAGGCAGGAGCTCCATAGCACGAGGAGGAGGCCAACGAAGATGCAATAGACGATGGGCGCAGGCGTCGAACTTGCTGAAACCGGTCGCGGGAGGTCGCCGGGGTCTCGTTCCTGCCAGTTCAAAGCGGAGGCAGGCCGACGAACTTGGGGCTCGGGCAGCAGCAAGGAGGCGATGGTGGTGGTCAGCGGCAGGAAGCAGTCACCGGGCTTGTGGTGACAACGACGACGAACAGAGGCGCACGGAGAAGCAGCCGTCCGGCGATGGAGCAGAAGCGTCCATGGCCCGCGACCCAAGGCGTCGAAGATGGCCGGATCCGGGCCAGCTCGGGTTGGGGAGGCGAGGTAGCAGGCCGGTGGCGGGGCTTGGGCAGGGGAGGTCGAGGTCGCCGGCAGCAGAGGCTATGACGCGGCCGGGCTTCGGCCGTCAACAGCTCTGGTGACCGGGACGGTCGATGGAGGAGGCGAACGGCGGGTCGGGGACGAGGCCGGACGTGAGGACGAGGCGGAGGAGGAGCTGCAGAGGAGCAGCTAGAGATGGTGGTGGCGGCGCCATGGCTGTGAAGCTCGAGCAAGGGCGACGGGGAGGCGCGGGTCCACGAGGACAAGGTGTAGGTGCGGGATGAGGGAGCGAGCGAGAGGAGGGAGGAGCGTGGCGATCTCCTCTCCCTGGTGCGATGCGTGTGCATGTGGCGACGGCACGGGAACGAAGGGGGAGATCGATGGAGAGGGTCAGGGCCTAGGGTTTTAGGAAGGGTTTAGGTGGGTTGTGGGAACGGGTCGGTCTGGTTGGTTAGGCCCAAGAGGCATGGCTGGGCTCTCTCTCCCTCATATTCTTTAGCAGAAAGGAATTAGAGAGAAGAAAAGAAAGAGAGGGTTAGGGAAAGAATTTGAGAACGAGGACAATTTTCCTGGACTCATAAAAATGAACTTGATCCCAAAAAAATTAGAAAGTGAGCATGGGCGTGAAGTTGAATTCAAACTCATTTGAATTTAATTCAAATGAGTGTAGGAAGGAAGTGGGTATTTGGTAGACCCAGAATGTTTAGAATTTTGGAAGAGCCTCGATAAATGAGATAAGAATTGTTGGCAAGGTTTGAGGCAAGGAATTGAGGTAGCAAAAGCATGGAACCTAAACTGTAAGTGTGTTATGGTTTATTCCTAAAGAATGGAATATTTATCATAGCTCCCTAATAATACTGGGAGGCTTCGAATATGTTTTAAAGAGAAATCACCATGTGAATTCCCTCGATTTAAATGGATCAAGGATCCATGCAATTTATGTAAGTGAGTTTTAGTTGGTTTGTGAAATTGATGGCATGATTTCATGATGCAATGCAAATGATGCTATGAAGAATACAACAAACAAAGCAAATCACACGATGAATCTCGGGAATACATGGAAGGCATCTGGAGCGTCGGTCTTGGGGCGTCACAACACTCCACCACTACAAAAGGATCTCGTCCCGAGATCTAGGATGGCACCGGAGAGAAACGAAAGAGGAAGTGAGGAGGTAAAACTAAGTTGCTTCTTCGACAAAAGAGTGAAACCAAAGAACCTTGAGAGGTTGAAAACTTGAAAGAAAGAACACAATGCAGTTGAACACAATTGAGAGCACTGCGGTAGAAAATAGAAACAAGGAACACCATGTGAACCTTGGAGGTTGCAAAGCTATGAATGACGAGTACAATGGACAAGAAGTAATTGAAACCACTCTGGTTGAAACGAGATAAACAAGGAACAAGGAATATCAAATCCGGACAGCACTCCGGTTGAAAAGAGATGCAAGACTTGATAAGATAAAAGAACTTGAAGAGATGACACAACACTCCGGTTAAATGGATAAGCACGAAAAGAACACAATCCTCACAATTCAAGATGATGGGTGAAAAGAGCAACATCACAATGCCTCCGGAAGAAAGAATGGAAGATAGATCATTGGAATAACAGAATGGAGAAGAAAATGCCAACTTCTGCCACAAATGAACTTGGAAAGCACCCTTCCAAGAAGGTTATAACGGAGTTATTGGAAAACCAACAATGAAACGAATGAGCTTGTAATGGGCTTATGGAAAACTTCTCAAAATTGAGGCAAAGTTCTGCCACTACGGAAACAATTGCTTGCTTGAGATCAACGAAGAGATGAAAACTTCTTTCATCGAGAGGATAGGAGGAAACTTGGATCGTTGATAGGCACCACAATTAGCAACATTCCTTAGGGAAGGCTTTAAGTGAAATCTAACACAAGATAACTCCAACGAAGAGATTAATGGATTTAGAATGCCTCATTCTTGACAACATGTGAATTGCGAAACATGAATGAATATTGTCAAGAATGATATAACACCACCTCAAAAGATAAGGTAGAAAGAATAGCACTTCGACATGCAAGATGAAGAATACTTGAACTCCTCAAGACAAAACATGAGTTGAACACCGATCATAACTTCGAGAGAAATCTTGAAAAACAATTGAAGAATGAAAAGAATCCTTGACGAATCACCATGTTGAGCCTTCGTGAGAACTTCGGTAAAAAGAGAATGATAGAAAGATGGAGAAGTGAAAAACACAAGGTGAATCCTTGCAATGATTTGGGTGGAGCTTTGAAATGATATAACCGAGAAAACTTGGAACTCCGGAAAGAAAGATGAACAAATGAAAACAAGAATTTTGATGAACCTCCGGAATAAGGAATTGAATTTACTCGATGAAACAAGAATAAGAATTAGATTATGCTCATCCTTCACCAATTAAATTGATGACAAGCAATGGATTTGGCATACTACTTATTCTCGTAGAAAGGATTAAGATATATATGGCGCAAACTTGGGAAGGTCTTCAACGAACCACCGGTAGGATTGGAAAGAACGAATGAATCTATATGATAACGAAGGAAGAGAACTCTTGAACGAACCACCGTAAGAATTGAAAATGAACGAAGAAAAGATAAAGAAACACCGGGAAGAATTAGAAAATGAACGAAGATACTTGAGAGAATTTAGATACAAGTGAAACGAAGATATCATGAACTGATTAGAGGATATTTGAACTATGCACCGGTAAGATTTGGAGTACGAGAGCTGAATGTTGAGAACGAATAAATCTTCTGAAATGATGGCCTTCGGAGAATCATACTGAAAAGACTCATGAATTGCCCCGGATGGGTGAAAGGAATTCCCACAATCGAAAATAATTATGAGAGGATGGCATAAGCTAGAACTATGAATCTTTGGAAGAACGGGTAAGGATTTAAGAGGAACTCTTCTTCGGTCTTCAAAATCCGAGAATGACGACGAGAAATACCACCAAAATTATTGAGACACTCCGGAACAATGGATAATAGAAATGATGAACCAACGATGAAAGAATTTGAAAGATCTTGGAGAAAGACATATGACTGATGAAAATTCATTCTTACGTCAAACTTCGAAATGAATTTGAGAATAACTCCAGAAAAATTAGAAGAGTCAGGTAAGATCCTGGAAAAAGACCTGTGGGTTAGGGCCCACTCAAAATATACACCGTTGAATGATTAAAAGAAAGATTGCGCCGGTTGAATTAAATGGCTCAAAAGAGATAACAACCTCGAGATAGCTTGAACGGATTGGGAATGGAAATGTGAATCTTCTGAGATATCTTCAGCACTCCAGATAACATGAATAGCAAGAGGTGGATGATTAAGAGATGCACCGACATGAGAAAGCATTTGAAACGAGGAAAAGAATATGATCAACACTGAAAGCTTGACTTGAGTCCACCAGAGAAGAAAAAGAACGAAGAATAATAAACTTGAAGCTCCGTTAGTATCTTCATGGGAAATCACCGGATAAGAACATTGAAAGAAAAGAATGAAGAGACTTCGCATAAATAAAAAGGATACTTGATTAAGAAATCTGAGTCCTTGAAGAAAAGGGTGGGAGGGCGGGAAAACAAAGGCAACTTGGGGCAGATGGAATAAACACCGTTGAGAAAACTTATAATTGATCTTCCGGATGGGAAGAATGATGGGATCATCTCGAAGAGAAACGCACCGGTTGGCAATAGAATTAAGATGGCAATCTCGATGGTCAAGAAGGATTAGTATCCCCATAGAAATATGAGAACACCGTTTAGGGAAGGTATGGATCAACACTTGACAATGAAGCAACTCGAATACCACAATTCAAAACAAAACAAAGGATTTGGCTTGAAGAATAAGCCGGAAACAAACATATGATAGATCCCATATCGTATCATGTGTGTGTTGGAAAGATATCCTACGAGATACTTGTATTCCCACTTATAAACTCCCGAAACTTTCTGGTTATGCAATCTGGTGTTGGGGATACATGGGACACAAAATATCTCACCCAAACTAACAATACCTAGATCCAGCTGTATCCATCCTTCAACACATAACCAAGAAACCTTCGGAAATCATTTACCTCAATCTTCAAAAAGCATCCGTTATACGAGTTATGGCAATACTCCCGAACTCCCGCCCCAGTACTGGGTGGCGTCGAGGTGATCTCACCAACAACTGCATAAAAGAGTTTCGATGTCGGTGAAACTCAGGTATTCCAGAACTGCAACGATAAAATTGTGACGACAACACCTCGGAGCTCAACTCCCCGGGACACTGCCACAACCCCTAAATGTCAAGAGGCACCAAGAACAATGTTCTCGTCACAAAACCATCGGAACGATTCCAAGATACCTGCGTGATCCTAAAAAAAATTTAGTGAAATTTCAGGAGAGGAAGGTCAAAACATCTACGTCAGGAGGCCTCACCAGAGCGACGAAGGGACTGAGGAGTAAAAAGAATCCTACTCTCCGATAAATATAATCCTAAGACTCAAAACAATTTTCTTCTAGACTCAACAACGTCAGCGATTCGATCAAGCAGGGGGCTCCTAAGTCGGGGATGGCTCTGATTACCAACTTGTAACACCCACGATGCGGCTATATCTCCCACGTGTCGAGGCACGACTTAGAGGCATAACCGCATTGTAAGTATTGTCGCAAGAAGGGTCATCTTCACACAATCCCATGTAATGAACAAGAATGGGATAAAGAGAGTTGGCTTACAATCGCCACTTCACACAATACATAAATTAATTCATACATCATCCAAAATCCACACATAGACCGACTACGGTCAAATCCAGATGAAAAGAAGATAACCCCAAATGCTGGATCCCCGATCGTCCCAACTGGGCTCCACTACTGATCATCAGGAAACGAAACATAGTAACGACCACGGTCCTCGTCGAACTCCCACTTGAGCTTGGTTGCGTTACCTGCATAGGTATCATCGGCACCTGCAACTATTTTGGTAGAATCTGTGAGTCACGAGGACCCAGCAATCTCACACCCGCGAGATCAAGACTATTTAAGCTTATGGGTAGGAAAGGGGTAAAGAGGTGGAGCTGCAACAAGCACTAAGCAAAATATGGTGGCTAACATATGCAAACAAGAGCGAGAAGAGAAGCAACGCAACGGTCGAGAAGCTAGAAGAGATCAAGAAGTGATCCTGAAACTACTTACGCGCAACCATAACACAAGAACCGCGTTCACTTCCCGGACTCCGCCGAAAAGAGACCATCACGGCTACACACGCGGTTGATGCATTTTAATTAATTCAAGTGTCAAGTTCTCTACAACTGGACATTAAGAAATTCCCATCTGCCACATAACCGCGGGCACGACTCTCGAAAGTTTATACCCTGCAGGGGTGTCCCTACTTAGCCCATTATAAGCTCTCACGGTCAACGAAGGATATTCCTTCTCCCGGGAAGACCTAATCAGTCTCGGAATCCCGGTTTACAAGACATTTCGACAATGATAAACAAGACCAGGAAAGCCGCCCGATGTGTCGACAATCCCGATAGGAGCCGCACGTACCTCGTTCTCAGGACACACCGGTTGAACACTACGTACAACTAAAACCAGCCCTCAAGTTTCCCCGAGGTGGCGCTGCAAGTGGCTATAGTTTGGACCAACACTCCGAGGAGCACTGGCCCGGGGGTAAAATAAGATGACCCTTGAGTCTGCAGAACCCAAGGGAAAAAGGCTTAGGTGGCAAATGTTAAAACCAAATTTGGGCCTTGCTGGAGGAGTTTTATTCAAAGCGAACTGTCAAGGGGGTCCCATAAATCACCCAACCGCGTAAGGAACGCAAAATCAAGGAACATAACACCGGTATGACGGAAACTAGGGCGGAAAGAGTGGAACAAAACACCAGGCATAAGGCCGAGCCTTCCACCCTTTACCAAGTATATAGATGCATTAATTAAAATAAGAGATATTGTGATATCCCAACATATCCATGTTCCAACATGGAAAAAACTTCAGCTTCACGTGCAACTAGCAACGCTATAAGAAGGGCTGAGCAAAAGCGGTAACTTAGCCAAACAACGGTTCGCTAGGAAAGGATGGTTAGAGGCTGGACATGGCAATATGGGAGGCATGATATAGCAAGTGGTAGGTAGCGCGGCATAGCAATAGAGCGAACAACTAGCAAGCAAAGATAGAAGTGATTTCGAGGGTATGGTCATCTTGCCTGAGATCCCGCAAGGAAGAAGAACGAGTCCATGAAGAAGACAAACGGATGTAGTCGAACGAATCCTCACAACTCCAGAACGAAACAGAAGCTAACGAGAGAAGCCAACCGGAAACAAGCAAACAACATGGTAAACACACAAGCATAAGCATGACATGATGCATAAACAAGTATGATGCATGTCCGGTTTAAAGCGGCATGGCATGGCAAAGTGCACAAACAATACTACAAATTAAGTGGAGCTCAATATGCAACGAGTTGCATATTGACGAAACACCACATCAATTATTTAGTTCTCTCTCGTTTATGTACCCAACAATATTAAAAGTTATTAAACATGGCAAGGGGTGAAGCATATGAAATCTACCTATCTATGCAAGTTTAAAAGGGGCCGGAACAACAAACAACAATTCCGGAAATCCCCATATCTTATTTAGCAATTTAACGCAAACAACAATTTTAAACATTTTAATTGTTGTTATCATGATGCGGATGTCATATGCAAGTTTTATGCAATTTTATGAAAACGTTGACATGTGCATGTTATGAAGCATTTGTCACCGTGGCGGAACGAAAGGGGTGCCACGGCAACTACAACGGAAATGGTGCCACGGCAACATTCCGATGATCCGACAACTCATTGAGATACCGGTGCAAAAGAGCAAGTGTGCGGATGTGCGGAACATGCAAAAGATGGTGGGGTGATCCTGGTTATCGGGCATGGCAAACGAGGAGGAATGTGCATAAAGCAAACGGGCACGGTGCAAACATACGGTTCATCTCAGGCAACATGCATTCGTCCACGGGTCATCGTCTCGGCGGTTATACCTTTGAAGCGTGCATTTCGGGGCGGTTCAAAATCGTCGAGGGAAGTAGTCGTTCATGGGTCGTATGGGAAGTAGTCGTACACGTTTCGTAGTTGTACACACTCCGTAGATGTTCGGGGTCACGTCAAGGAACTTGACGTCCACGGGGTCTTCCAGGTCGACGGTAGTGGTACACACGTTGTTGGGGTACTTGTCGGCCCGGTCTTGGCGACGGTAGTTGTACACGGGTCGTAGACGTCCGGTGCGGTACTTGGTGAACCGAAGGTGTACTTGGCAGTCTCCAGACTTGCCGGTCTCGGTTCTTGCAACGGTAGTGGTACACATTCTGCAGGCGAACGTGGGTGTCGTGGTACTTGGCGAATCGAGGGGTTCACCGGGCCTTGGCGTGCAGAAGGCACTTGGAGCAGAGAAGCCATCGGGCTGCTGTTCGTTCAAAACAAGCTGAACCAGGGGAGGTCAAGGCAGCAGCGGTGGCAGCAGAGTTGGCCGGAGGGGTCGGCTCAGGAAGGAGCTCCATAGCACGAGGAGGAGGCCGACGAAGATGCAACAGACGATGGGCGCAGGCGTCGAACTTGCTGAAACCGGTCGCGGGAGGTCGCCGGGGTCCCGTTCCTGCCAGTTCAAAGCGGAGGCAGGCCGATGGACTTGGGGCTCGGGCAGCAGCAAGGAGGCGCTGGTGGTGGTCAGCGGCAGGAAGCGGTCACCGGGCTTGTGGTGACAACGACGACGAACAGAGGCGCGCGCAGAAGCAGCCGTCCGGCGATGGAGCAGAGGCATCCATGGCCAGCGACCCAAGGCGTCGAAGATGGCCGGATCCGGGCCAGCTCGGGTTGGGGAGGCGAGGTAGCAGACCGGTGGCGGGGCTTGGCACAGGGGAGGTCGAGGTTGCCGGCAGCAGAGGCTACGACGCGGCCGGGCTTCTGCCGTCAACAGCTCTGGTGGCTGGGACGGTCGATGGAGGAGGCGAACGGCGGGTCGGGGACGAGGCCGGATGTGAGGACGAGGCAGAGGAAGAGCTGCAGAGGAGTGGCTGGAGATGGTGGTGGCGGCGCCATGGCTGCGAAGCTCGAGCAAGGGCGACGGGGAGGCGCGGGTCCACGAGGACAAGGTGTAGGTGCGGGATGAGGGAGCGAGCGAGAGGAGGGAGGAGCATGGGGATCTCCTCTCCCTGGTGCGATGTGTGTGCGTGTGGCGGCGGCACGGGAACGAGAGGGGGAGATCGATGGAGAGGGTCGGGGCCTAGGGTTTTAGGAAGGGTTTAGGTGGGCTGTGGGAACGGGTCGGTCTGGTTGGTTAGGCCCAAGAGGCATGGCTGGGCTCTCTCTCCCTCATATTCTTTAGCAGAAAAGAATTAGAGAGAAGAAAAGAAAGAGAGGGTTAGGGAAAGAATTTGAGAACGAGGACAATTTTCCTGGACTCATAAAAATGAACTTGATCCCAAAAAAATTAGAAAGTGAGCATGGGCGTGAAGTTGAATTCAAACTCATTTGAATTTAATTCAAATGAGTGTAGGAAGGAAGTGGGTATTTGGTAGACCCAGAATGTTGAGAATTTGGGAAGAGCCTCGATAAATGAGATAAGAATTGTTGGCAAGGTTTGAGGCAAGGAATTGAGGTAGAAAATGCATGGAACTTAAACTGTAAGTGTGTTATGGTTTATTCCTAAAGAATGGAATATTTATCATAGCTCCCTAATAATATTGGGAGGCTTCGAATATGTTTTAAAGAGAAATCACCATGTGAATTCCCTTGATTTAAATGGATCAAGGATCCATGCAATTTATGTAAGTGAGTTTTAGTTGGTTTGTGAAATTGATGACATGATGCAATGCAAATGATGCTATGAAGAATACAACAAACAAAGCAAATCACACGATGAATCTCGGGAATACATGGAAGGCATCTGAAGCGTCGGTCTTGGGGTGTCACAGTGCGTTCGCAGCGTCCTTCTCCGGCAGCCGTCGACCCAGTATCGGCCGGCTCCCGCGGTGTCCTCGCTCCCCGCTGTTCGCTGGCGCAAGCGATCCGGTCGGTCGTGGCTTCAGCGGTGGGTGAAACACGCGGTGGCCCGTCAGTCGGCCACCCCACAAGTCACGGCAATCAAGCCCGACGAAACTCTATACGGCCTGTTCGACTGGCTCCGTCGAGACCGCATCCAAGTGCGATAGCAGCGATCCCGCGGCTGAAGTCTTGATGGTCAACGGACCATGTAGTCCTCCTGGCTTCCCCCGTGACGACGGCGGTGATGGTGGCGGCGATCTGTCACGCGTTCACGAGGAGTACCGCCCCGAGCCCCTTTCTTTGCAGCAGAGGGAAGAGCTTCGCCGCCGCAATATGGATGCACTCCACACTCCCATCGTTGGAGAAACCCCCGAGGCCCGGGCCTTGGAGGAGGCGCACCTAGCCAACTTGGCTGAGCGCACTCGACTGGAGAACCTTCAGCATGCACTCGACGAGCATGCACGACTGCGGATCCCTGTGTCCAATCGACAACAACTTTTTCCGCCTCAACCTCAGGTATACCGCACTCCGATTCAAAATCTCACAGCTGCGACGTGAATAGTATCAATGCAGCCTTCCCAGTCGGAAGCTGGCAGAGGTCTGATGCAGATCCGAGACTTACTCCGGGCAGCCGGAGAGCAGAACACAGCAGTATCTCAGTCGCGGAATGGGATTCATAGCAGATCTGTGATGGCAGACACAGTTCAGTCGGCTCACAGCCCAAGATCGCCCCCGCGGCGTGAGGGACGTGGGTACCGGCAAGAACAGTACAGAAACCACGAGCAGTATGATCACCAACTCGGCCATGATGACCGTCGTCGAGTCCCCACACCTCCTCCAAGGAGCGGGTCATATGTGCCTCGGCAGCATGATGACAGACGCCCTCACAGTGGCGAGCGAAGAATACCAGTCGACCCGAGGGAGCCAGGCTTTGATGCGAGATCTATCCTCGTTCAAGGACTGGTTGACAGGAACAGAGCACACAGAGAGGGCCATGATAGAGATCACCCGACTG
Source organism: Aegilops tauschii subsp. strangulata (assembly GCF_002575655.3). Taxonomy (NCBI): domain Eukaryota; kingdom Viridiplantae; phylum Streptophyta; class Magnoliopsida; order Poales; family Poaceae; genus Aegilops; species Aegilops tauschii. Next base: position 141,435,751 of record NC_053037.3, read on the forward strand.
GCAACAGAGTGCATGTTTCAGGCCTAGAGTGTTTCAGCAGAGCCATCAGGGCCGCAGTGATTCCTCCCAACTTCAGGTTGGCGACAGGAGTCAGCAAGTTCACTAGTGAGTCCAAGCCTGACACTTGGCTTGAGGATTATCGAGTGGCTGTACAGATCGGTGGCGGCAATGATGAAGTGGCCATGAAGCACCTTCCTCTGATGTTGGAAGGCTCAGCCAGGGCATGGTTGACTCAGTTAGCGTCTGGCAGTATATTCAGTTGGGAATAACTTGCCCGAGTGTTTGTTCGAACTTTTGAAGGTACTTGCAAACAACCAGCAGGGTTAACAGAATTGCAGCATTGTGTGCAAAAACCGAGTGAAACTCTGAGAGATTTCATTCATAGGTGGACCACTTTGCACCACAAAGTGGAAAATGTGTCCGAGCATCAAGCAGTTTGTGCCTTCAAGGAAGGTGTTAAGTATCGAGAGCTAGTCCTGAAATTCGGTCGGACAGGAGATATGTCCCTGACTCGGATGATGGAAATAGCCACTCGGTACACTAACGGAGAAGAAGAGGATCGACTCCGCAGTGGTAAGAGCAAACCAGCCGGTCAGGACACCGGTGGGAACACTTCCAATCGGAAACAGAAGCGCAAGGCCGAGCCAGCTGCTCCTGGTGAAGCTTTAGTCGTGGCTCAAGGAAAGTTCAAGGGGAAATCCAAAGGGCCCTGGACCCCCAAGAAAGTGAAAGATCAAGCAGGAAATGACGTGTTGGATTTTCCATGCCACATTCACACGAAGAAAGATGAAGAGGGTAATCTGATTTATCCTAAACATACCACTCGACAATGTCGAGTTCTGATTGAGCAGTTCCGAGAGAAACAACCCAATGAGAAGGAAAAAGAGTCGGACAAGGGTGAGTATAAGGAAGAAGATGATGATGGTTTTCCCAACATCAATTCCACTCTGGTGATCTTTTCTGATGTTGAGAGCAAAAGTCGACTGAAAGTTATCAACAGAGAAGTGAACATGGTTGCTCCGGCAACGCCCAGTTATTTGAAGTGGTCTCAGACTGCCATCACATTCGACTAGTCTGATCACCCAGCACGTATAGCCACCCCTGGGAGGCAAGCGTTGGTGGTCGACCCGGTAGTTGAAGGAACTCGACTGACCAAAGTGCTAATGGATGGTGGTAGCGGCCTGAATATCCTTTATGCTGAAACCTTGAAGGGAATGGGCATTCTGATGTCCAAGCTTAGTGAAAGCAATATGAGTTTCCATGGCGTTATACCTGGCAAGTAGGCCGAATCACTCGGCCAGATCGCCCTTGATGTGGTTTTCGGTGATTCCAAGAATTACCGCAAAAGAAAAGTTGACATTTGAAGTAGTGGATTTCCAGAGTGCTTATCATGCTATTCTGGGTAGGCCTGCTTATGCACGTTTTATGGCTCGACCATGTCACGTGTATCTCAAATTGAAGATTCCTGGCCCCAGAGGAGTGATCACTATCACTGGCAATCAGCAGAAGGCAGAGGAGTGCTTCCAGAAGGGCTCAAAAATCGCCTATGCACAAATGGCAGCAGTCAAAATGCAAGAATACCGAAAGAATGCAGATCTGAGTGATTTACTGCGAGCCAAGAAGCCTGCCACCGGTTCTGCATTTCAGTCATCCGGTGAAACGAAGCCGATTCATATTCACCCGACCGATCCTAATGCTACTCCTACTCATATTTCAACATCACTCGATAGCAAATAGGAAGAAGCGCTCATCCAGTTCCTCCGTGAGAACTGGGACATCTTTGCATGGAAACCTTCTGACATGCCGGGTGTACCCAGGGGACTGGCTGAGCACCATTTGCGAGTCAACCCGAAAGTAAAACCAGTCAAGGAACATCTTCGACGGTCCGCCGTACAGAAGATAAAGGCAATTGGTGAGGAAGTGGCTCGGCTCCTGGCGGCTGAGTTCATCCGAGAGATTTTCCACTCCGAGTGTCTCGCCAATGTTGTCATGGTCCCCAAGAAGGATGACTCACTTCTCATGTGCATTGACTTCAAGCATATCAATCGGGCCTACCCGAAAGATCATTTTCCTCTCCCCCGCATCGACCAGATCGTCGACTCAACTGTGGGGTGTGAGCGTTTGTCTTTTCTGGACGCTTATTCCAGGTATCATCAGATCCGACTGTATGGACCCGATAAGATAAAAACAGTTTTCATCACTCAATTCGGATGCTTTTGTTATGTCACCACGCCATTCAGTCTCAAGAATGCTGGCACCACATTTATGACGATGATTCAAAAGTGTATGCTCACTCAAATCAATCGGAATGTGGAAGCGTATATGGATGACATTGTGGTCAAGTCGCGTAAAGGTTCCGACCTGCTGACTGACCTTGCTGAAACCTTTGCCAACCTGAGAAGGTATGATATCAAGCTTAATCCATCAAAGTGCACATTCGGAGTTCCTGGTGGAAAGTTACTCGGTTTTCTTGTTTCTGAACGAGGGATCGACGCGAACCCAGAGAAAGTTGGTGCTATACTCCGGATGAAGCGCCCTGTGCGTGTGCATGATGTCCATAAGCTTACTGGTTGTTTGGCCGCCTTGAGTCAATTCATCTCTCGCCTCGGTGAAAAGGCATTGCCTCTTTACCAACTGATGAAGAAATCTGACAAGTTCGAGTGGACTCCTGAAGCTGACGCAGTGTTTGCAGAGCTCAAAGCCCTGCTTTCCACCCAGCCGGTGCTTGCTGCCCCAATCAGCAAAGAGCCTTTACTGCTTTATATTGCAGCCACTGGACAAGTTGTCAGTATAGTACGCACGGTCGAGCGGGAAGAACAAGGAAAAGCCTATAAAGTTCAGCGCACAGTGTACTATGTTTCTGAAGTCCTGACTCCATCCAAGCAAAGATATCCGCATTATCAGAAGCTTGTCTATGGAATTTACATGACCACGAAGAAGGTTGCGCATTATTTCTCTGACCACTCCATTACAGTCGCCAGCGACGCACCATTGTCAGAAATTCTGAACAACAGAGATGTAACTGGTCGAGTGGCAAAGTGGGCGATTGAACTCCTTCCTTTGGATATCAAGTTTGAGGCAAAGAAATCTATCAAGTCCCAAGCGATAGTGGATTTCCTCGCCGAGTGGGTCGAACAGTAACTGCCGACTCAGATTCACTCGGAGCATTTGACCATGTTCTTTGATGGATCCAAGATGCTGAATGGTTCTGGTGCTGGGGTGGTATTGGTATCCCCCCGAGGTGACAAGCTCAGCTATGTTCTTCAGATTCATATTGACTCCTCCAATAATGAACCTGAATATGAAGCATGACTGTACGGATTGCGTATGGCCATTTCACTCGGCGTCCGTCGCCTCATGGTCTACGGCGACTCGGATTTGGTGGTTAATCAAGTAATGAAGGAGTGGGACGTCAGAAGCCCAGCTATGACTTGCTATTGTAATGCAGTGAGAAAGTTAGAGAAGAAGTTTGAGGGGTTAGAGCTCCATCATATACCTTGACTGAAAAATCAAGCAGCTGATGATTTGGCAAAGATAGGTTCCAAGAGGGAGGCCATTCCCAGCAATGTGTTTTTGGAACATATTCATACACCTTCAGTTCAGGAAGATCCTTTCACTGAAGAGCCCCCACAACCAAAGAGTGTCACTGATCTGACTGAAGTCGAAGTCCCACCCGTGGTCGACTTGATCATGGAGGTTTTGGTCATCACTCCCGACTAGACAGTGCCATACATCACATACATTCTTAGGAAAGTACTCCCAGAGGATGAAGAAGAGGCTCGACAGATTGTCCGTCGATCCAAAGCCTTTACTATGATAAGAGGACAGCTGTTCAGAGAAAGTGCAACTGGAGTCAGCCAGAAATGCATAACACCAGAAGAAGGTCGAGTGATCCTCAACGACATCCACTCAGGGACCTGTGGTCACCATGCATCCTCTCGGACCATTGTGGCCAAAGCATACCGAGGGGATTTTATTGGCCACGAGCTAATGAAATGGCGAAAGAAATAGTCGACAAATGTGAAGGTTGCCAGTTTTACTCCAACATGTCTCACAAGCCTGCATCAGCCCTGAAGACCATTCCACTCGTCTGGCCCTTTGCTGTTTGGGGATTGGATATGGTTGGGCCTCTGAGGACTGGTAGGAGCGGCTTCAGTCATGTGCTCGTGGTAGTAGACAAGTTTACTAAATGGATTGAAGCCAAGCCTATCAAAAATCTTGAAGCCAGTACTGCTGTCAGCTTCATCATAGAGTTAACATTCAGATATGGTGTTCCGCATAGCATCATCACTGACAATGGTTTGAAATTTGATTCTGATGAGTTCAGAGCCTTCTGCGCTTCCCAAGGCACTTGAGTCGATTATGCTTCAGCCGCCCATCCCCAGCCGAATGGACAAGCCGAAAGAGCAAACAGATTGATTCTCAAAGGAACGAAACCCCAATTGATGCGTGATCTCAAGCATGCAGCAGGCGCCTGGGTCGATGAACTTCCTTCAGTACTTTGTGGATTGAGGAAAACTCCTTATCGGTCGACTGGTCGAACTCCATTCTTCTTGGTATATGGAGCTGAAGCTGTACTTCTGAGTGACTTGCTGCACAATGCACCCCGAGTCGAGATTTTCGCAGAAGATGAAGCAGAACAGGATCAGCAAGATGCAGTGGATCTCCTAGAAGAGGAAAGAGCGATGGCCCTGATCCGGTCGACCATTTATCAGCAAGACCTGCGTTGATTCCATGCCAGAAACATAAGGGGTTGAGCATTTCAAGAGGGAGACTTGGTTCTTCGAGTGGATCAGCAGAAACCACACAAGCTCGCTCCTGCTTGGGAAGGCCCCTTCATTGTAACCAGAGTGCTCCACAACGGAGCATACCATCTTTACAATGTCGAGCACAAGAAAGACGAGCCACGCGCTTGGAATGCAGAGCTACTCCGCCCCTTTTACACTTAAGCATTCAGACTGTTGACATGTAATAAGAAATACCTTCTAGTTTGATTATCAAAGAAACAGTTTTTACAGTCTCATAAATGATTGTTGTTCCTTTTTTATATGCTCTAAATCCCCCAGTGGGTGGCTTAGCTGCGAACCCGTTTCGCCTAAGTTCGAAATATCCTACCGACTGGTGAACAACGTTCCCACTCGGAGGCTTAGCTGTGAATCCATTTCGCCTAAGTTCGAAAAATCCTACCGAGTGGTGAGCAAGCCTCCCACTCGGAGGCTTAGCTGCGAATCCGTTTCGCCTAAGTTTAAAAAAATCCTACCGAGTGGTGAGCAAGCCTCCCACTCGGAGGCTTAGCTGCGAATCCATTTCGCCTAAGTTTAAAAAATCCTACCGAGTGGTGAGCAAGCCTCTCACTCAGAGGCTTAGCTGTAGTTCAGTACTCGCCTAAGTTTAAAAAATCCTACCGAGTGGTGAGCAAGCCTCTCACTCGGAGGCTTAGCTGCAGTCCAGTACTCGCCTAAGTTTGAAAAATCCTACCGAGTGGTGAGCAAGCCTCCCACTCGGAGGCTTAGCTGCAAATCGGTTTTGCCTAAGTTTGAAAAATCCTACCGAGTGGAGAGCAACCCTCTCATTCGGGGGCTTAACTGCAGTCCAGTACTCGCCTAAGTTTGAAAAATCCTACCGAGTGGCGAGCAACCCTCTCACTCGGGGGCTTAGCTGCAGTCCAGTACTCGCCTAAGTTTAAAAAATCCTACCGAGTGGTGAGCAACCTTCTCACTCGGGGGCTTAGCTGCAGTCGAGTACTCGCCTATGTTTAGAAAATCCTACTGAGTGGTGAGCAACCCTCTCACTCGGGGGCTTAGCTGCAGTCCAGTACTCGCCTAAGTTTAAAACATCCTACCGAGGGGTGAGCAAGCCTCTCACTCGGGGGCTTAGCTGCAGTCCAGTACTCGCCTAAGTTTGAAACACATCCTGATCAGCAAGGACGACGAGGTGCAGGTCGACTACGACCTTCTCCTTAGAACTGCGGCACAAGTACAACGTGCGCTGCATTCTGATCTGCAAGGACGACGAGGTGCAGGTCGACTGTGACCTTCTCCTCAGAACCGCGGCACAAGTAGAACGTGCGCTCCATCCTGATCCGCGAGGACGACGAGGTGCAGGTCGACTGCGACCTTCTCCTCAGAACTGTGCCACAAGTACAACGTGCGCTCCATCCTGATCTGCAAGGGCGACGAGGTACAGGTCGACTGTTACCTTCCCCTTAGAGCTGCAGCACAAGTTCAAAGACTATTCCGAGTGAAGAACAAGTTCCACTCAAAGGCTAGCACAAGCATATTCAGAGATAAACCAAATTCAGATAAATCCTAAGGTTCCGGACCGCTGATTAAAGTACTCGGGCATCAAGCCCGAAGGAGTTTAATGATTACATGATCACTCGGCATTCCGAGGCAAATAAAGGTGAAGCATAATGTTTTTTGATCACTCGTCAGGAGAAGGACTGGCTAGATCGCAGAAACTGTCAAGGTCTATGCTGTCTGCGATGCGAGTGGCGGCATCCAGGAAAGTGTCCATGAAGGATTGAAAAGTGTGCTTTTTGGTGTTAGCAACCTTGAGCTCCGCCAGCTTGTCTTCTTTGACATCCTTGAGGTGCACTCGAACCAATGACAAGGCGACATCAGCGCTGCAGCGAGCAGATAATTTCTTCCATTCTCGTACTCGGTCAGGTATTTGATTCAGTCGAGCCATCAGAGACTCGAGGTCTTGAGACAATTCCGCCTGAGGCCAGAGTTCAGCATCAACCCGAGTCATCGCCGCCTTCAGATGGGCAAGATAAGCAACTGCGATGTCCATACGAGATTCCAACCGCGGCACATTCATTGCAACGTCATCTTTGACTGGACAAGTTATGGGATCGAGACCATCTCGACCCGCCCAGTTTCTACTTCAAAGTCCTGGCAAAGTTCTGCACAGTCGAGTAAACTGTGAGTCGACAATATGGTAAGACCTACCAATCGACAGCTACAAGTCAGTCGAACAATAGTACCTTTGAGCTTTAAGACCAGTTTTGCAGCAAGCTGGCCCAGATAAGGTTCTAGCTCGCCCTTCTTGACCTTGAGGTTTCCAATCTCATCAGTCAGCCTGTCCTTGTCTTTCTTTAGTTGCTCGACCTCCCGACTGGCATCAGAGACAGCGGTCTTCAGTTTAGAGTTCTCTTCTTCTAACTTACCGACTGAAGCCAGCTTCTTGTCAGCAAGCGCCGTTTTCTCTCACGCCTCCTTCTGGGCACCAGCAAGATCCAGATCCTTCTTCTCCAGAGCCTGCTTCATTTTCTCTAAAGAAACAACATTCTTCACACGAGCTTGAAGTTGATGGTTTTCACTACGCACATCTGTTCGAGTGAAGTCACTCGGTTCAAAGTGACTAAAAGACACACGGAAAAGTGCGAGTCGTAAGATGGACAGTTGACGATTGGTTACCTCCCATGATAGCTGCTTCATCACGAGCGGTCTGGAGGTTCTTCTTGGCCAGTTCCAAATCAAGATTGAGGCTGATTTGCTGTTTGTTCAGTTCAGAAAGTTGAGCCCCAAGATCACAAGATTTCTGCAGTCAGCATATAAGATATATCAGTCGACAGAAACAAAATACAATCACAGTGAAAGTTGCTCTAAGACTATCGCCGAATTAAACATTCAATGATAGTCTCGGGGACTACACCTAGTGGGTGCACTTAGCGTGCCCCACTGGTTTGATTCAACACTCGGCATGGTCTGCCCAGCGCGAGTCAAAAAAAAAGAAAAAAAAGAGGGAGATTCACCCCGGCCGACTGCCAACAGTCGACCGCGGTCTTGGGGACTACACCCAGTGGGTGCACTTAGCGTGCCCCCACTGTTTCGATTTAACACTCGGCATGGTCTGCCCGACTCAATCCAAGTCGACTCAAGTGGAAGACCTATACAACTTTAAGACAGACACACCCCACTAGGTGATCGGATGAGAAATAAGATCAGTCGGAAATCAACTAACCTGGACATTGGTTTGCAGAGCAGCGCTGGCGTTGTAAGCCACCTGACTGGCCTCGTGCACCACTTTCATCTGCCCCATCACAAGATTCAACTAAAGAAAAACTTCCTTGGCAGCACTCGGCGGGTCGTCTGGAGTTTGGTATGCAGTAAAAAGAGATGATGGTAGGGCAGTCGAAGCAGCCACTGGGTCTGATGCATGGAGTTGTACTGGAGCAGCAGGGGTCTGAGCAGCCGACCCTGATGGGCAATCAGTCAATAGCGGGATAGCGAAAGTGACGTTGGTACGAGCCGGATCTATGGATCGCTCGACCGCCATCCCAGGCATCAGTGTCGACTGAGGAACCTGAACCTCAGGCGCTTTGCCGCTCGGTCCCTTGTCCCTCCTCCTCCTTTTCCTCAGAGGCACTTCTTCTTCATCATCCGGGAGCACGACAATGTCTCGTGGAGCTGCAACAAACAAGAAAACATCAGAGATGCAACCGACGAACAATCCAATCGACAGAATAAATTCGAGTCTAGCGGACTTACTAGCTTTGGAGGTAGCCATGTCATCGGTTTCCTCGTCGTCTCGGACCTTGTCAATGTCCATATCAGTCGCGGCAGAGGCTGGGCTGGAAAATTTTACAATTCATTCGGTCAGAATAGAAGAATCAGTCGGTGCAAGAAAACACGGAAAGAACATTTACCCAGAAGCAACATGAACATCCATCTTAATCTTGGGCAAGGTCTTCCGAGCCTTTGAGGGGTTGATCATGGGCTGCTTGACGATTTTCTCCGTCAGCTCCGGAGTTGAAGACCGAGCACGTTTCTGCGATTGGGTGCTCGAGGCCACGGTCTTGCCGCACCGGCTCGCTGGATCATGATGCTGCTTGGATCGAGTTTCCACACGAGGTGGTGATTCGACTACCCCCTCGTCGTCCGACTCGTCGCTTTCCTCTTCGTCATCGTCGTCCGATGACTCCCAATCACCACTCTCCTCCGCGCTGTCCTCGCCCTCATGATCCTACTCCAGAGCTTGTTCACCATTGGGCATCGAGTACATCTCGGTATAAACCTACAAGGCAAAAGAAGTCGAGTGAAAGTCAGTCGGATTCAAAGATGATCGGAAAGAGTATCCAAATGCAATCAGCTGTAGAGGCTGAACCTTGTCTGGCTGATTGCTGCTGCTGAAGGGATCGACTCTCCTGGCGCCTCTAGGGTTGCCCTTGTTTCCTGTGATACTCCTCAGCCATTGGGACACTGTTTTGGCCGGTACCTCCTCTGGATGAACCCGAGCGGTATCGCTGGCTCCAGAATACTTCCACATAGAGTGGTCACGAGCCTGGAGCGGCTGGATACGCCAACTAAGGAATACCTCCAACAAATCCATGCCAGTGACACCTTGGTTGATCAACTGCACCACCCTCTCGACCAGCATGGCTGTCTCCACCTTCTCCGCGGTGGTCACTTTCAGCGAGGAAGGGGTCTGAACACGATCGAAGGAAAAGGGGGGAAGTCCAGTCGACTGGCCTGGAGTCACGATATCCTGGCAATAGAACCAGGTCGACTGCCAGCCTCTGACCGACTCAGGAAGGGTCATTGAAGGGAAAGAACTCCTCTTCCTCTTCTGGATACCCAAACCCCCACACATCTGGATAACGTGTGTCTTCTCGTCACTCGAATTTTCTTTCTTCACAGACTGGGAGCGGATAGTGAAAATGTGCTTGAAAAGACCCCAGTGTGGTCGACACCCCAAAAAATTCTCGCACATGGACACAAACGCGGCAAGGTATGTGATGGTGTTGGGAGAGAAATGATGGAGTTGGGCCCCGAAGAAATTCAAGAAACCCCGGAAAAAAGGGTGCGGAGGAAGCGAGAAACCGCGGTCGACATGGGTGGCGAGCAGAACACACTCACCCGGTCGCAGCTGCGCCTCCGTCTCCCCCTCCGGCAACTGCGCAAATCCATGGACGATCAGCCCGGACTCAGCCAGCTCATCCAAATCTTCCTGCCGAAGCGAGGATCGAATCCAATCGCCCTGGATCCAACCCGACGGCAGCCCCGACTGTGACGACGACCCCTGATTCGTCTTCTTGCCTTTCGCCATCCCCGTCGCCTTCTTCGCGCGTTCCAGCGCCTCTGTCTTTTCCTTCCCCATGGTGGCGGAGCGGTGGCGTCGAGAGCGGAGGCGCCGGATGCGGTGGAGAAACAGAGGGGGAAGAAGGAGAATGGACGCGCACAGTGCAGGCTCCTCGGATCCGTCGCTTTTAAAGACCCACTTCCGAGTGGCTGACGTGTGGGCCCGGGCGATCCTGTCAAATCCGGCAACAGTCGCGCGCGGGGTACGTGGCGAAAAAGGTGGCACAGGGATCGAGGTGCTCCTGTCTATCCATCCCGCTTACCATGGCACGCTCTGCCTCGCGCGCTTCCCCGAAATTTTGAATCCCATGAAATCCGGGATGCGCCGTAACTAATCGCGCCAAAGATTTCGCATCAAAAACAGCACTTGACGGATGACGCTGTAAATCCAATCGGCAATTTCTGAATCGATCAAGGCGACTGAAACGAAGCCGAAGTTCCAACATGGGCCTCCGTTCGAACATGAATAGTTGTGAAGCACAAGAGTCGAAGCAAGATCAACTTCAACCTTCTTTTCACTCGGACCTCAATCCATTCGTGGGCTAATGATGATGATATAGACCTGGGGTAGGACCATAGGCCTGACCTATATGCCCTATCCAAGGTCACTATCCTAGAAGCAAAGAAGCTCAAGAGACAACAGGGAGGGCCCAACAAAGGTGTCGTGTACAATCCACTCGACCGATCAGCTACTCGGAAGCCCCTCCTTCCTAAAGCCACTCGACCATACAAGAATCCACTCGACCTGTTGAAGACCAGGAGTCATCTGGAACAACAACGGACGAGCATTCACTCTGTAATCTTTAAGGCCATTAAGGCATTTAAGGCTGGCGTTACCAGTAACGCCTCTTCTTTATGTACATTGAACCCTTGACAATAGGTGGACGGCTGGGGTCCTGGCGTTCATTATATAAGCCGCCCCCCTCCTCTGGCACAAGGGTTCGCACCCCCTGTAACACACATACGCATAATCCAGTCGACCGCCCCTGGGCACCGAGACGTAGGGCTATTACTTCCTCCGCGAAGGGCCTGAACTCGTAAAACTTGTGTGTACAACTTCTCCATAGCTAGGATCTTGCCTCTTCATACCTACCCCCATTCTACTGTCAGTCTTAGATCCACAACACCACTATCCGCCGCGCACCTCCCTCCCAACTTCTCCATTAATGGCGCCCGAGCACCTGTTCTACGGCATGGCTATATGTCTCACTGGACTGAGATTTAAGAAAGAAAAATGAAAATCTGAAAATAAAGTTTTGCACGGAACTTGATGTAAGATCCGACGGACCTATATAGCATCGACTGCGACTTATAGCAAGCATGATGAATATAAGGACGATGACAGTGGATAATAATTGTCTTACATATTTAGAAACATAATTAAAAAAAGCCACATGCGGCAACGCCCGAAATACACAAGGGCAAAAGAAGAAGTAAGACAACGATCTGGCTCGTTGATCTCTACTTTCTTGATGCGTTGTTGCAGGTCGCGGGAACTAGTCTCCGCGGCGAGTGGTGATGAGCTCTTTTGTCCTCAAGATGCTGCTTGAGAGCATCCACGGATTCCTCCACCAGCCTTCTGTGCTCGATGCACAACATGGCATTCTCTTCCATAAGTTTCTCGACGACGACGCCGGTCCTCTTCAACAAGGCAGTGGTCTGCTCCTGCTGCTCCGCACTTCCGACGATCTTCGCCCTCAACAGGTTGCGCTCGGCCCGGAGCTTCGCATTGCTCTCATTTAGTTGCCGGATGACATCGGTAGACTATTCAAACGAGGCTTTCAGGTGATCCTGCAACCTCTCCCACCTGGAGATCTGATCCATCTGCCTAAGGACGAGGGCACGCATGCGCCTGTAAGAGTCCTCGCCTGCCCGCGAGGCATTTTCCCAGGCCGCCGCCGCGCGGGAGGACATCTCTGCTGCATTCGCGGTGTGGCGGGACATCTCTTCTGCTTCCGCGGCACGGCTGGATCAGTCTGCTGCATCGACGGCGCGGCGGGTCCTCTGTGCTGCTTCGGCGGCACGGCGGGACCTCTCTGCTGCTACGACCGTGCAGCAGGACATGTTGGCTGCTTTCGCGGCGAGGCGGGACATCTCTCGTGCTTCCACTTCCAGGCTCGCCTCTCCCTGGTGGCAATCTCTCGACCCAGAACTCACGCTGGCCATGGCGGACGCATGGGAACGATGATGAATGACTTGTTTGTTTTTGACTTTTTGTGGATGAGGAGTTGAGGAGGAATGTGCAGTCATCTTGGAGTAGTAGTATTTATAACCGCGTAGTAATACGCTCCTAAGTGGGAAACCGTTTAGGTTTTGACCAGTGTGAACTGGTTTGCAATTTGGAATGTGACGGGACGCGGCCTCCCTGTTCTTCTAAAATATTGTGATGGGGCGCATCCTCAAACTTTACTGATGGTTATAAGTGCGGCACTATTCCCGGAAGGTGTAACGTGGGCACGTACACCTTCTCGGCCGCGTACGTGGCGTTTGCACCATAGGGTGCACCGCAATAGGCAATGTCAGCACACGCCTTGTTCCAACAATCGTGCGCGCTCGTTATTACCATCGCGCACGCTTCTTTTAATTAGAATGGGTGTGCCCGTCTAGCGCACACACGTTGATCTATCTAACTGTTTCAGTTTGTTGTGGCTAATCGCAAACAGTTCATCCATGTGAAGTGTATGCCATCAATCACAGACGCTTTGATCTGGCTTACCTGTTTCTGTTGTGTTGCCTAATCGCAAACAGTTAATCCTTCTGAAGCGTATGCCCTCAATCACACACACCTTGATCTGGCTGACCATTTCTTTTGTGTTGCCTAATCACAAACAGTTCATCCGAGTGAACCGTATGCTCTATATCGCACACGCCTTCATCTGGCTACCCGTTTCTTTTGTTCCTCCTCATCGCAAACAGTTAATTGAACTGAACCGTATGCCCTTCATCGCACAAGCAACTAAAACCTGAACCGTGTTTGATGCATCCGTCATCGCAAACGTTTTATACATTTCTGACGGTTTTCATACACCACCGTTTGCGATTATGGCATCGCACATAGTTTCTCGAAGGGTCTCTGATTGTAGTGTCGCGTTAGCAGCATCCTGCAGTAGTGTAAGCACTACGACGCTATGACCGGAGGAGTAAACTGTGGAGGGGGCACCGCACACGGCTAAGAGAATAACTGTTGTGCTTTGGGGTGCCCCATGCCCCCGCATATAAAGGATGGGAGGAGGAGGCCGGCCACCAAGGGCGTGCCAAGGGGGGGAGTCCTACTAGGACTCCGCTCCTAGTAGGATTTGCCCCCCCTTTTTTCTTTCTCATGGAGGGGGAAGAGGGAAGGAGAGGGAGACGGGGAAAGGAAAGGGGGGCCATGCCCCCTTCCCCTTGTCCAATTCGTACAACCCATGGGGGGTGGGGGCGCCATCCCTTGTGGGCTCCCCTATCTCTCCTCTATGGCCCATGTTGGCCCATTACTTCCCCGGGGGATTCCGATAACCCCTCGGTACTCCGATAAATATCTGAAACGTCCCGAAACCATTCCGGTGTCCAAATATTATCGTCCAATATATCAATCTTTACCTCTCGACTATTTCGAGACACCTCGTCATGTCCGCGATCTCATCCGGGACTCCGAACAGTCTTTGGTCACCAAAACACATAACTCATAATACAAATCGTCATCGAACGTTAAACGTGCGGACCCTACGGGTTCAAGAACTATGTAGACATGACCGAGACACATCTCCGATTAATAACCAATAGCGGAACCTTGATGCTCATATTGGTTCCTACATATTCTACGAAGATCATTATCGGTCAAACCGCAATAACAACATACGTCATTCCCTTTGCCATCGGTATGTTACTTGCCCAAGATTCGATCGTCGGTATCCTTATACCTAGTTCAATCTTGTTACCGGCAAGTCTCTTTACTCGTTCCGTAGTGCATCATCCCATAACTAACTCATTAGTCACATTGCTTGCAAGCCTTATAGTGAGGTGCATTACCGAGAGGGCCCAGAGATACTTCTCCGATACTCGGAGTGAACTAATCTCGATCTATGCCAACTCAACAAATACCTTCGGAGACACCTGTAGAGCATATTTATAATCACCCAGTTATGTAGTGACGTTTGATAGAACACAAGGTGTTCCTCCGGTATTCGGGAATTGCATAGACTCATAGTCAAAGGAATATGTATAAGTCATGAAGAAAGCAATGGCAATAAAACTTAACGATCATTATGCTAAGCTAACGGATGGGTCTTGTCCATCACATCATTCTCCTAATGATATGATCTCATTCATCAAATGACAACACATGTCTATGGTCAGGAAACTTAACCATCTTTGATTAATGAGCTAGTCTAGTAGAGGTATACTAGGGACACTTTGTTTTGTCTATGTATTCACACATGTATCAAGTTTCCGGTTAATACAATTCTACAATGAATAATAAACATTTATCATGATATAAGGAAATATAAATAACAACTTTATTACTGCCTCTAGGGCATATTTCCTTCAGTGCCCCCCTCGGGGCACCCCCAGGCGCTTCTCTGGCCCACTTGATGTCTTCTGGTCCATAAAAAATCCACAAAAAGTTTCGCGGTGTTTGGACTCCGTTTGATATTGATTTCCTGCGATGTAAAAAACAAGCAAAAAACAGCAACTGATACTAGGCACTGGGTCAATAGGTTAGTCCCAAAAAGTGATATAAAGTTGCTATAAAATGATAGTAAAACATCCAAGAATGATAATATAGCAGCATGAATACTTCATAAATTATAGATATGTTGGAGACGTGTCAGTCCTCGAGTAGGTAAATGATAAAAGAAATAATTTATGAAGTGTGAATGCTAGCATAGTGCATAAGTTTGATCAATGATAATTTCAATCACTTTTCGTAGCATGATAAACAACAACTCTTTCTCATAAAACTCATCATGATAAAGTAGCTATCAATTCACATGTTATGGTTCAAACAATGCATTCTCTTCAAACTTAACAACCTATGTTCTTAGTCACCAAACGATTGCAATTCAACTTATCTTCAATAAAGTCTAAGTAAGAGCTCCACATACTCAATTATCATATAGTCTTCTATGATTGCTAGTACTCAAAGCATATTCTTAGAACAAATGGCATCCATCAGACACAGAGAAATATATAGGGGCTTAATGTTTCGCCTCCCAACTCATTTATCATAGAGATAATTGTCAACAATAATAATTCATGATCAAATATATTTGAATGGCCATATATGCTTGGAACTTTCCCCACCACATGATGCTTGCCAACTAGAGAATAATTAAGGTTGAAATGAGAAGAAATACTCTTGACTCTTGCATGAAAGTAAAAGCTAAAAAATTAAATAGACCCTTCGTAGAAGGAAGTAGAGGTTCTCATGCACTTTTGAATTAATTTTTTTGATGTGCAAGCTCTTAATGCAAAGGAATGCCACGTTATACAGCCCCTTGTGATAGCAACCTTTATTATCCAGTTTGTCGATTTTATTTCTTTACCATCACAAGTTCATACAACACTTATTTTCCCTTGCAATAAAAGATCATACATATTTTAGGAGCAATTTTTATTGCTTTTTGCACCGATGACAACTTACTTGAAAGATGTTATTCAATCCATAGGTACATATGGTGGACACTCATGGCAAGAAACATGGTTTAAGGGTTTTTGGATGCACAAGTAGCATCTCTACTTAGTACTATTTTTTTGCTAGCAAAAGACCCTAAGTAAGCACAACATGTTGGAGGATCCATAACAATATAACTTCTATGCAAATATACCCAAACATAACTCATTACGTTGTCTTCCTTGTCCAACTTCAACTAATTTGATCAATTTTGAAATAATTAATGGGTATTCACAATCATAAAAGATGTCCAAGATAATATATTTACATGTGGAAGTTCTCTTTGTTATACTAATCAATCATGAATTGCTTGTATGACCAATATGAAGGAAATATGCCCTAGAGGCAATAAAGTTGTTATTTATATTTCCTTATATCATGATAAATGTTTATTATTCATGCTAGAATTGTATTAACCGGAAACTTAGTACATGTGTGAATACATAGACAAACAGAGTGTCACTAGTATGCCTCTACTTGACTAGCTCGTTGAATCAAAGATGGTTAAGTTTTCTAGCCATAGACATGAGTTGTCATTTGATTAATGGGATCACATCATTATAGAATGATGTGATTGACTTGACCCATTCCGTTAGCTTAGCACTTGATCGTTTAGTATATTGCTATTGCTTTCTTCATGACTTATACATGTTCTTATGACTATGAGATTATGCAACTCCCGAATACTGGAGGAACACTTTGTGTGCTACCAAACGTCACAACGTAACTGGGTGATTATAAAGGTGCTCTACAGGTGTCTCCGATGGTACTTGTTGAGTTGGCATAGATCGAGATTAGGATTTGTCACTCCGATTGTCGGAGAGGTATCTCTGGGCCCTCTCGGTGATGCACATCACTATAGGCCTTGCAAGCAATGTGACTAATGAGTTAGTTGTGGGATGATGCATTACGGAACGAGTAAAGAGACTTGCCGGTAATGAGATTGAACTAGGTATTGAGATACCGATGATCGAATCTCGGGCAAGTAACATACCGATGACAAAGGGAACAACGTATATTGTTATGCGGTTTGACCGATAAAGTTCTTTGTAGAATATGTAGGAACCAATATGAGCATCCAGGTTCCGCTATTGGTTATTGACCGGAGATGAGTCTCGGTCATGTCTACATAGTTCTCGAACCCGTAGGGTCCGCACGCTTAACGTTCGGTGGTGATCTGTATTATGAGTTTATGTGTTTTGATGTACCGAAGGTAGTTCAGAGTCCCGGATATGATCACGAACATGACGAGGAGTCTCGAAATGGTCGAGACGTAAAGATCGATATATTGGAAGCCTATGTTTGGACATCGGAATGGTTCCGCAAGAGTTCAGGCGTTTACTGGAGTACCGGGAGGTTACCGGAACCACCCGGGGAGTATATGGGCCTTATTGGGCCTTAGTGGGATAGAGGAGAGGAACGGAAAAGGTGGAGGGCGCGCCCCCTAGCCCAATCCGAATTGGGTGGGCCCCCCTTCCTTCCCTCTCTCCTCCCCTTCCTTCTCTCCTACTCCTACTACTTGGAAGTGGGGATCCTACTCCCGGTGGGAGTAGGACTCCCCAGGGTGCGCCATAGTAGAGGGCCGGCCCTCCCCCTCCTCCACTCCTTTATATACGGGGGAAGGGGGCACCCCATAGACACACAAGTTGATCATTGATCTTTTAGCCGTGTGCGGTGCCCCCCACCACCATAATCCACCTCGGTCATATCATTGCAGTGCTTAGGCGAAGCCTTGCGCCGGTAGCTTCATCATCACCGTCATCACGCCGTCGTGCTGACAAAGCTCTCCCTCGATAGTCTGCTGGATCGTGAGTTCGTGGGACGTCACCGAGCCGAACGTGTGTAGATCGCGGAGGTGCCGTACTTTTGGTACTAGGATCGATCGATCGTGAAGACGTACGACTACATCAACTGCGTTGTTATAACGCTTCTGCTTACGGTCTACGAGGGTACGTGGACAGCACTCTCCCCACACGTTGCTATGCATCACCATGATCTTGCGTGTGCGTAGGAAAATTTATGAAATTACTGCGTTCCCCGACAGTGGTATCCGAGCCAGGTTTATGCGTAGATGTTATATGCACGAGTAGAACACAAGTGAGTTGTGGGCGATAATAGTCATACTGCTTACCAGCATGTCATACTTTGATTCGTCGGTATTGTTGGATGAAGCGGCCCGGACCGACATTACGTGTACGCTTACGCGAGACTGGTTCTACCGACGTGCTTTGCACACAGGTGGCTGGCGGGTGTCAGTTTCTCCAACTTTAGTTGAATTGAGTGTGGCTACGCCCGGTCCTTGTTGAAGGTTAAAATAGCACATACTTGACGAAAAATCGTTGTGGTTTTGATGCGTAGGTAAGAACGGTTCTTGCTCAGCCGTAGCAGCCACGTAAAACTTGCAACAACAAAGTAGAGGACATCTAACTTGTTTTTGCAGGGCATGTTGTGATGTGATATGCTCAAGACATGATGCTAAATTTTATTGTATGAGATGATCATGTTTTGTAACAGAGTTATCGGCAACTGGCAGGAGCCATATGGTTGTCGCTTTATTGTATGAAATGCAATCGCCATGTAATTGCTTTACTTTATCACTAAACGGTACCGATAGTCATAGAAGCAATAGTTGGCAAGACGACAACGATGCTACGATGGAGATCAAGGTGTCACGCCGGTGACAATGGTGATCATGACGGTGCTTTGGAGATGGAGATCAAAGGCACAAGATGATGATGGCCATATCATATCACTTATATTGATTGCATGTGATGTGTCACAGCCCCAGAATAATGCTTGTTATTAGTGGCATTGCATCCATGCATCATGTCTAAATTTATTTGAAAATTTCAATGGGGATTGATCAAACCCCTAGCACCAAAGCAATGCAAATAGGTTCAACTTAAAAATATTTTCAATAAACCCAAACTGACTTCAGAAAAAGTCCATCATTTTTGAAGTTGGTGAAAACCGCTGACAAAAATGGTGCACATTTTTCCTAGGTCATTTAAGGTTTTTTGGATTAAATCATAGGTATTTGAATTGGGGCTTATAAATGTTATATACATTTTTTACTGCTCCAATAATTCTGAAACTTTTGTTGGGGCTCTAGAATTATTCAGTTAGCATCCAAAAATATTTTCAGAATTCATTTAAGTGGTTTAGCATTTTTGCTAAATCAAAACACAAAGACAGAAAATAGGAAATGATAAAAAAAAGGAGAGCAACTTACCTGGTCTCACCTGTGCAGCCCACCAGAGAGCTCAGCCATTGCTGTAGCAGTCGGCCTAGCCCACCAGCGCCCTCCCTAGCACACGCCGGCCACCTCCTGCCTCCCTGCCTGTCTCCCCATCGCCCTAAGGATGCCACGAGACCCCTTGGCGCCCTCTCACTCCCTCCCGTGTCTCTCCCTCGTCCGCCCCTCTCCCCCGAGCACCACCGAGCGGAGCTCGTCGCCACCGACACCGTTCGCCGCGGCCACCGACCCTCCCTCGCCCATCCAGTGTATACAAGAGCTCCGGGTCGTCTTCCTCATCCTCTCCACCGAGCCATGGAACGACGGACGCACCACAACGTCGCCAGCATCGCCGTTTCCATCGCTAGACACCGTGGATCCTCGCCGTCGATTCAGGAGCTACCGGGCGTCCCCGACCTCGCCCTCGCGCTCGTTGGACTCGCTGTGAGCCTCCGCACTGAACCTCCCTCTCCCCGATGCCGATTTCTTCCTCTAACCGCGGGCTCCGTTGAGCCCGAGAGCTCATCGCCGTCGGCCACGAGGTCGCCGTGGCTAGAGCCCACACACGTCGCGTCCGAGCATGCTGTCGTCCTCAGAGCGTTCCCAGGAACCCAGAGCACCTACCCACTCTTCCTCCCGTGCACCGTAGAACTCTGTCCATCTTCACCGAACTACGGCCGCCGCGCAAGTTGCTGCCGCCGTCGACTTAGGCCACCGGAGCTGCTGCTGCGTGCACCACCCGACGCGGACGAGCCTCCTCGTTGCGTAGACGCAATTCACCGTCCATATGGTTGCTGGAAAGCAAAACCCGAGCATCGCCGCCGGCTTAACTCCGGCCGTGCTGACGTGGCAACGTCATTAGTGGCTAATGATCCACTAACTAACCCCCTAGCTCGCTGACATGCGGGCCCCACTGCCTAACTAACCAGCTAACAAAAATAGATTAAGTTTAATCTAAACACAGTGGCCCCACGCGTCGGCGTTGACCTCGCTGACGTGGCCGTTGACCGGACCCACCTGTTTGTGACACTAAATGTCACAGGGTCACTGACCTGTGGGTCCCGCTGGTCAGGTTTGACCTGGACCGTGGCCCGTTGACCTGCTGACGTCATGATGATGTCAGGCTGATGCAGTAATCCTTTTCTAGAATTTAAATAATTCTTAAATGATTTGTTTAATTCAGAAAAATATCCAAAACTTTGAAAAATCATAGAAATTAATCTATAGCTCCAAATTAAATAAATTATATATGAAAAATGATCAGAAAAATTCAAGGAATCTGAATATGGCATTTTCATGCATGTTTGAACAACTTAACCTCACTGTTTAGTCCAAAACATGATAATGCACTTTTTGAATTCATAGTTTGAATTTAAATTTGAACCTTGAGTTCAAATGAACCCAAACCTTTCTGTTACTAGTTGCATTAGCTCAAATTACAACATATTGTCATGTCATGATCATGCATCATATTGTGCATTGCATTGATTGTGCTCTTCCTTGTTTGCCGGTAATTGTCCCCTCTCGGTAGACGCTGCTCCGACGCTGTGATCGTTGACACTGATGAAGACTCAATGTTATCTTTAGAAGTGCCAGGCAAGCAAAACCCCCTTGTTCATTCCGATACAATCCCACTCTCTCGCTCCTGCTCTCTTTTATTGCATTAGGACAACAACGATTCATCTGTTACCTGTCGCGGTAGTTGAACCCCTTTCCTCTGCATGACCTGTCATTGCCACAGTAAATAGATGAAACCCACTAGCATGAGTAGGAGTTGTTTGAGCCCTGATGTGCCTACTCATTCATGCTTGTTGTCATGCCTGCTACTGCTTAGAGTTAAGTCAGGTCTGATTCACCGGGGATGAATTGGAATGTGGTGAACATGTCCTACCGTTGAGAGCTAAGTGTGTGAACACGATTTGGTAAAGGTATCGGTGAGAGGCCATGTAGGAGTACATGGTGGGTTGTCTCATTGAAGCCGTCCTCAAGAGCCGAGTTCTGTGTTTGTGATCCATGAACAGTTACTACCACACATTGGGCTTCGGGCGCTCCAAGCTCTCTCGACTTATTAATCAACTTGATCTCTGTCCAGGAGTTGCAACTAGTTTCTGGTGTTTGTAGGTAGTGTTAGTAGTCTACCAAGTGGCACTCGGTATAGGTGGGCTTGGGACAGACTAGGCACAGTGGCACGGTGTACCAAGTGGCACCCGGATGGTGGGCTTGGGAACCCTGCTCACATCGTTTGGGGCCGTGAGCGACACCCTGGCCGGATCTCCTTGTGGATGGAACCCGAATAGGCGATAAACCTGGACTAGAGACTTGTTTGGTTAGTCAGGTCGTGGCCGACTCCCTCGCCAGGCTTCCGCTTGAAGGTTGCCGAGATACACGACGTGTACATGGTGGTAAGTGGCGAGAGCGTGTGTGAAGAAGTACACCCCTGCAGGTTTATAAATGATCTATTCGAATAGCCGTGTCTGCGGTAAAGGACTTCTGGGTTGCCTGTACAGTTCATAGATAACTTGAAATGGATACTCTAAAACTCGCAAGATAAGCGTGAGTGCTATGGATGGCCTTCTCGTAGGGAGACGGGAGCGGATCCATAGTGGTGTATTGATATGGTGAATATGTGGACTCATGTGCGCCACCTCAAAAGAGTTACTTGCAATCGTAGTTCAGGATAGCTACCGAGTCAAGCTGGCTTGCTGCAGTCAAACTCCACCACCCCTTTGTTGATACCGATGCATATGTAGCTAGTTCTGATGTAAGTCTTGCTGGGTACATTTGTACTCACGTTTGCTTATTTTATGTTTTGCAGAGAGACTTCAGTCTCGCTAGTAGTTCCGCGTGGACTTCGACGTTTAGCTTGTTACCTCCGCTATGATCTTGTACCCTTGGGAGGGTCTTGTAGATAGTCGGGCTTCTCGGCCTTTTTCATTTGTAGTTGTCTGTATTCAGACATGTTTATGCTTCCGCTTGATGCTTGTATGCTCTGCATGTTGGGTCATGAGACCCATGTTTGTAATATATGACTCTTCGGAGCCTTATGAATAAATACTCTGAGTCGTAGAGTCTTGTTGTCATGCCATGTTGTATTTGCACATCGAGCATATTGTGTGTATGATTGAAATGCTTGGTATGTGTGGGATCCGACAACCTAGTTGTCTATCCTTGGTAGCCTCTCTTATGGGGAAATGTAGTCGGGTGCTTCCACTGAGCCATGGTAGTCTGCTACAGCCTGATTTACCGGAGTCCTGCTAGCCCAGAACTACTACTCTGGAACGCTTAGACTGGCCGGCATGTGATTCACATCGTTCATGTGTCTGTCCCTTCGGGGAAATGTCACGCGGTGACTTCCGGAGTCCTGCTAGCCTGCTACAGCCCGGATTCCCGGAGTCCTGTTAGCCCAGTTGCTACAGCCCGGATTCACACGCTGATGACCGACATGCTCGATGTTGTTTCATGTATGTCTGTCCCCGTAAGTTAGTGCCACTTTGGGTTCACGACTAGTCATGTCGGCCCGGGTTCTCTGTCATATGGATGCTAGTGACACTATCATATACGTGAGCCAAAAGACACAAACGGTCCCGGGCCAGGTAAGGCGACACCCGTGGGAATACCGTGCTTGAGGCTGCAAAGTGATATGAGGTGTTACATGATAGATCGGTGTGACTTAGAATCGGGGTCCTGACAGCTTTGGTATCAGAGCCTGACTGCTTGTAGGATTACCAAGCCAAACTGGTCGAAGTTGAGTTTAGAAATTCTTTAGTATATAAGGGAATTGATTGTGGAAGGGAGCGTAAGGCTCTTTTTACTCCTTATACCTCATGGCCTTCTGATCTGAGTCAACATCTTCTCTTCTATGGGGATTAAGAACTAGGCTTCTTGTCTTTCTATCAGGATCACGTTTTACTAATCCGTAGAATCTTAGGATTGATGGATTCAAGTCTCAGTTCAGTTACTAGTATTTTCCTGTGTTAGCAGTTGGTCTCGGAACCTTGCTATTGTGATGTTAAGTGGCTATGCCACCATTTTGCAGGATGTCTCAAACCCTTTTTGAGCATTTACAGCCGTTATGTTGTCCGAGTCATCCCAGGTTTCTAAATAGTCTGATGCATTTGTAAATCCCTTCCTCCCGTTCCGATGTTCCTTTGGGCCAGTTCAACCACACTAATTGGTGAGTTGAGGTACTCTGTTGCCTCGACATCTATGTTGGACCTATTATTATGACTCCAGGTGTCTTAGAGGATCACCCAGTAGTCTAGCAATGTTTTATATTCCTAGTGTGATGATTCTGGCCATCATTCTCGGAAGCATTCCATGATGCCATTTAGTAGTAGGTATTCTGCTCCTGGGTTCTTGACCCAAGATTCGCTTTACTTACCTCACGTTGATAGTGTTTGCTAGTTCCCTTAGGATATTAGTAACCTTTGTGATAGTCCTCGAGGTCTGTGGTATATCGCTCTTCCAATACCATGAACCATTATGGCAGAAGTTCTTTTGAACCAAAAGATCACAACCAGAGTGCTTTTGATGAGTTCTCCATTCTACATTGTGAATCTGCCAGTTCTACCTTTCTGCATGGGTTATCCGGAAGGAATGTTGAGCTTTGCTCGACATACTAATCTATGCATCCACAACTCAGAAAGATATATGTCCCTTTGAGTTGTACCTCTTTAGTTGTATTCCGACCTTCATCTATGAATAGATAGTCAAGGGTATGTGTGCATTCGTGTTCATCGATGCCTATTATTCTTGTGGTCCGGCAAGCCATCCTATTCAGAATTACTAGGAGAAACAAACTCCAGTACCTCATCCATATCTAGGATTGGGTCAAAGCAGTTGTATCCCGCAGATCAAAATGCCAATCCAGATTTTGTTCTGTCCTACCCTGGAGTATTACCCCCTTTTTGTCAAGAATATCATAGGAATTGCACCGTGTCTTATGAATTCTTGACGAACTGATACTTCTCGCCATTGTTCTTCATTCCTCAGTCTCTGTGTTGTTGCAACCGGAATGCCGACAAGTGAACTATGATGTGTGAAATCAATACTCTTAGCAACCCCGTTGCTTGGTAGTTAAAGGACAATATATTCATTCTTAGTGTGTTGGTTATTAAATCACCATACTAGGACTGATTGTGCTACCTAGTCCTTATTTCGGTGCACTCTTATCAATGAGTTAGGATTGTGTCAATCCCTCGCCCTTTTGATCATATCATCTTGCCTCGAAAGCAAGATTGCTCCCGAGCTTAATAACATTTCGGTGGTTCGTGATTTTCCGGATATCTTCACGGAAGTATCACCAGGTCGTCCCCTGACCGATATGTTGAGTTCGTGATCAAGTTGGTTTTCCAATAAACCACCCTTTCTCCAAGATTCTGTGTTGGATACCCTGAACTAGTTGGTTGAGCTAAACAACAACTTGGAGAGTTGGAAGAGAAAAGCTTGTCTGACTTAGTTCATGTTAAAGGATATCTTGTGTTTGTGTGTTTGTTGTAGAAAGATGATTTCTTCATCGATTGGTCCTCGTGATCAGTTGTTGAACCTATCGCCTTGCCCAAACCTTGATTTGAGTGTGGGCCATCGTCAAATCAAGTTAGAACCAGCGATATTCGTAACGTTGTCTTACTCGTGGTTGATTCCTCGAGCATACACCATTACATCTTTTGGTCTGACCAATACTATCACATTGTTTACATAATGGTGGAAGTCCAGTGATATGGAAATTCCGATGAGTTGCTGTTGAGCCCATCAACAGCATTTTGTCTCCTCCATGATTCATGTTGAACATTGAGTTAGTGTTGGAAACTTTGTAAGCATTAACTTCATGTCCCGTGCATGAAGCATATGTCCAGATGAAAGAAGTGATTTCCTCTAATTCATATGCATCTGATGCAAGTCGCAACCGTGAATTTGAGAAAGTTTTTTTTTGCTTCCTTTGGAATCATCCCAAGTCAGTCATGCATGTGCGAAGCATTCTATGGTCTGATAGAATGATCATCTCCATTCCATATGTAATCCCTAGCACACCTGTCGGTGTCAAAACCAGCGGATCTCGGGTAGGGGGCCCCGAACTGTGCGTCTAAGGCGGGTGGTAACAGGAGGCAGGGGACACAATGTTTACCCAGGTTCGGGCCCTCTCGATGGAGGTAATACCCTACTTCCTGCTTGATTGATCTTGATGATATGAGTATTACAAGAGTTGATCTACCACGAGATCGTAGAGGCTAAACCCTAGAAGCTAGCCTATGGTATGATTGTTGTTGTCCTGCGGACTAAACCCTCCGATTTATATAGACATCGGAGGGGGCTAGGGTTACACAGAGTCGGTAACAAGGGAGGAGATCTACATATCCGTATTGCCAAGCTTGCTTTCCACGCCAAGGAGAGTCCCATCCGGACACGGTCGAAGTCTTCAATCTTGTATCTTCATAGTCCAACAGTTCGGCCAAAGGATATAGTCCGGCTGTCCGAGGACCCCCTAATCCAGGACTCCCTCAGTAGCCCCCGAACCAGGCTTCAATGGCGATGAGTCCGGCGCGCAGATTGTCTTCGGCATTGCAAGGCGGGTTCTTTCTCCAAATTCTGAATACCTGTTGAGTAGTGTCCGGCTTCCCATAAATGCTGCACTCCTAGGCTTCCGCGCCTAATAATGGATATCCTCCACGCGTCGAGCGAATGCGAGATGTCGGGGCATTTTTACCATTGCCACCCTAGCCATGTGGGTAAATTGTCTATTATAGAGACGGGGATTCTCAGATCCAGATCACACCATCCTTCCACGGCGAGTATCCATCGGAGCGCGCCCGGAAAAAATCCATTCCAACATGGCCGGCCATCGCAGCTCCTCCTCTCGCTCCTGTAGCCCTAAGCCCGGCAATTGGAAGAAGTGTTCCGTCCCGCACAGCCAATTAGTAGAGTTACAGACCCAGGGATTTCTCCCTCCAGCGTATATGGTCACCGTCCGAGCCGGGCTCGCCACCTATAATGGCGGGGAGCAAGCGGGGATCTTTCCCAGCCCATCCATGGGGGAGCGGGTATGCCTTGTCCCTTACTTATTAAGAGGGCTTGGATTTCCAATTCATCCGTTCCTCCGCGGGCTCCTGGAGTTCTATGGCCTCCAGCTGCATAATATCACTCCCGCCTCCATATTACACATTGCTGGTTATGTCGCCCTTTGCGAGTTGTTTCTGGGCTGCGAAGCTCATTTCAAGCTATGGAAGAGGCTATTCTGCCTCGTACCCCGTACACAGAAGGGGTCAATATACCAAGTGGGCGGAGCCGAAATATGGCGCATCACCGGGACCGGATACCTGTCCGGTACTCCGAAGAAGACATCCGAGGACTGGCCTTCGGAGTGGTTTTATATGGAGGACGTTCCCCTTCCGGACCCTATTCGGATGGGCCTTCCTGAGTTCGACAATGCTCCCCTGAAGAAACGCCGCAGCTGGCGCCCCCGGAGCCCCCAGGAGGAAGATAACGGAGAAGTCCTTTACCTGATGGGCCGGATAAAACTGCTGGCTCAATCAGGACTGACAATAATCGAGGTTATGCCAATATGTATAATGCGGGGGGTACAGCCACTTCAATATCGGGGGCATCCCATGTGGCACTTAACGGAAGATGATGCTACCCGCTACGGTCGTAAGGGACCGGACTCAGTCGCTGCTCTAGCAAAAATCTTGTCCGATTTGTACAAAGGAGAGGAAGAGGAGTTCATCCGCATTAAGCCACGGGATGGATTCTCCATGTACAACCCTCCAAGCTGGGTGAGCTGTCACTTTTTACTCCCAACCTTCCCGCATTCTTTCTCATAAGTATTTACCTTGCCGTTTCATGGCAGGAATTGCGAAAAGCTGTAAGGGAGGTCGACAACCCGCCACCACAACCAGAGGACCCTGACCGGGCCCTCGACCCCGGACTCGAAGAAGATCCGGACATATTTGTGGAGCTGATTGACAGGACGTTCTATCAATTGAGCTGCGATGATGCCACCGTGGCCATCACAGCCGATTATCCTGGACTACTCCCTGCATCGCACGTAAGTAAAACCGGAGTCCCAACTTCCGAGAAGGATCCCTTTTTCTGCACTTCACCTACCACACACATATGGCGTTTTACAAGGAAGGACCTCGGGACGCCATGCCGAACCCGCAGTGACTCACCAACGAGGGCACCGAAGCCAGGTAGGCTTAAAAGGAAGGCGGTCAGGACTGAGACGCCGTCGCAGAGGTATGAAATAAAACCCCGCTCCATGGTTGTCGTCTTTTAAAATATAATAACGTCCATGTTTCCTAGTAGGAAAAACGCTCGCCGGACTATGTCCGGAGAGGTTGCCGGTCACGCCTCCACCAGTCGGGCTCCAGGGCCGAACATAGAGGCGGACGCTAACATGGGGCGAACGCCGGATGTTCCTCCTACAGAGGATGCGGATAGGCTATCCGCTACAAATTCCGAAGTGGAGAGTGCCATGAATCACAGGCGTCGCCGGGCCGTACTCCGTGATGCTTGTTTCTCCCAAGAGGCGTTTGATGCCTTCAACTCAGGAGACGCGTACATCCGTGCTGCTCAAAATGGTCTTGCCAGAGCCACTGACCAGTATGTAAAGGATATACGGGTAGGAAAATCTAATAATTATATATATCAATAGCCCCTGAGACTTGAAACAATTGACATAACTGATTTAAGGATCATTATTTGTGCAGGTTCTTACAGAGAAGAATACCCAATTGTCTCGAGAGCTGGAAGAGTGCAAAGCCCAGCTACGGGCCGCAGTGGTCGCGCTGAAGGAGTCCGAGAAGGCCCCCTCTGGTAACAATTGTCTCTATAGCAAAGAATGACAGGTACCAGATAGGATGCGGCATGCATGCAAATCTAACAATAGATTCTGCAGATGACTCCGGAGTGAATCCGGAGGTCGTGATAGGGAATGAGCCGCATGCCCAACGATAGCTAAAGGCTGGTAAGCGCGTGCTGAAAAAGGTTAGGCAGGAGAAAAACAATCTCCAAGATGCCAACGTCCAGCTGGGCATGGAACTGAAAGATGTTCGGGTCTAGCTTGCTGACTCCGTAAAGGAGAATAAGAGGCTTCGACGCGGCATTTTCAGTAAGTGCTTGAACGAACTTTTAAAGAGTTCGGCGAAGAAACCGGCTGACAGACTTATATCTGCAGGTATGCTGACGGGTCGTCCCGAGGAGGAGATGCCCGGGTCCGCGGGTGATCTTCTGCCAGAGCTCTCACAACTGCACGAACAAGTTCGGCAGGTGTTGCAGGGCATTGCCCAAGCCTTGTGGCCATCTGTCTCCCTGCCAGGAGGCATGGGGGTGCTTGTAGAGAAGCTCAAGGGAGCACGGCGGCGCTTCCGATTGTGGAAGATATCAGCCTGCCGACAAGGTGCGAGGGAAGCCTGGGCCATGGTGAAGACGCGGTATACCAAGGCTGACCCTAACCACATGGCCGAGGTCGGACCTGTGGGGCCTGACGGGAAGGAGATCCCCGTCAGTTTGGTGTATGACCAAGTAGAATTAGCCGCAAAGTATTCCCAATAGGATTGTAGGCTAGACAGCCTGTTGGATGGTATCGAAGAAGAATTTAGTCAGTCTAAGTGACTGTGTACTTCAAGTGACATATATTGTCCCTAGCCGGATTGTAAATCATTTGTCATGGCGGACCTTTTCGCTTCAACCTCCGGACCCGATAGTCCGGAGTGTATCCGAATACCCGCTCAGTTATGTAAAAATCGGGGTACGCGTGGAAACCAGGCGTAGGGGTCATAAGTGCTTGAACAGACAAGTACCCAACTAGCTATGTTATATTACATGGATAGTAAGAAACATCTTCCAGGGAGAATAGTTCCGTTAAGGGTTCCTTTCCCTGGGTACGCATGCCCTAATGTGCATGTCCGAACTGCGAAAAGAGACGCAGGCTATAAACCTCTGGGGGCATGTATTAAAATAAATAAAAGTCATCTTTTGTTCACCGACCGAGTATTCCCTTAAGAACGCTAGCTTTCGGCTTCACCCAGTCTGAGGTACACATCCGGCTGACCCGGCAGTAACAATCGCAGAGGTGCTCCCCTTATGCCCTAGCCGAATTAACGGGAACGTAGGGCATAAATACAAGAGCCAGGAAACCCAACTTGGCCAAAACTTAAGTCATATCGATGCATATAATGGCGAAAAAAGGTACATGTGGAAGAATAACACATGTGTGGGGCATAGAGCCCGGAAAATAGTTATATTAAGCTTCTGTATAAGAAGCCCCCAGGTATAATGAGCGCGGTTAGCGCGTCAAGATTGTGTAGTCAAGACACAATTTAGCCTTTAAAGGCCTTGAAGGAAAGGAAAAAAGAAGAAGATAAAAGACAGATAACGGATATTTAAAAAATTTGACGGAGGTAAGGAGACGAACATAGAGTCCGGCACTAGGAGTAGAACCTTCGGAGTCTGGCTGCGTTCCATGGGTTTGGCTCGAGTCGATTATCCGATGCATCCCGCAGACGGTACGCTCCACCGGTCAGAACTTGGTCAATAATGAAGGGACCTTCCCATTTGGGCTTGAGCTTATTCTTTTTCTTCTCCGGTAGGCGTAGAACGAGTTCGCCAACGTTATAGGTTTTGGCCCGTACTTCTCTGCTTTGATATCTTCAAGCCTGTTACTGATAGAATGCGGAACGGGCTTTTGCCACGTCACGCTCCTCCTCCAGGGCGTCCAAACTGTCCTGCCGATCAAGCTCGGCTTCTTTCTCTACATACATGCCCACTCGAGGTGAGTCATGAATTATGTCGCAGGGCAGTACCGCCTCTGCGCCGTACACCATAAAAAACGGTGTGTATCCGGTAGTGCGATTCGACGTGGTCCGCAGCCCCCATAGTACAGAGTCGAGCTCCTCTACCTAGTGCATATTTGATTCCTTTAAGGACCGCACTAATCTGGGTTTAATGCCGCTCATGATAAGACCATTTGCTCGCTTGACTTGACTGTTAGTTTGCGGGTGATAGACAGAAGCATAATCGAGCTTGATGCCCATGTTGCTGCACCAAAGTTTTACCTCGTCGGCTGTAAAGTTCGAGCCGTTATCGGTGATGATGCTGTGGGGGACGCCATAACGGTGTACAACCGCGGATATGAAGTCTATCACTGGTCCGGATTCGGCCGTTTTGACTGGTTTGGCCTCTATCCATTTGGTGAATTTATCCACCATGACCAATAAGTATTTTTTTTCTTATGGCTTCCCCCTTTGAGGGGTCCGACCATATCAAGCCCCCAGACCGCAAAGGGCAAAGTAATGGGGATTGTTTGGAGAGCGGTAGGCGGCATATGGCTTTGATTTTCAAAAAGCTAGCAACCGATGCAACGTTGGACGAGGTCATGTGCGTCTGCTCGGGCCGTCAGCCAGTAAAAACCTGTACGGAAGGCCTTGCTTACAAGGGCCCGGGCTGCGGCGTGGTGACCGCCGAGTCCAGCATGAAATTCTGCGAGAAGTTTCAGCCCTTCCTCTTCGGAGATGCACCTTTGAAGGACTCCGGTAGCGCTTTTCTTATAAAGCTCTCCCTCGTGGACCTTGTAGGCTTTAGACCGCCGCACAATGCAACGTGCCTCGTTTGGGTCCTCCGGTAGTTCTTGCCTAGTTAGGTAGCACAGGAAGGGTTCTATCCACGGGGCGATGACAGCCATAATCACGTGGGCGGAAGGTGTTATTTCGGTGGCGGAGCCTCCGATTACGTCAGAGTGTTCGGTATCTGGTGTTGTGGCCAAGTCCGGACTGTTGTTGCCGGTCTCTCCTTCCCATACCACGGATGGCTTACACAGCCTTTCCAAGAAGATATTGGGTGGGACAGGGTCACGCTTAGCGCCAATGAGGGCGAGGATGTCCGCCTCTTGATTGTTTTCTCGGACCACATGGTGGAATTCGAGCCCCTCGAACCGAGCTGACATTTTGAGGACGACATTGCAGTAAGCCGCCATTTTTGGATCCTTGGCATCAAAGTCTCCATTTATCTGAGATATTGCGAGGTTCGAGTCCCCACGCACCTCCAGGCGTTGAATGCCCATGGAGACTGCCATTTGGAGACCGTGTAACAGGGCCTCATATTCGGCCGCATTGTTGGAGTCTATGTATAGTATTTGGAGTACGTACTGGACTGTATCTCCGGTGGGGGATGTTAGGACGACACCAGCCCCTAGACCCGCCAGCATTTTAGAGCCGTCGAAGTGCATGATCCAATTGGAGTACGCGCCGTATTCTTTAGGGAGTTCGGCTTCTGTCCATTCGGTGACAAAATCGGCCAGTACCTGTGACTTAATGGCTCGCCGTGGTTTATATGTTATGTCGAACGGGAGGAGCTCGATAGCCCATTTAGCAATCCGCCCCGTGGCATCGCGGTTGTCTATTATGTCGTTAAGTGGTACTTCTGAGGCCACCGTGATTGAACACTCTTGAAAGTATTGTCGTAATTTCCGGGATGCCATGAATACCGCGTATGCTATCTTTTGATAATGTGGGTACCGTGATTTGCATGGAGTGAGGACAGTGGATACATAGTATACCGGCTTTTGAAGTGGGAATTTATGTTCGTCCGTCCCTCGTTCGACGACGAGCACTGCGCTTACAACTTGGTGAGTTGCCGCTATATATAACAGCATTGGTTCGCCGACATTTGGCGCGGCCAAGATTGTCTTGGTGGCCAGGATGGCCTTTATTTCTTCCAATCTGGCCGTGGCCGCATCCGTCCACTCGAAGTGTTCGGTGGGCCGAAGAAGGCGATAAAGGGGTAGTGCCTTTTCTCCTAATCGGAAGATAAAGCGGCTTAAGGCCGCCACGCATCCAGTTAGTTTCTGAATTTGCTTGAGGTCTGTTGGGATAGCCAACTGTGACAGAGCTCGGATTTTAGCCGGATTTGCTTCGATTCCTCTACTGGAGACGATGAAGCCCAGGAGCTTTGCGGCGGGCACGCCGAAAACGCATTTTTTTGGATTGAGCTTGATGTCGTATGTTCGGAGATTGTCGAACGTGAGCCTCAAGTCGTCTATTAAGGATTCGACGTGTCTGGTTTTAACGACCACATCGTCTACGTATGCCTCCACTGTTTTGCCGATCTGTTTTTTCAGGCATGTCTGAATCATGCGTTGATACGTTGCACCGGCGTTCTTAAGCCCGAAAGGCATGGTGTTAAAACAGAAGGGGCCGTATGGGGTGATAAATGTCGTTGCGGCTTGGTCGGACTCCGCCATCTTGATTTGATGGTATCCGGAGTATGCGTCGAGGAAACACAATGAGTCGTGCCCTGCGGTAGCGTCGATAATTTGATCGATGCGGGGAGGGGGAAGGGATCCTTTGGGAAAGCCTTGCTGAGGTCCTTGGAATCGACGCATAGGCGCCAGGATTTATCCTTCTTTGGTACCATCACCAGGTTTGCTAGCCAGTCCGGGTGTTTTATTTCTCTAATGAATCCGGCCTCCAGTAACTTGGCTAGCTCCTCTCCCATGGCTTGTCGCTTAGGTTCAGAGAAACGCCGAAGAGTCTGCTTGACCGGCTTGAATCCCTTTAGAATGTTAAGGCTATGCTCGGCCAGCCTGCGTGGGATTCCTGCCATGTCTGAAGGATACCAGGCGACTATGTCCCAATTCTCGCGCAGGAACTCCCGTAGTGCGGCGTCTACAGCGGGGTTTAACTGTGCCCCGATGGATGCTGTTTTTGTAGGGTCCGTTGGGTAGACTTGGAATTTGACTATTTCATCCGCTGGTTTAAAAGAGGTGGACTTGAAACTTTTGTCGAGTATCACGTCGTCCCTGTCCACTGTGGAGCGCAGCGCAGTTAATTCCTCGGCCGCAAGGGCTTCGGATAACGCCTCGAGGGCCAGTGCGGCTGTTTTGTTTTCGGCGCGGAGTGTTATGTCCGGATCACTGGCTAGAGTGATGATTCCATTGGGCCCGGGCATTTTGAGCTTCATGTACCCGTAATGGGGTATAGCTTGGAAGATCGTGAATGCCTCCCGCCCTAGAAGGGCGTGGTATCCGCTATTGAACGCGGCCACTTGGAATGTGATTTCTTCGGACCTATAATTCTCCGGCGTGCCAAATACCACATCTCGTGTGATTTTCCCAGCACATCGTGCCTCCCGACTAGGGATGATTCCTCTGAAGGTCGTGCTGCTTTGCTCAATGCGGCTTCTGTCTATTTCCATTTTTTGAAGAGTCTCCTCATAGATGAGGTTTAATCTGCTGCCGCCGTCCATGAGTACTTTAGAAAGCCGGAAGCCGTCCACGATTGGACTAAGGACCAAGGCGGCAGGTGCTTGGGCTGTTCGGAATTTAGGTTCGTCACTGGCATTGAAGGTGATAGCCGTATCGCTCCATGGATTTATTGCTGCCACGTAGCAGACTTCGGCGAGGCTGCGGAGTGCTCGCTTACGCCTATTATTTGAGGCGAAGCTCTCGAAGACTGTCAATACTGTATTGTTGTTATCCACGGGATGGTGCTCTGCGGTATTGTTAATGAGGAGATCCTCACCGCTCTTGGCCACCTGCCGAAGTACCCAACATGCTCTAAGGCTGTGTGTTGGTATGGTATCCGCTGTACTGTGAATTTTATATGGCCCGTTAAGCCATCCCTCCAATACGGTTCCACGCCCTGTAGTGGGCTTTTGCTTGTTTGTAATTGGGTCGGGCGACTTACGAGAGTGCACCCTTTTAGTTCGGACTGGGGGTTTTGTCAGAGCCGGATTATCCCAAAATTTTGTTTGGGTTTTCCAGGCGCTTTCCATCGCACAATGCTTCCGTACTATGGCCGCCAAGTCAGCGAAGTGTGCTATGTCACGGCGACTTATGGCGCTGAGGATTCCCTTGTCCGTGCAATTATTGCAAAAGAATGAAATTGTGTCTTCCTCGCGACAGTCCTTGACCTTGTTCATTACAAGGAGGAATCTGGCCCAATAGTGGTGTACTGTCTCCTGGGGCTCTTGTCTAATGTGGGAAAGATCGTTTATATCTGGGTGGGTGGGTGGATTTAAGTCTGAACCTTGACCCAATCTGAGACCCAGGGGCGGAGGAGTTTCCGATCTTGGAAGTTCGGGCTCCGGGATATTGCCCAATAGGTCTGGCCCGCTGCCTGATTCTAGGTTCAGGGTTTGGGCGATGTCCTCCCGTAGACGGGTATCCAGCTCAGAGAGCTCGGGAATCCGGACATAGTTTGTCCTCAAGATAGAGGAGGAATCGCCGCATTGCTCCTCCACCACCGCTATCTGATGGGTGACCTGCGGGGAGTTAATCTCCCTTTGGTCGGGTTTAAGCCCGATCTGATCATAGTCCGTAGCGACTCCCAAAGTGGCGATGTGATCCAAGAGCTCGTTCAAAGAAGAGAGCTCTATTGGATCCAACTGCTCGGCGAGTCCCGAGCTGACGTGGAGGATGTTTTCGATGATCCAAGAAGTCATCGTCGGCACAGCGGCCGAACAGGCGGTCATGACGAAACCGCCTAGTCGGAGAGTTTGGCCTACAGCCAGGGCTCCCCCAGAGGTGATGTTGTCCTTGACAACAAGGCGAGCAATCCAGCCTTATGATGACGGCACAGTGGAACTCTCAATGAAAGCACCAATGTCGGTGTCAAACCGGCGGATCTCGGGTAGGGGGTCCCGAACTGTGCGTCTAAGGCGGATGGTAACATGAGGCAGGGGACACAATGTTTACCCAGGTTCGGGCCCTCTCGATGGAGGTAATACCCTACTTCCTGCTTGATTGATCTTGATGATATGAGTATTACAAGAGTTGATCTACCACGAGATCATAGAGGCTAAACCCTAGAAGCTAGCCTATGGTATGATTGTTGTTGTCCTACAGACTAAACCCTCCGGTTTATATAAACACCGGAGGGGGCTAGGGTTACACAGAGTCGGTTACAAGGGAGTATATATGAGATATCCGTAGTGCCAAGCTTGCCTTCCACGCCAAGGAGAGTCCCATCCGGACACAGTCGAAGTCTTCAATCTTGTATCTTCATAGTCCAACAATCCGGCCAAAGGATATAGTCCGGCTGTCCGAGGACTCCCTAATCCAGGACTCCCTCAACACCAAGCCACTGATTGATTTGTTCAAGGAGAAGAAGTTCTTTCATAAGAGCTAATCATATGACTTATGCATGGGCTTCGCTCTCCGCAATGATGGCTCCCAACCAGAACTCGGTAGTGTTTTATTATAAGACTACTACGTGGTCATGCTTGTCTGGGACAACGTGTTCACATGTGTGTAGCAGAACCTGCTCATGTTTTGGAGCTTACTACCATAGTTCATCTCCCGAGAACCTCGCAACATTATCTCATCGATTTGTGTTGCAAACTTTCCTTTCAGACATGTTGAGTCTAGAATTTCCTGCCACCAACCAGATATGAATCTCAGGCAGTTATGACGCTTGGGGCATCTCAAAGATTTTGATCTTAGTTCCTCTGTAATCCCGGTAAGTCAATGTAGTGGTCATTCTGCTGAGTCGAGATATCATCCACTTCCCATGAGGATGTGACTTATAGTCCCCTTCCCAAACTGAGTATGCCATTTGTTCGAACTCCTTCAAATGACCGATTGTGATTGCCTTAGGCTGGTATAAAGAGTTTCAATGATCTTTGTATCAAAAGTAATTCTTTTTGCCACTTAAGGGAATAATTCTACGAGTCAGCTTCCCTAAGGTGTCACGTTACGAAATCATGGCAATCATCTCCTTGCTACTTTGGAACCATGCACCATCTTACTTAAGCGTGGAATGGTTGCCTACCAATTTGAACCTTGGTCATCTGTTTCTTTTCCATCATCCCTGATGTGTGTTTTGTGTCTCAACTCGAGAGATGTTCTTACGTCTCACTCCATGAACTGATCTTGAGTTGCTCGATCTTCGAGAAGATCGATTCCTGTAGAGTTTCCTTCTATCGTCATCATGTTGGATCAAGATCTCGAAAGCAAAGATGTCGAGACAAAAATGAGGCAATGAATCAAAATCTTCGAGAACGACAATTGGATCATGAAGTTTGTGTTAGCTTGTGTCCCCTCTGTCTTCTTACCTCACGTCTTGAATCTCGGGACGAGATTCTTGTTTAGTGGGGGTGAGTTGTCACAGCCCCAGAATAATGCTTGTAATTAGTGGCATTGCATCCATGCATCATGTCTAAATTTATTTGAAAATTGAAATGGGGATTGATCAAACCCCTAGCACCAAAGCAATGCAAATAGGTTCAACTTAAAAATATTTTCAATAAACCCAAACTGACTTCAGAAAAAGTCCATCATTTTTTAAGTTGGTGAAAACCTCTGACAAAAATGGTGCACATTTTTCCTAGGTCATTTAAGGTTTTTTGGATTAAATTATAGGTATTTGAATTGGGGCTTATAAATGTTATATACATTTTTAACTGCTCCAATAATTTGAAACTTTTGTTGGGGCTCTGGAATTATTCAGTTAGCATCCAAAAATATTTTCAGAATTCATTTAAGTGGTTTAGCATTTTTTCTAAATCAAAACACAAAGACAGAAAATAGGAAATGATAAAAAAGGAGAGCAACTTACCCGGTCTCACCTGTGCAGCCCACCAGAGAGCTCAGCCATTGCTGTAGCAGTCGGCCTAGCCCACCAGTGCCCTCCCTGTCGTCTACCTCCTCGAGAAAGTAGGACAGGGGCGTGTGCTCGCCGCGCGCCGGCACGCGCCGGCCACCTCCTGCCTCCCTGCCTGTCTCCCCATCTCCCTGAGGATGCCACGCGACCCCTTGGCGCCCTCTCACTCCCTCCCGTGTCTCTCCCTCGTCTACCCCTCTCCCCCGAGCACCACCGAGTGGAGATCGTCGCCACCGACACCGTTCGCCGCGGCCACCGACCCTCCGTCGCCCATCCAGTGTATCCAAGAGCTCCAGGTCATCTTCCTCATCCTCTCCATCGAGCCATGGAACGACGGATGCACCACAACGTCGCCAGCATCGCCGTTTCCATCGCCGGCCACCGTGGATCCTCGCCGTCGATTCGGGAGCTACAGCGAGTCCCCGACCTCGCCCTCGCGCTCGTTGGACTCGCTGTGAGCCTCCGCACCGAACCTTCCTCTCCTTGATGCCGATTTCTTCCTCTAACCGCGGGCTCCGTCGAGCCCGAGAGCTCATCGCCATCGGCCACGAGGTTGCCATGGCTAGAGCCCACACACGTCGCGTCCGAGCATGCTGTCGTCCTCAGAGCGTTCCCAGGAACCCATAGCACCTACCCACTCTTCCTCCCGTGCATCGCAGCGCTCTGTCCATCTTCACCGAACTCCGGCCGCCGCGCAAGTTGCTGCCACCGTCGACTTAGGCCACCGGAGCTGCTGCTGCGTGCACCACCCGACGCGGACGAGCCTTCTCGTCGCGTAGACGCACTTCGCCGTCCATATGGTCACCGGAAAGCAAAACCCGAGCATCACCGCCGTCTCTGGACGTCACCGGCGGCTTAACTCCGGCCGTGCTGACATGGCAAGGTCATTAGTGGCTAATGACCCACTAACTAACCCCCTGGCTCGCTGATATGCGGGCCCCACTGCCTAACTAACCAGCTAACAAAAATAGTTTAAGTTTAATCTAAACATAGTGGCCCCACGCGTCAGCGTTGACGTCGCTGACGTGGCCGTTGACCGGACCCACCTGTCTGTGACACTAAATGTCACAGGGTCACTGACCTGTGGGTCCTGCTGGTTAGGTTTGACCTGGACTGTGCCCCATTGACCTGTTGACGTCATGATGATGTCAGGCTGACGCAGTAATCCTTTTCTGGAATTTAAATAAATCTTAAATGATTTGTTTAATTCAGAAAAATATCCAAAACTTTGAAAAATCATAGAAATTAATCTTTTGCTCCAAATGAAATAAATTATATATGAAAAATGATCAGAAAAATCCAAGGAATCTGATTATGGCATTTTCATGCATGTTTGAAGAACTTAACCTCACTGTTTAGTCCAAAACATGATAATGCACTATTTGAATTCATAGTTTGAATTTGAATTTGAACCTTGAGTTCAAATCAACCCAAAACTTTCTGTTACTAGTTGCATTAGCTCAAATCACAACATATTGTCATGTCATGATCATGCATCATATTGTGCATTGCATTGATTGTGCTCTTCCTTGTTTGCCGGTAATTGTCCCCTCTCGGTAGACGCTGCTCCGACGCTGTGATCGTTCACACTGATGAAGACTCAATGTTATCTTCAGAAGTGGCAGGCAAGAAAAACCCCCTTGTTCATTCCGATACAATCCCACTCTCTCGCTCTTGCTCTTTTTACTGCATTAGGACAACAACGATTCATCTGTTACCTGTTGCGGTAGTTGAACCCCTTTCCTCTGCATGACCTGTCATTGCCACAGTAAATAGATGAAACCCACTAGCATGAGTAGGAGTTGTTTGAGCCCTGATGTGCCTACTCATTCATGCTTGTTGTCATGCCTGCTACTGCTTAGAGTTGAGTCGGGTCTGATTCAGCGGGGATGAATTGGAATGTGGTGAACATGTCCTACCGTTGAGAGCTAAGTGTGTGAACATGATTTGGTAAAGGTATCGGTGAGAGGCCATGTAGGAGTACATGGTGGGTTGTCTCATTGAAGCCGTCCTCAGGAGCCGAGTTCTGTGTTTGTGATCCATGAACAGTTACTACCACACAATGGGCTCCGGGCGCTCCAAGCTCTCTCGACTTATTAATCAACTTGATCTCTGTCCAGGAGTTGCAACTAGTTTCTGGTGTTTGTAGGTAGTGTTAGTAGTCTACCAAGTGGCACTCGGTACAGGTGGGCTTGGGACAGACTAGGCACAGTGGCACGATGTACCAAGTGGCACCCGGATGGTGGGCTTGGGAACCCTGCTCACATCGTTTGGGGCCGTGAGCGACACCCCGGCCGGATCTCCTTGCGGATGGAACCCGAATAGGCGATAAACCTGGACTAGAGACTTGTGTGGTTAGTCAGGTCGTGGCCGACTCCCTCGCCAGGCTTTCGCTTGAAGGTTGCCGAGATACACGACGTGTACATGGTGGTAAGTGGCGAGAGCGTGTGTGAAGAAGTACACCCCTGCAGGTTTATAAATGATCTATTCGAATAGCCGTGTCCGCGGTAAAGGACTTCTGGGTTGCCTGTACAGTTCATAGATAACATGAAATGGATAATCTAAAACTCGCAAGATAAGCGTGAGTACTATGGATGGCCTTGTCGTAGGGAGACGGGAGCGGATCCATAGTGGTGTATTGATATGGTGAATATGTGGACTCATGTGCGCCACCTCAAAAGAGTTACTTGCAATCGTAGTTCAGGATAGCTACCGAGTCAAGCTGGCTTGCTGCAGTCAAACTCCACCACCCCTTTGTTGATACCGATGCATATGTAGCTAGTTCTGATGTAAGTCTTGCTGGGTACATTTGTACTCACATTTTCTTATTTTATGTTTTGCAGAGAGACTTCAGTCTCGCTAGTAGTTCCGCGTGGACTTCATCGTTTAGCTTGTTACCTCAGCTATGATCTTGTACCCTTGGGAGGGTCTTGTAGATAGTCAGGCTTCTCAGCCTTTTTCATTTGTAGTTGTCTGTACTCAGACATGTTTATGCTTCCGCTTGATGCTTGTATGCTCTGCATGTTGGGTCATGAGACCCATGTTTGTAATATATGACTCTTCGGAGCCTTATGAATAAATACTCTGAGTCGTAGAGTCTTGTTGTGATGCCATGTTGTATTTGCACATATCGAGCATATTGTGTGTATGATTGAAATGCTTGGTATGTGTGGGATCCGACAACCTAGTTGTCTATCCTTGGTAGCCTCTCTTATGGGAAAATGTAGTCGGGTGCTTCCACTGAGCCATGGTAGTCTGCTACAGCCTGGTTTACCGGAGTCCTGCTAGCCCAGCACTACTGCTCCGGAATGCTTAGACTGGTCGGCATATGATTCACATCGTTCCTTTGTCTGTCCCTTCGGGGAAATGTCACGTGGTGACTTCCGGAGTCCTGCTAGCCTGCTACAGCCCGGATTCCCGGAGTCCTGTTAGCCCAGTTGCTACAGCCCGGATTCACAGGCTGATGACCGACATGCTCGAT
The DNA here is from genome assembly GCF_002575655.3 of Aegilops tauschii subsp. strangulata. Lineage (NCBI taxonomy): Eukaryota > Viridiplantae > Streptophyta > Magnoliopsida > Poales > Poaceae > Aegilops > Aegilops tauschii. Next base: position 141,475,799 of record NC_053037.3, read on the forward strand.
GTCGTTTCATGTATGCCTGTCCCCGTAAGTTAGTGCCACTTTGGGTTCACGACTAGTCATGTCGGCCCGGGTTCTCTGTCATATGGATGCTAGCGACACTATCATATACGTGAGCCAAAAGACGCAAACGGTCCCGGGCCAGGTAAGGCGACACCCGTGGGAATACCGTGCGTGAGGCCGCAAAGTGATATGAGGTGTTACATGCTAGATCGGTGTGACTTAGAATCGGGGTCCTGACATGATGTTTATCCTTTATGCATCTTATTTTGCTTAGTTCGACGGTAGCATTATAAGATGATCTCTCACTCTCACTAAATTTCAAGGTACAAGTCTTCTCCTTGAGTATGCACTGTTGTGAAAGTTCGTCGTGCCGAGACACCACATGATGATCGGGTGTGATAAGCTCTATGTTCACATACAATGGGTGCAAGCCAGTTTTGCACACGCAGAATACTTGGGTTAAACTTGACAAGCCTAGCATAAGAAGATATGGCCTCGGAACACTGAGACTGAAAGGTCGAGCGTGAATCATATAGTAGATATGATCAACATAGTGATGTTCACCATTGAAAGCTACTCCTTCTCACGTGATGATCGGACATGGTTTAGTTGATTTGGATCACGTGATCACTTAGATGATTAGAGGGATATCTATCTAAGTGGGCGTTCTTAAGTAATATGATTAATTGAACTTTAATTTATCATGAACTTAGTCCAGGTAGTATTAGCATATCTATGTTGTAGATCAATAGCTCGCGATGTAGCTCCCCGTTTATTTTTATATGTTCCTAGAGAAATATAAGTTGAAAGATGTTAGTAGCAATGATGCTGATTCGATCCGTGATCTGAGGATTATCCTCATTGCTGCACAGAACGTTATGTCCTTGATGCACCGCTAGGTGACAGACCGATTGCAGGAGCAGATGCAGACGTTATGAATGTTTGGCAAGCTCTATAGGATGACTACTTGATAGTTTAGTGCACCATGCTTTACAGCTTAGAATCGGGGCTTCAAAGACGTTTTGAACGCCACAGAGCATATGAGATGTTCCAAGAGTTGAAATTAGTATTTCAGACTCATGCCCATGTCAAAAGGTATGAGACCTTTGACAAGTACTTTGCCTACAAGATGGAGGAGAATAGCTCAGCTAGTGAGCATGTGCTCAGAATGTCTGAGTACTACAATCACTTGAATCAAGTGGGAGTTAATCTTCCAGATAAGATAGTGATTGACAGAGTTCTCTAGTCACTATCACCAAGTTACTAGAACTTCGTGATGAACTATAATATGCAAGGGATAACGGAAACGATTCCCAAGCTCTTCGTGATGCTGAAATCAACGAAGGTAGAAATCAAGAAAAGCATCAAGTGTTGATGGTTGACAAGACCACTAGTTTCAAGAAAAGGGCAAAGGGAAGAATGGGAACTTCAAGAAGAATGGCAAGCAAGTTGCTGCTCAAGTCAAGAAGCCCAAGTCTGGACCTAAGCCTGAGACTAAGTGCTTCTACTACAAAGGGACTGGTCACTAGAAGCGGCACTGCCCCAAGTATTTGGCGGATAAGAAGGATGGCAAAGTGAACAAAGGTATATTTGATATACATGTTATTCATGTGTACTTTACTAGTGTTTATAGCAACCCCTCAGTATTTGACACTAGTTCATTTGCTAAAGATTAGTAACTCGAAAAGGGAGTTGCAGAATGAACAGAGACTAGTTAAGGGTGAAGTGATGATGTGTGTTGGAAGTGGTTCCCGTCGGATTTCGGGTTCCGGCAAAACCCTTGAGGTTCAAACTCTGGGGTGCGCATGAAGATCTCTCCTCCCCCTAGCTCACGCCCTCACCGCAATTTCAAGGCTCAGCGCGACGACCTCACAGAACATGAGACACAAGGTTTATACTGGTTCGGGCCACCGATGTGGTGTAATACCCTACTCCAGTGTGGTGTGGTGGATTGCCTCTTGGGCTGAGGATGAAAAATTACAAGGGAAGAACAGCCTCCTGAGGAGAGGTGCTCTTGTGCTTGGTGAGCTTGTGTGGGTGAGGATGATCTGAATAGCCCAAGATCAGTCCTTCTCCTACTGTGGTGGCTAGTCCTATTTATAGAAGCCCCGATCCTCTTCCCAAATGTAGGCGGGAAGGGATCACACAACGGCCAAATTTGTAGGGAGACAACTAGTACAAGTTATCCTGACTAAAGGTGGTCTTCACCTGCCAAAGGCTCTAATGGTGACCTCCGTCCTGCCGTCCTCCTGGTCTTGGTCTCATTGCACCGATATGGAAACCTTTGCCTGATGCCTCGGGACTCCTCGCCTGCGCTTGCCTCTTTAGCACCAAAGAGGAAACAAGGACACTGTGCACACTGGCGCCCGCCTGGCGCCCGCCTGGCCTTGGTCGTCATGGCTTGCGTCACAGAAACCTCGCAAGGTGCCCCTCGCCTTGATCTCTCTGTTCCTCGCAAGCTAGCCTAGTGAGGCCGCCCCCGAGGAGGTCTTGTGTCGCCCGCCTTGCGTGGCTTGGCCCCTCGAGAGGGTCTTGAGTGTTTGCTGATGAAGATGGGCCGTACAAGGCCGCTGGTGGAGCCATGCCGTGGGCCGCAGGCAGGCAAGTCTGGGGACCCCCATTCCGAGGACACCGACAGTAGCCCCCGGGCCCAAGGTGCGCTCGGGCCTGGCTTCGAGGCGAAGCCAAGGGCAAACGCAGAGCGCCGCAGGCCCCAACAGCCTACGGCCTCGGTTGACGCATGACAATTGATGGGACGTGGGCGTCTCCGCTTCCCCACGCTGCCTCGGCAACTGCCCGACTTGACGAGTTCCTGTTGCGTGCAGAGAAAAATAATCATTACATGTGATCGTGGGATCGCCGGTTGGCCTTCTCCCACTATAAATGAGGAGGGAGAGGCGGAGACACTCATGGTGCCGATACGGAGGTTCTCGGCCATAGAGAAGGGAAAAAACCCCGCGACGAGCTGGGGCCTCTTCCGCCGAAGAAGAGGATGGCCCATCGCCGCGACGTAGTCGTGAGGCTGGAGGTGTCGAGGCCTTGGTGCGAGCGGCCTCGTCCCGGGTATCCGCTGCCTTTGTACGCCCAAGCCGAGGGCTCCGGAGGGAGAGGCGGCGAGCAGTGCCGCCCACGCCATGGCCGTGGTCGCCGCGCCGTGGTGACGCACGCCGTCGCCCCAGGAGCCCATGCCGCAGAATCCTCGCACGAACTCGTGATGTGGGCGGTGATGCCCCCGCGCACTTGGATTCATTTCGCAGTTCTTCTCCGCCGAGATGCCGCCGAGGGGTCCCCTCGAGCTCTGGCTGCAGCACGCCGACTGCGACGCCCCGGTGACTGGAGCAGAGGTTGAAGTCGTCTCCCCAGGCAAGGTCTTCATGACCCGTGGCTGGGGCGAGGTTGCTCGAGTCTGCCATGCGGAAGGCGTCGTCGCCATCCATTTCGAGTACGACGGCGCCTCCATGATGTTCTTCAAATTCTTCGACGAGGAAGGCCGCCGCCTGAAGTGCTGCCCCGGAGGGGGTCATCGGGACGGTGCAGCGTCCAACGCCGGACCTGCCGCTGGCCTCGCCAGCAGCTCCTCCAGCAGTAGCGGCGGCGCTTGGGAGTCCAGCGATTCTCCTGAGCCCTACGAGACCCCGGAGACGAGCGACGACAGCTACGTGCCCCCGAGCTCTCGCCGTGTCCGGAGCAAGGCCACTGTGTCCGGCTGCCGCCGTCGCTGACCTGGATAGGGTTGGCGCCGGCCTCCCGTGGCCCACTGTTGATGATGGCGTCGGCCGCGCTGGCGCGCGTAGATAAGGCTCCTAGAAACTTCCTCCTTTTGTTCCCCGCGAGGAATCGAGATGGACCCCGCGGGGGCGTGTAAAGGGTATTGTCGTGGTACTAAGACTGACAGTAGAATAGGGGGGTAAGTATAGAGAGGCAAGATCCTAGCTATGGCAAAGTTGTACACACGAGTTTTATGAGTTCAGGCCCTTCTCAGAGGAAGTAACAGCCCTACGTCTCGGAGCCCGGAGGCGGTCGACTGGATTATGCATATGTGTGTTTACAGGGGTGCGAACCCTTGTGCCTGTGGAGGGGGGTGGCTTATATAGAGTGCGCCAGGACCCCAGCCAGTCCACGTTACAAGGGTTTTAAGGTACATCAAGAGGGGGCGTTACTGGTAACGCTAGTAATAAAGAGACATAATGACCATTAAAGCTATGATGTAATGTCCGACCGTTGAGTGCGGAATGGCTTTAGATCTTCTGGTGGTCGAGTGACAGTCTTCATGGTCGAGTGACTTCGAGTCTTCCGAGTGGAATGCCTCATGGTCGAGTGGATGATGACTCCTCTTCGACTGCTTCTGGTTTCAGGGTGAAGTCCTAGGGGAGGGTGTCTAGGTCAGGCCTATGACCCTACCCTAGGTACATGGCTTCGTCATTAGCCCCCGAATGGTTCGGGGTTCGAGTGGAGAAGGAGTTGATAATCTTTCCGACTCAACTTTTGCGCTTCGAAAACACTTTGAACTGGGATTAAATGATCAATCATGATGACTTCAACTTCTTGTTCAGTCGCCTTGATCCATTCTTGGTTTTGTCGAGTGAACTTTCGTTGCTAAGCTTCGAGTGTTGATATGGAGAAAATCCTCTGTCTGACAGATTGTCCTGTTCTCCACGGATTTCGCGCGATTCGAATTTTGGGAAGCGCGCGGGGCGGAGGAGGCCGCGGTAGTCGGGCTGGATAAGGCAGGGTCACCTCGATTTCCACGCCACCTTTTTCGCCACGTATCGCGCGCGCGACTGTTGCGGGATTTGATAAGATCGCCCAGCCCTACAGGTCAGTCACTCGGAAGCAACCTCATATAAGGCGCCGGACTGGGGTTTTTGAATAGTGCGTCCCCATTCCTCTTCTTTCTTCCCTGTTTTCCCCACTGCATCCGTTCCCCCCCCCCCCCCCCCCGCGCCGCCGCCCCGTTCGAGCTCTGCTCGCCGCGATGGGGAAGGAGAAGACGGTGGCTTTGGAGCGCGCGAAGAAGGCAACGGCGAAGGCGAAGGGGGAAAAGACCAGCCGGGGCGGATCCTCGTCGAGGTCTGCTCTGCCGCGCTGCTGGATCCAGGGCGATTGGATCCAGTCGATGATCCACCAGGACGACATCGATGATCTGGCCGAGGAGGGGCTGATTCCCCACGGATCTGCGCAGCTGCCGGAGGATGAGACTGAGCCTCGGCCGCGGGAGGGTGAGTGCGTCCTCCTCGCCACCCACGTCGACCGCGGGTTTTCCTTGCCTCCCCATCCTTTTTTTCCGAGCTTTCTTGAACTTCTTTGGGGCACAACTCCACCACTTTTCCCCCAACACAATCGTGTATCTTGCTGCTTTCGTGTCTCTGTGCGAAAACTTCTTGGGTTGTAGACCTCACTAGGCCTCTTCAAGCACATTTTCACGTGTCGCTCCCAGTCGGTCAAAAAGGCCAACCCGAGTGACGAGAAGACAAAAGTGATCCAGATGTGTGGGGGTCTTGGAATTCAAATGAGGGGTAAGAGTTCTTTCCCAGCCATAATCCTTCCCGAGTCAGTCCGAGTGTCGGGGTAAATGGCCACGGGTAGCCTAACCGACTACCCCTGGCTCTTCAGAAAATTTATCAGGCCTTTGGGCCTTCAAGTACTCCAAGCATTTTGGCCGCCTTCCCCGGCCGGCTACCACTAAAGCCGACTCCCGGAAGGCGACCCAGCCGCACCGACTCCAAGAAGCCGGCCAAGAAGGACGCCGACTCCTAGAAGCCGGCCAAGATCATAACCACTCCTACATAACGGCGACCTGACGGGGCATGGCCACAGTGCGGCCCACGATCCCCGAAGCCCGAGGCGGGCATGGCTACAGGAGGCCGTACGAGAGGGATGTCTCCCGTGCGGCCCGGCACTGTAGCCACGCCAGCTGCGACGTCATCCACGACCCCCTCCTGTACGGCCCAAGGACTGCGGGCCCCTTCAGCCAGAGAGAGGCGTGAAGGCGGCCCGGCTTTTCCTAGTCGGCCAGGAGCATAGCCGGCCTCCAGAAGCCGGCGACTCCCTTCCTCGAAGCAGGAGCCCCATTAAGGAGACAAGACGAGGTGAGGCTACAGTGATAGCCCCCGATGCGGATCACTGTAGCCACGCTTACCTCGACAAAGCCCTCATCATCAGAGGCGCGGCTACAGTAAGCAGCCGCCGACAAGACCCTAGGCGGTGGGGTCGGCCTGTCGACCAAGTAGCCGGCAGCCGGCGGGACCCACCAGCCGGCGGGACCCAGCAGCCGGCGGAGAAGCCGGCGAGCGTAGACACTGACGGCTGGGACCAGATCCCAGTCGGATTACCATTGTACCCCCGGGGGGTAGGCCTATATAAATCCCCCGGAGCACCCATGCAAAGGGTTCGCACCTCTGCATGTTTGGCTTCCAAGCATAACACACACACACACCATAGATAGAGAGAAGCAAGAGCTAGCCTTGTTCTTCTTCTCCCTTGATCCCAACAGCTCTAGGAGCGATTGTAGCTACCCTTTATCGATCTAGTGATCATGCGGAGACCCCGCAGAGCAGGACTAGGGGTGTTATCTCCTCGGAGAGCCCCGAACCTGGGTAAGATTCGCCGGCGTGCATGTCTTCGCCTCATCCCGTTTCCAGGCACCGGCGACGTTTTATTGGCTCCCACAATGATAAGCCATCCTTTGGCATATGTCGCACCAACCACCCGACATTTGGCGCCCACCGTGGGGCCAGGTGCATCGTCGTCCGGAGACCTGTTCTGGACGGGAACCCTCTTCCTTCCCCACGAGCGCAGCCAGCCTGCTGCGCCCGATGGCGTTTGCCCCAACGCGCTGCAAAGCATCGACGACGCCTGCGCAGCGAGCCGCCTCGCCGATCTGCTCGGCGAGACTCGCATCTCCGACGAGCCTGCGTCCGACGCAGGCACCGACTACCATGAGAGCCGCCTCGTCAGCCTCCTCGACCAACTTCACGTCTCCAGCAAGCCTGCTGCGGACATGGAGTCGGTCGGCTCCACCGACCCGATGCTCGTGGACTCCGACACCGCGTCGCTCGATGCCTACCCCTCCGACGTGGTGGTCTTCGACGACCCCCTCCCTCAAGCTGACAGCGGCAGCAGCGCCGTCACCGAGGTGCTGGTCATCAGCCACGTCTCCAACTCGGGCGAGAACGCCCGCGACGCTCAGCAAGTGGCGACGCACGACCTCTCCGTCCCCATCCCGGCCAACACCGACGCCGAGACCCTGGAGGCACGTCGCCTTGCCCTCATCGCGGAGAGCAAGAAGATAGCCTCGATGAGACGCCTCACCGAGGCCCACCAGCGCGAAGTCGACCGCGCCGCCTTCGGGACGCCGCCGCCTAGCGGCCCGAGCCGAGCCGGCTTCGTCCAGAAGCGTGGCGCAGCCGTTGCCAGCATGCTGGGCGCAGATCGCCCCGTCTACGCCACCCCGCTCGAGAATCTGCGAGCTGCTCAGGCGGCTGCAGAGGAGCTCAATGGGCTGGGAGCCGATGAGCTCCCTTACATGACAAGACGGATCCAGCAGCTGATCGACGCGGCTGCAGAACGGCACGAAGCCGGCGCCCGAGCTGATAGCCATCCCCCGCGCCGGGAGCACGCTGCGACGTCCCGCTCGCCGACTGCGAGCGGCGCGCGCCAGAAGAAAGACAATGAGCCGGCTGCCAGCCGCAGCCGGACTCGCATCATTATCGAGCGCGACGCGGATGGCCGCCCTCGGGCGATTGAACACCAAGGAAACCTGCCTCCTCCCCCACCTCGAAGAGAAAGACGCCTCACTCCACCGCCTGTCACCCATCCGACTCTTGGCGACCGACTCGGCCGCCGAGAAGGAGTCGGCGAGAACGACGCCCGCCACAGGATCGACCGTCTGGCTCGATCCTTGGCGTTAGAAGAAGAAGACGATGTCGGCCCGCCATGCTTTGGCCCCCGCATCCGCGACGAGCCCTTTCCCAAAGGGTTCTCGCTCCCAAGAGACACGCCCAAGTACAACGGCTCAGTGAAGCCGGAAGATTGGCTCATTGACTACTCCACAGCCGTCAGCATCGCCAACGGCAATCGGCGCGTCGCCGTGAAGTACGTCCCCTTGATGCTGCAAGGGACGGCGCGCACGTGGCTCAACAGCCTCAAGCCATACAGCATCAACAGTTGGCTGGACTTCACCAAAGTTTTCGTCCGCAACTTCACCAGCACCTACAAGCGGCCTCCCAAGCCTCGCCAGCTCTCCCTCTGCGTCCAAGGGCCCAACGAGTCGACCCGCGACTACCTCACGCGATGGGCCGAGCTCCGCAACTCCTGCGAGGGAGTGCACGAGGTCCAGGCCATCGAGTACTTCACCGCCGGGTGCCGAGAGGGCACCCTCCTCAAGCACCGACTCCTCTGCGACGAGCCGGCTACCCTCGATGAGTTACTGATCACCGCCGACAAGTATGCCACTGCCGACTCCTCCATGAAGACCGAGCTCCGGGTGGACGCCTCGGGGAAGGTAGTTGCTCCGGCTCCCAAGACGCCGGCTGGCGACCCTAACCGGCGCCCCTACCAGAACGACCACAAGCGCAAGGGCCCCATGCCGACTTCCTCCAGTCGGCAGGTGGCCACCATTGAAGACGAGCAGCCCGAGGAGCGGCTCGCTCCCAAGAAGAAGGGTGGCCGGCCGCCCTGGCAGCCGTCCTTCTCCTACGAACAAGCACTCGATGCTCCCTGCAAGTTTCACAGCGGCGCGAAGCCGTCCAACCACACAACACGGAAATGCCACTGGCTCACCCGCATCACCAAGGGCGAAGGAATGGTGCCGCCTCCGCCTCCCGGCCCGCCGCCTCCAGCTCCCCAGCAGCCGGCGGCCCGGCCGGCAGTCGGCGCCATCCAAGACGAGTTCCCCGAAGTGCACGATGCCTACGTCGTCTTCACAAGTCAAGTCGACGACAAGCGCAGCCGACGCCGGCAGCACCAAGAAGTAAACGCAGTCGCCTCTAGCACCGCCGAATTAATGCATTGGTCGGAAAAGCCCATCAGCTGGAGCGAGGACGACCACCCAGAGGTGATGCCTTCGCCTGGCTCCTACGCTATGGTCTTGGACGTCACCCTTGCGACGGAGAGGCGAGCTGCCAGATTTTCCCGTGTCCTGATAGACGGCGGAAGCAGTATCAACATACTGTACCGCGACACCATGGACAAGCTGAACATCAAAGCAAAGCAGCTCATGCCGAGCCGCACTGTCTTCCATGGTATCGTACCCGGCCTATCTTGCTCCCCAATCGGCAAGATCAAAATGGATGTTCTCTTCGGAGACAAAGATCACTTCCGCCGGGAAGCAATATGGTTCGAGGTGGTGGACCTGGAGAGCCCCTATCATGCGCTGCTTGGCCGACCTGCATTGGCCAAGTTCATGGCTGTGCCCCACTATGCCTACCTGAAGATGAAGATGCCGAGCTCAAAGGGGATCATCACGGTAGCCGGCGACTACAAGAAGTCCATCGAGTGTGCCATGGCCAGTAGCCGGCTGGCCGAATCCCTCGTGGTGGCCGAAGAGAAGAAGATGTTGGAGCGGGTTGTGGCCATGGCCGGCAAGCAGCCGGCCTTGACCCCCAACCCCAAGGACTGTGATGCGCAGGGCTCCTTCCAGCCTGCGAAAGAGACAAAGAAGATACCTCTAGACCCGGAGCACCCGGAGAGGTTCGCCGTGATTGGGGCGAACTTGGACAGTAAATAGGAAGGCGAGCTCGCCGACTTCCTCCGTGAGAATCGAGACATCTTTGCATGGTCCCCAAAGGACATGCCGGGTGTCCCGAAGGATTTCGCCGAGCACAAATTACATGTCCGAGCTGATGCGAAGCCGGTCAAGCAACCCCTCCGCCAACTATCAGAAGAGAAGCGAAGAATCGTGGGAGAAGAGATAGCCCGGCTCCTTGCAGCCGGCTTCATCATGGAAGTGTTCTTTCCAGAATGGCTTGCCAATCCAGTTCTGGTTTTGAAGAATAATAACAAGTGGCGCATGTGTATAGACTACACAAGTTTGAACAAGGCCTGCCCAAAGGATCCGTTTGCTTTGCCACGGATTGACCAAGTGATAGACTCCACAGCCGGATGCGAGCTGTTAAGTTTTTTGGATGCATACTCAGGGTATCATCAGATCAAGTTGGACCCGGCTGACTGTCTGAAGACTGTCTTCATCACACCCTTTGGAGCTTTCTGCTACCTGACAATGACATTCGGCTTGAGAAACGCCGGTGCCACTTTTCAGCGTTGCATGCAGAAATGTCTCTTGAAACAACTCGGCAGAAATGCCCACGTCTATGTAGACGACATTGTGGTGAAGACAGAGAAGCGCGGTACCTTGCTGGAAGACCTGAAGGAAACATTTGCCAACTTGCGCCGATTCCAGATCAAGCTCAACCCCGAGAAGTGCGTGTTCGGAGTGCCAGCCGGCCAGCTGCTAGGCTTCCTGGTCTCCGAACGCGGCATTGAGTGCAACCCTGTCAAGATCAAAGCCATCGAGAGGATGGAGATCCCCACCAAGCTGCGAGATGTGCAGAAGTTCACTGGCTGCTTAGCCTCCCTGAACCGTTTTATCAGCCGACTAGGAGAGAAGGCTCTCCCCCTGTACCGACTCATGAAGAAGTCCGCTCACTTTGAGTGGAATGATCAAGCCGACCAAGCCTTTCATGAGTTGAAGAAAATGTTGACCACTCCGCCTGTCCTGGCTACGCCGACTGAGAAGGAGCCCATGCTCCTCTACATCGCCACGACAAGCCGAGTCGTCAGCACTGTTGTTGTGGTCCAGCGCCCGGAGGAAGGCCGAGCCCAGCTGGTCCAGAGGCCGGTCTACTATCTCAGCGAAGTACTGTCCAGCTCAAAGCAAAACTACCCGCACTACCAGAAGATGTGCTATGGGGTGTACTTCGCTGCCAAGAAATTGAAGCCCTACTTCCAAGAGCACCCCATCACGGTCGTGTGCACTGCCCCGCTCGCCGAGATCATAGGCAGCCGGGATGCATCCGGCCGGGTGGCCAAATGGGCCATCGCCTTGGCGCCCTACACGATTTTCTATCAACCCCGCACCGCCATCAAGTCGCAAGCATTGGCCGACTTCCTCGTCGACTGCGCCGAGACCCAGTACTTACCGCCGGCTCCCGACTCTACCCATTGGCGGATGCACTTTGACGGGTCCAAGATGCGCACCGGCTTGGGAGCCGGCATCGTCCTCACCTCTCCCAAAGGCGACAAGCTCAAGTACACGCTGCAGATCCACTTCGCCGCCTCCAACAACGTGGCCGAGTACGAGGCGCTCGTACATGGGCTCCGGCTAGCCAAAGAACTCGGCATACGCCGGATCCTGTGCTACGGCGACTCAAACTTGGTGGTCCAGCAATCATCTGGCGACTGGGACGCCAAGGACGCAAACATGGCAAGCTACCGTTTCCTCGTCCAGCAGATGAGTGGATACTTCGAAGGGTGCGAGTTCCTTCACGTGCCAAGGGCCGACAACGACCAAGCAGATGCCCTAGCACGGATCGGCTCCACCCGACAAGCCATACCGACTGGCGTCTCCCTCCAGCGCCTCCTCAAGCCGTCCATCAAGCCGTCTCCAGAGTCGGATTCCATCTTCGTACTGCCTGCGCCAGAAACAGCCGGATCCGGCTCAAGAAATCCCGCAGGCGGCACGGGGACTTCGACGACTGCCCCGGGGACTGACGTAGTCGCACCCGGCCCAGGGACTTCAGAACCCGGCCCGGGGACTGCAGCAGTCGGCCCGGGGACTGCAACAACACAAGAAGCGGTGGTCGACTCCAATGCAACACCCAACCCACCCACCCGAGTCATGGTGGCCACATTAACAGCAGAAGAAGTCACAGCTCCCTCATGGGCCCAGCCCATCCTCAAGTTCCTAGTCAGCAGAGAATTGCTGGCTGACGAGATCGCAGCAAGACTAGTGCAACGACGAGCCGCAGCATACACAATAACCAACAGCGAGCTTGTGAAGCGCAGCGTCACTGGAGTCTTCCAGCGTTGCGTCGAGCCAGAAAAAGGAGTGGCAGTCCTCAAAGACATCCACCAAGGCGAATGCGGCCATCACGCCGCCTCAAGATCCCTCGTGGCCAAGGCTTTCCGCCATGGGTTCTTCTGGCCGACTGCCTTGGACGATGCTAAAGAAATAGTCAAGACCTGCAGAGGATGTCAAGTCTTCAGTTCCAAGCAACACCTGCCGGCTTCTGCCCTCAAGACCATTCCCCTCACCTGGCCTTTTGCCGTCTGGGGACTGGACATGGTGGGCCCTTTCAAGACAACCCGCGGCGGCTTGACACATCTACTCGTTGCTGTGGACAAGTTCACAAAGTGGATTGAAGCCAAGCCAATTAAGAAGCTGAACGGGCCGACTGCCGTGACATTCATCACCGACATCACTACTCGGTACGGCGTGCCGCATAGCATCATCACCGACAACGGCACGAACTTCGCCAAAGGCGCACTGGCACGTTTCTGCGCGACACAGGGCATCCGACTGGACTTAGCGTCCGTTGCCCACCCGCAGTCAAACGGCCAGGTCGAGCGAGCAAATGGACTCATCCTCTCCGGCATCAAGCCCCGATTGGTTGTACCACTAGAGCGATCGGCCGGCTGCTGGCTCGAAGAGCTGCCGGCTGTCCTCTGGAGTCTGCGCACTACACCCAACAAGTCAACCGGCTTCACTCCATTCTTCCTTGTGTACGGTGCCGAGGCTGTCATCCCAACAGACATCGAGTTCGACTCGCCTCGGATCACCATGTACACGGAGGAGGAAGCCAAAGAAGCAAGAGAAGACGGCGTCGACCTACTGGAAGAAGGCCGGCTGTTGGCCCTCAGCCGGTCCGCCATCTACCAACAAGGCCTGCGCCGCTACTACAACCGCAAGGTCAAGCCAAGATCCTTCCAAGAGGGCGACCTCGTGCTCCGGCTGATCCAGCGAACAGCCGGCCAGCACAAGCTCTCGGCCCCTTGGGAAGGCCCCTTCGTCGTCAGCAAGGCACTCGGCAACGACTCCTACTACCTGATCGACGCGCAAAAGCCAAGAGCACGCAAGAGAGACGACTCCGGCAAGGAGTCGGAGCGACCATGGAACGCAAATCTCCTAAGACGATTTTACAGCTGAAAAGCAGTATGTATCACGCTACCCCTTTTGTATTAAGTTACAAACCAACAGGCCCCCCGAACAGTACTCGGGGACTGCCTTTTATTTATCTATGAATGACGAATGTCATATCCATGAATGTATTATTACATTTTGAATTCTTGTCCGGCACCGGGTCCGACTAGTCGGCCCGGGGACTGGCCGCCTTGAGCTATATCCTAAGTTCTTCCCAAAGTCAGCAAAGTAGTGTGCCGGCTCCCAAGTCCTCCCTTGTTGAAAGTCGCAGCTGAATGAACTGACTGTCCGACTAGTAAGAGGAAAGACAGAAAGGACGCCCACACGAAAAACGGCTAAGGAACAACTAACCTATATAGCGAAGAGACGGCCTCCATATACGCCTGCCGGCTGTCACAGCAGCCGGCTGGCCGGCTTCCTAAAAAACTTAGCTTAAGTCCAGCAGAGCTAAAAGTACTTCCCCCTCCCCAATCGGCCAGGCACTCCCCGGCTACAGATTGCAGAGCAACTGTTTGACTAGGGAGGCAGCAACCAAGGGAGGGCGGCAAAGGAAAAAAGCAGAAGGACAAAAAGCGAAAGTACAAGGAAGAACCGATTGCATAACTTATATACATAAAGCCGCCCACAGGCTGGCAACAGACTTAAGTTTGAATACACCCAGTGGGTGGAATTGTGCAGACTTAATCAAACATTGTTCAAAAGTAACAAGACAGGAAAACAAAGAAAGAAGACTAAGGCACGACTTGGAGGCCGAGCTGATCGGTGAAGGCAGCTCACCGGCTGAAGGAGTGGCCGCCTAGTTGGTCCCGGCTTGACCACCTCCCGCGGCAGGAGACGCACTCGCACGCGACGTAGTGCTGGAGGCGCGGTCAGGCTGGCCGGCTACTCCACCAGCCGGCTCGGCGTCTTCACCTTCCTCCTCCTCCTCTTCGCCCTCGTCGCTGGAGTTGATTTCCTTCGCCGAGTCCTCGCCGTACGCCGGGTCCAGCCCGAACCAATCTTCCGGCTGGGCGACTCCATTGTCGTCCACCTCGGGGGCGAAGACGTTGGTGTCGGTGTAGTCGGCGATCGCTGAAGCCCGCCGAATGATGGCCGGCCGTGCCGGCTCCAGCTCCGTGTCGGCTTGCTGCCGCCAGGTCGACAGCTGGTCCAGGTTCAGGCCGGGATACCAAGCCTTGACGAACTGCAGCGCCCGCCTGGCGCCGGAGCGAGCCGCTGACGCCTTCCAAGCCTCGAAGCGGCCGACGGCCACCTCCAGCCAGTCGGCGGTCAGACTGGGAGTGCGCGGGACCACTTGGCCGGGCCAGAGGGCGGCCAAGACCGCCGACCCGGCACGCTGAAGCCGGCGGAGCAGCCTGTGAGCCGGCTGGATGCGAGCCTGGATCGCCAGGAGCTGCTCCTCCAGCGAGCGGCCGGCGGTTGGCGAGATCTCGAAGCCGGCTTGCCTCTTCGCTTGGCGACGGGCTTCGATGGCCTGGTTGGCGGCAGTTGAATAGCCAGGGAAGTACTCTGCGCAAAGAAGAAAAGAAAAGAAGAGCACCAAAATCAGAAAAACAAGCCAAAGTGGCAGATGGCAAGAAAGGATGAAGGGATAGACGACTTACCGTCAACCAGGTCCTCAATCTGGCCATAGCCGGAGACCAGAGTCTGCCTGGCCTCTGCCCAGCCCGCCGCCTCCGTCTCGAACTCGGCCTGGAGGGCGGCTTCGCGATCCTGCGCAGCCTTCAGCGCAGCCTTGTGGCCCTCCTCCTGGTCGGCCAGCTTCTTGACCAGATGGTCGCGCTCCTGCACCAAGGCGGCGAGCTCCGCGTCCTTGGCACGAAGAGCAGTCTGGGACTCCCCCAGCTGTGCCCTCAGACTGGCGTTGGCCGCTACAGAGATAGAAGAAGAAGAAGAACAATGAGAAATTATCAAGGAAGATCCGAGCCGACTGCTCAGCAGTCGGCCCGAATCTCGGGGACTACACCCAGTGGGTGCGCTGACGCGCCCCCACATGAGAAAAAAGATCAAGTCACATACCTCGGCTTTCAGTGAGATCGGCGGCCTTCTGAGTCAGCTCCCGAGCCTGGGAGTTGAAGGCGGCCGCTCGGAGGTTGTGATAGTCCTGCAAGACGGACAGAAGACCAAAGTGAGAACAATAGCAGCAAAAACAAAATCTCCAGGAAGTTCCAAGCCGCCTGCTCAGCAGCCGACTCGGAACTCGGGGACTACACCCAGTGGGTGCGCTGACGCGCCCCCACGAGAGAAATCAAGATGAGAATACTAACCCGGATGGCTGCCCGCGTGGCAAGGAATTCGTCGGTGAACTGCCTCAGCGCCGCGGCTTGGCTTTGCAGCCGGGTCCGGACGTCTTGTGCAGCGACGTTCACCACAGCCGTCCCTCCGCCCGGCGTCCACCCCGAGGTAGCGCTGGCCGCCTCCGCGTCTCGGGCCGACGAGCTGGAGCCCACGTCCGGCTGTGGCTCCGACGCAGCCTTCTGCGGTTCAGCTGCGGCCTTCCCCGCACGCCGGCTTGGCGGAACCCGGACCGCCACCTCAGCCCTCGCGGCTGGCTCGCCCCCCGCCGACTGTACGGGCGCGGGCTCCGGCTGGCGGCCTTGGGTCGCCCTAGTCGGAGAAGTCGGCCCCGGCGCCTCCCCCAAGATGACGACGTCGTCGCCGCTTCCTCCCAGCCCCGGCTGGGAACCGCTGGCTCCCCCTGGCGAGGGATCCACGTCCCCGGGCGCCATGGTATGCAGGGGGGTGACCATCAAGGCCTCCCCTGCCGCCGCCTCGGCCTCGGCCTCTGCCTGGGCCTTGGCTGCGGCCTCGGCAAGCGCCTTCGCCGCCTCCTCCTCCCGAGCTGCCTGGGCGGTGGCTGCCCTCCGCGCCTCCGCCTCCCGCGCTTCCTGCTCCTCCCGCGCCTCCCGCGCGTTCCTTTCCGTCGCCTCCAGGAGGGCGGCGCAGGGATCTACGCGGCGGGTGGTGCTCCCAGAGCCCCCTGGCGACTCGATGACGGAGCCGGCGTCCGCCCGCTCAAGTGATAGCGGAGCTCTGACCATTGAAAAAGAAGACGAAGACTCAAGAACCATCAAAGGAAAGAAAGATGGACAGCACATAGAAGAGAAAACTTACGCCGACACAGTCTGCGGCTGCTTCACCACTTTGCGGAAGCGAGCCGCCTTCGCGGCCGCCTCCTCCCGCCTGGTGGCTGCCGCCCCACCCCTGGGCTTCTTCGTCCGGCTGCCGAACATGCCCTGGGTGGCGCGACGTTTTTGGCCTCTACCTCGAGCAGGCTGCGCGCTGGAGGAGCCCGCACCGCGTCCGGACGCCGGCTGGCGATGCGGGACGGCCTCGGCTTCGTCCTCGTCCGGCCAGTCCTCGAAGGTAGCGGTGAACCCGGAGCCGCCTGCTTCGCCGCCGGCTTGGCCGCCAGCCGGCTCGGTGGCGTCCTCCATATGGACCGCCCCCAGGTCGGGGTCCTCCTGGTCATGCTCGGTCCGGTCGGGGACGAAGCGGCGCTCCACGTCCGCTCCGCCGGCCGGCCGAAGCAGAGGATTCTGTCAAAAAGAGCGAGCCGACTGAGTTAGAGTCGGCCCAGCGGAACTCGGCGACAAAGCTGAGAGAGAGAAAGAGAAAAAGAGAAGGGGAGCGTACCATAGGCGGAGGATTGGCGCGGCTGTATGGCTCCTTGCCGAATTGCCAGTCGTCGGAAAGCTGACAGTTGGCGAGGTAGTTCACCATGTCAGCGGCGTCGGGCAGCGGCATCTCCTTGGTGCACATCCGGCTCGGATCGAGCTGGCCGCTCATCTGACAGATCAGGTGAGGCCGGCTCTGGAGCGGGAGGACCCGGCGCGTGACGAACGCGGCCAGGAGGTCGGGCCCCGTCAGGCCCTCCGACTGGACCATCACCCGTAGACGGGCGATGGCGGCATTTCCTCCCTGTGACAGCGTCACCGCCCGGAAGGACCACTGGGGCAGCCTCCCCGCCGGTGGGCCGGCAACGTAAGCCGGCAGGTTGATGTAGTCGCCCCGTGGAGCGATGTTCCGCACGTAGAAGTATGACTTCTGCCACTTCTTCACCGATTGGATCAGCGTGATGACGGGGAAGGGGTTGTCGGCGCCCGATCTCCGCGACGCGATGAAGGCGCCAGTGTGGGCCGGCACGCCCTTGCTGCGCGTACCCAGCTTCGACTGGAAGAACTCCCCCCAGAGCTCGAGGGTGGGGAGGACGCCGAGATAGCCCTCGCACAGGGTGACGAAGGCCGACAGCAGCACCACCGCGTTGGGGGTGAGGTGGTGCGGCTGGAGCTGATAAAAGTCCAGCCAGGAGCGGAAGAAGGCGCTCAGTGGCAGGCCGAAGCCGCGCAGGAAGTGCGAGCGGAAGACCACCCGCTCGCCATCCCGCGGCGCCGGCCTAATTTCCTTCTCCGGCGCGAGGCGGACCTCCACTTTGTCCGCGCTGGGCAGACGCCGGGTGTCGCGGAGGAAGTCGATGTGGTCGTTGTGAACGATGGAGCCATCCCAATCCCCACCGAGCTGCTCTACGTGGGGAGGCATAGCGGAAGCTAGCATGGCGGCGGAGGAGCGTGTGGAGGAAGAGCGCGGCGGCGAGGCGCTGTCGCGAGAACGAGCAAGGCCAGAAGACGGTGGAAGTAGGAGGAGCGTGCGAGGGCCTGCCGCCCTCCACCTCCCCCTACTTATAGCCTCACGCAGCCGAAGAGGCCAGACGTGGGGGGGACGACGTGGGATTAACTGCGCCCACTCCCCCCACGTCTCGCATTTATTACGCATAAGTGCGAGCCGAAACTGCCGCACGAAACGTGCGGGCGGTTTCGGGATGCAAAGGATCCGCACCTAGGCCGGGGCGCGGACGTGGCGGGCCCCCTCTCTGAGGCGACGTCCCGTCACGCGCGTGGGCTGGCAGGCTTTCCGGCCACGTGGCGCGCCAACGGCCCACAGCCGGCCCGCGACCCGGTGCGCGTCCCTGCGGGTTCCCGCCCCCCGACTCCAGAAGAATTCGACTAAGGCGGCGCGCCTGACCAAGGCCGGCTCCCAGCTGCCGGCTCGTCACGATAGGAAGCTGATCGAGCTTCTTGAACCCCACTCCACCTCGAAGCTCAACCAGCTTCGGGGACTACTGTCGGGGTAAATGGCCACGGGTAGCCTAACCGACTACCCCTGGCTCTTCAGAAAATTTATCAGGCCTTTGGGCCTTCAAGTACTCCAAGCATTTGGGCCGCCTTCCCCGGCCGGCTACCACTAAAGCCGACTCCCGGAAGGCGACCCAGCCGCACCGACTCCAAGAAGCCGGCCAAGAAGGACGCCGACTCCTAGAAGCCGGCCAAGATCACAACCACTCCTACATAACGGCGACCTGACGGGGCATGGCCACAGTGCGGCCCAAGACCCCCGAAGCCCGAGGCAGGCATGGCTACAGGAGGCCGTACGAGAGGGATGTCTCCCGTGCGGCCCGGCACTGTAGCCACGCCAGCTGCGACGTCATCCACGACCCCCTCCTGTACGGCCCAAGGACTGCGGGCCCCTTCAGCCAGAGAGAGGCGTGAAGGCGGCCCGGCTTTTCCTAGTCGGCCAGGAGCATAGCCGGCCTCCAGAAGCCGGCGACTCCCTTCCTCGAAGCAGGAGCCCCATTAAGGAGACAAGACGAGGTGAGGCTACAGTGATAGCCCCCGATGCGGATCACTGTAGCCACGCTTACCTCGACAAAGCCCTCATCATCAGAGGTGCGGCTACAGTAAGCAGCCGCCGACAAGACCCTAGGCGGTGGGGCCGGCCTGTCGACCAAGTAGCCGGCAGCCGGCGGGACCCAGCAGCCGGCGGGACCCAGCAGCCGGCGGAGAAGCCGGCGAGCGTAGACACTGACGGCTGGGACCAGATCCCAGTCGGATTACCATTGTACCCCCAGGGGGTAGGCCTATATAAACCCCCCGGAGCACCCATGCAAAGGGTTCGCACCTCTGCATGTTTGGCTTCCAAGCATAACACACACACACACACACACACACACACACACCATAGATAGAGAGAAGCAAGAGCTAGCCTTGTTCTTCTTCTCCCTTGATCCCAACAGCTCTAGGAGCGATTGTAGCTACCCTTTATCGATCTAGTGATCATGCGGAGACCCCGCAGAGCAGGACTAGGGGTGTTATCTCCTCGGAGAGCCCCGAACCTGGGTAAGATTCGCCGGCGTGCATGTCTTCGCCTCATCCCGTTTCCAGGCACCGGCGACGTTTTATTGGCTCCCACAATGATAAGCCATCCTTTGGCATATGTCGCACCAACCACCCGACACCGAGGGTGGCAGTCGACCTGGTTTTACTGCAAAGACCAGCCGACTCCAGGACAGTCGACTGGACTTCCTCCCTTTTCTATGGCTCGCGTGGAGAAGCCCTCTGCCTTGAAAGTGACCCCGGGGGAGAAGGCGGAGGTGAAGGTGCTGGTTGAGCGAGTGGTCTACCTCATTCGTGAGGGCGTGACCGGCATGGATCTGCTGGAAGTCTTCCTCAGACGACGTATTCAACCGCTTCAGGCCCGTGACCATCCGATGTGGATGTATTCAGGCATTGAAGATTCCACTCGGGTGCATCCAGAAGAAGTCGACGAGGATACGGTGGAGAAGTGGTTGAGGGGTATCACCGGCAACAAAGATAACCCTAGGGGGGCCAGGAGACTCCCTCCACTCGACCACTCCTATGAACCAGACAAGGTCCAACTCTGAATTGCCGAGTGTTATCTTGATTTATCATGCAACTGTTCGTGGTCCACCGACTGACTTTATCTTGCTTGTTTCCTTCTAGGCTCTTACTTAGATGTATTCGATGCCCAACAGAGAGCAGGAGCAGCACCCAGAATGGGAGGCAAGCGGAGGTGAAAGCGGCGAGTGGCATTCTGACGGTGAAGGGGACGAGGAGAGCGATGACCAGAGTGATGAAGAAGAAGTTGACTCCCCCCCCCCCCCCCCGGCAGGGAAAGGCGATCCAAGCTGACCCACGATCCCGCAAGCACCCGCGACAAGGCAACCGTTCTGACTGGGCAGTCGTCAAAGTGTCCTCGGACGTCTTCTCCGGCGCCGACTGAAAAGGCTCCGAAACAATCCAAGGTCGTACCGCAGAAGACCCGAAAGGCGCTGCCCCGAATCAAAATCGACATCCCAGTTGTCTCTGCGTAAGTGTCTTGTCTTCAGTTTTACCCAGAATTCTGTGTTGTCTATTTTTCCTTGTTTGACCGATCGAATCTTGGAACTAGCAGTGCCGCTACCTCTGGGACCTCTGCTTACAAAAACGAGGATGAGGACATGGAAGATGCGGTCACCTCCAACCCACGTATAATCTTTGCGATCTTGACTTTGCTTTGTCGATTGAACTGCGATATAACCAATCGAAGATGATCTTTTGGCGACTGATCATTTTACAGCTCTTCTCAACGTCATTGACCTCCCCGAGGACGATGAGGACGAGCCACAAAGGCCCTTGGGGAGAAGAAACAGGAAAACGTCTACTGGCAAGACGCCTCAGTCGACGCCGGTGGCGGAACCGGTAGTTCAGGACGCCGGCGATGCCAATCGGACTTCAGTCTCCTTCGCCATACCGCTGTCGAGTGCTCAGCCTTCGGCGTCAGCCGCACAGACTCCCACCGATCCACCATCACTTTTTACTGCACATCACGTCCCAGAGGACCAGGTGGGCGCTGCCAAAGAGGCTATACGCCAGGCGGGCATTATGATGGAGAAGATGAAAATGGTGCGGGAAGCCAGCCAAGCTGCTTATGATGCCGGTTCCGCTCTCCAGAGCAACGTCCAGGTTAGCAGATTGTCGACTGACTCTTTTGGTTTGTTCTGTTAGGATATGGTACCTGAAAACTTTCTTTTCAAAGAATTTTTTCATCTGTCTATGCTTCGCATCTGTACACCCACTGGGTGTTTTGATTTGCCACTGAGCAAACTCGCACTTTGAGCTGACCATGTTGTTGTCGATTGAATCTTTGAATCAGTGGGGGCACGCTGAGTGCACCCACTGGGTGTAGTCCCCGAGACCATAGTTGACTGCGGGCAGTCGACTGTGGTCTGAGAATCAGAATTTTCCACTCGGTCTGAACGGACCATGTCGAGTGGAATCTGAACTAGTGGGGGCATGCTAAGTGCACCCACTGGGCGTAATCCCCGAGACCGTGGTCGACTGCGGGCAGTCGATTGCGGTCTTAGATCTCTTTTTTTACACTCAACCTGGATGTACCTCGTTGAGTGGTATCTGAACCAGTGGGGACACGCTAAGTGCACCCACTGGGTGTAGTCCCTGAGAACGTGGTTAACTGCGGGCAGTCGACTACGGTCTGAAAACAACTTGAATTTATCGAACTATTGTTCTGAAGTAACTGATCTTTCCATCTGTCGATTGACTGACCCTTGATTACAGAAATCTTGTGAACTCGGAGTTTGTTTTGCTGAATTGGAGAAAGAACAGATTCAGCTCAATCTCGATCTGGAACTGGCCAAGACAAATCTGCAGAAGGCCAAGGATGAAGCTGCTGGTAAGAGAACAAATCTCGCCAGCTGACTCGTCTCTGTGCTAGATCTTATTTTACTTTTTCTGAACCGAATGTTGTTTCTTTTCAGAGAAAATGAATCAAGCTTTGGCGAAGAAGGACCAAGATCTTGCGGCCGCACAGAAAGCAGCTGACGAGAAAACTGCACTTGCCGAACAGAAGCTAGCTTCAGTCGGCAAATTGGAGGAAGAAAACACCAGGCTGAAAACTGCTCTTGATGAAGCCAATAAGGAAGCGACCCGCCTGAAGAAGGACAAGAACAATCTGAACGAGAAGATGGAAGGCATTGCTCGCAGGAGGGACGACTTGGAGAATTATCTGGGAGGTCGTGCCAAGAAGCTGTTCGTCATGCTTGAAGGTATTCTCTTTGACCCGACTGACTCATTACTGTCGACTCGACATTCAACCACTGACCCATCTTTGAATTGTACGTGCAGAATTTTGCCGGAACTTCGAAGAAGAAACTGGGTGAGTTGAGACAAGCTTGGACCCCATCCATTCTCCAGTTAAAGACGAGGCTCCCATGAATGTACTCCGATTGGAATCTCATGTTGCGGGTGTTGTTGATTACCTTGCTCGACTGAAGGTCGCAATGTCGCGGATCGACACAGCACTTTGGCCAGGGGCAGCGCTCCAGAATGACCTCGAGTCTCTGATGACTCGACTTAATGAGATTCCTGGTCAAGTGCAAGAATGGAAGAAATCTTCTGCCCGGTGCGGCGCTGATGTGGCTCTATCTTTGGTTCGTGTCCACTGCAAGGAAGCGCGAGAAGAGAAGCTGGCAGCGATCAAGGTTGCCAACACCAAGAAGCATGACTTCCAATCCTTCATGGAGACCTTCATTGTTGCCGCCACTCGGATCGCCGACGGAATTGACCTGGACGAATTCGTCGAGCCTGCCAGCCCTCCTCCTGCGGAGTGGACAAACTTTTATGCTCCACCTTAAATTTGCCTCGGGAAGCCGAGTGATTTTTGTAACAGTTAAACTCCTTTGGGCTTGATGCCCGAGTACTTTAATCCGCGGTCGGAACTTTAGGATTTATCTGGATTTGGTTTATCTCCAAATATGCTTGCGCTTGCCTTCGAGTGGAATTTATTCTTCACTCAGAACATTTTTGTACTTGAGATGCAACTCTGGGGAGGAGGTTCCAGCCGACCTGCACCTCGTTGTCCTTGTGGATCGGGATGGAGCGCACGTTGTACTTGTGGCGTAGCTCCACAGGAGAAGGTTGCAGTCGACCTGCACCTCGTCATCCTTGCGGATCGGGATGGAGCGCACATTGTACTTGTGGCGCAGCTCCGTAGGAGAAGGTTGCAGTCGACCTGCACCTCGTCATCCTTGTGGATCGGGATGTAGCGCACGTTGTACTTGTGGCGCAGCTCCGCAGGAGAAGGTTGCAGTCGACCTGCACCTCGCCGTCCTTGCGGATCGGGATGGAGCGCACGTTGTACTTGCGGCGCAGCTCCGCAGGAGAAGGTTGCAGTCGACCCGCTCCTCGTCGTCCTTGCGGATATGGGCGTGTTCTAAACATAGGCGAGTACTGGACTGCAGCTAAGCCCCCGAGTGGGAGGGTTGCTCTCCACTCGGTAGGATTTTTTAAACTTAGGCGAGTACTGGACTGCAGCTAAGCCCCCGAGTGGGAGGGTTGCTCTCCACTCGGTAGGATTTTTTAAACTTAGGCGAGTACTGCACTGCAGCTAAGCCCCCGAGTGGGAGGGTTGCTCTCCACTCGGTAGGATTTTTTAAACTTAGGCGAGTACTGGACTGCAGCTAAGCCCCCGAGTGGGAGGGTTGCTCTCCACTCGGTAGGATTTTTTAAACTTAGGCGAGTACTGGACTGCAGCTAAGCCCCCGAGTGGGAGGGTTGCTCTCCACTTGGTAGGATTTTTTAAACTTAGGCGAGTACTGGACTGCAGCTAAGCCCCCGAGTGGGAGGGTTGCTCTCCACTCGGTAGGATTTTTAAACTTAGGCGAGTACTGGACTGCAGCTAAGCCCCCGAGTGGGACGGTTGCTCACCACTCGGTAGGATTCTTTAAACTTAGGCGAGTATTGTACTGCAGCTAACCCCCGAGTGGGAGGGTTGCTCTCCACTCGGTAGGATTTTTTAAACTTCGGCGAGTACTGGACTGCAGCTAAGCCCCCGAGTGAGAGGCTTGCTCACCACTCGGTAGGATTTTTTAAACTTAGGCGAGTACTGGACTGCAGCTAAGCCCCCGAGTGAGAGGCTTGCTCAGCACTCGGTAGGATTTTTTAAATTAGGTGAGTACTGGACTGCAGCTAAGCCCCTGAGTGAGAGGCTTGCTCACCACTCGATAGGATTTTTTAAACTTAGGCGAGTACTGGACTGCAGCTACGCCCTCGAGTGAGAGGCTTGCTCACCACTCGGTAGGATTTTTTAAACTTAGGCGAGTACTGGACTGCAGCTAAGCCCCCGAGTGAGAGGCTTGCTCACCACTCGGTAGGATTTTTTAAACTTAGGCTTGTACTGGACTGCAACTAAGCCCCCGAGTGAGAGGCTTGCTCAGCACTTGGTAGGATTTTTTAAACTTAGGCGAAACGGATTCGCGGCTAAGCCCCCGAGTGAAAGGCTTGCTCACCACTCGGTAGGATTTTTAAAACTTAGGCGAGTACTGGACTGCAGCTATGCCCCCGAGTGAGAGTCTTGCTCACCACTCGGTAGGATTTTTTAAACTTAGGCGAGTACTGGACTGCAGCTAAGCCCCCGAGTGAGACGGTTGCTCACCACTCTGTAGGATTTTCTAAAACTTAGGCGAAACGTATTCGCAGCTAAGCCACCCACTGGGGGATTTCAGACACAAATATAAGCAACGGTAATCTTTTTAGAAGACTGTAAAACTCTTGTCTTTGACAAACAAACTACTAAGGTACTTCTTATGACAACTCAACAGAATGAGCGCTTAAGTATAAAAGGGGCGGAGCAGCTCCGCATTCCAAGCCCGTGGCTCGTCTTTCTGATGTTCGACATTGTAAAGATGGTATGCCCCATTGTGGAGAACTCTGGTGACGATGAAGGGACCTTCCCAAGCAGGGGCGAGCTTGTGTGGTTTCTGCTGCTCCACTCGAAGAACCAAGTCTCCCTCTTGAAACGCTATGTTTCTAGCGTGGAATCGACGCAAGTCTTGCTGATAAATGGTCGGCCGGATTAGGGCCATCTCTCTTTCTTCTTCTAGGAGATCAACTGCGTCTTGCCCGGGCCTGTTCTGCCTCGTCTTCAGAGAAAAGCTTGACTCGGGGGGCATTGTGCAGCAAGTCACTCGGTAGAACAGCTTCAGCTCCATAGACCAAGAAGAATGGAGTTCGGCCAGTCGACCGATTCCCCAAAGAATTGATGGAAGTTCATCGACCCAGGAGCCTGCTGCATGCTTGAGATCACGCATCAATCGGGGTTTCAGTCCTTTGAGAATCAAACCATTTGCTCTTTCCGCTTGTCCATTCGACTGGGGGTGGGCGACTGAAGCATAGTCGACTCGAGTGCCTTGGGAAGCACAGAAGGCTCTGAACTCATCAGAATCGAAGTTCGACCCGTTGTCAGTGATGATGTTGTGGGGAACCCCGTATCTGAATGTCAACTCTCTGATGAAGCTGACGGCAGTACTGGCTTCAAGATTCTTGATAGGCTTGGCTTCAATCCATTTGGTAAACTTGTCGACTGCTACAAGCACATGAGTGAAGCTGCTCCTACCAGTCCTCAGGGGTCCAACCATATCTAACCCCCAAACAGCAAAGGGCCAGACGAGTGGAATGGTCTTCAGGGCTGATGCAGGCTTGTGGGACATGTTGGAGTAGAACTAGCAGCCTTCACATTTGTCGACTATATCTTTCACCATTTCGTTTGCCCGTGGCCAATAAAATCCCGCTCGGTATGTTTTGGCCACAATGCTCCGAGAGGACACATGGTGGCCACAGGTCCCCGAGTGGATGTTGTTGAGGATCACTCGACCTTCTTCTGGTGTTATGCATTTCTGGCTGACTCCATTTACACTTTCCCTGAACAGCTGTCCTTTTATCACAGTAAAGGCTTTGGATCGACGGACGATCTGTCGAGCATCCTCTTCATCCTCTGGGAGTTCCCTCCTAAGGATATACGCAATGTATGGCACTGTCCAGTCGGGAGTGATGACTAAACCCTCCATGATCAAGTCGACCACGGCTGGGACTTCGACTTCAGTCGGATCTGTGGCGCTCTTAGGCTATGGGGGCTCTTCAGTGAAAGGATCTTCTTGAACTGAAGGTGTATGAATGTGTTCCAAAAACACATTGCTGGGAATGGCTTCCCTCTTGGAATCTATCTTTGCCAAATCATCAACTGCTTGATTTTTCAGTTGGGGTATATGATGGAGCTCTAACCCCTCAAACTTCTTTTCCAACTTCCTCACTGCATTACAGTAACCAGTCATACCTAGGCTTCTGACGTCCCACTCCTTCATCACTTGATTGATTACCGAATCTGAGTCGCCGTAGACCATGACGTGACGGACGCCGAGTGAAATGGCCATACGTAACCCATATAAGAGTGCTTCATATTCAGCTTCGTTATTGGAGGAATCAAAGTGAATCTGGAGAACATATCTGAGCTTGTCTCCTCGGGGGGATACCAGTACCACCCCAGCGCCGGAACCATTTCGCATCTTGGAGCCATCAAAGAACATGGTCCAGTGCTCCGAGTGGACTTGAGTCGGCAGTTGCTGTTCGATCCACACGGCAAGGAAATCTGCTATTGCTTGCGACTTGATAGCTTTCTTTGCCTCAAACTTGATATCCAAGGGAAGGAGTTCAATCGCCCACTTTGCCACTCGACCAGTTGCATCTTTGTTGTTCAGAATCTCTGATAATGGAGCGCCGCTGACGACTGTAATGGAGTGGTCAGAGAAATAGTGTGCAACCTTCTTCGTGGTCATGTAAATCCCATAAACAAGCTTCTGATAATGTGGATATGTTTGCTTTGATGGAATCAGAACTTCAGAAACATAATATACTAGGCGCTGAACTTTATAGGCTTTTCCTTCTTCTTCCCGCTCGACCGTAAGTACTGTAATGACAACTTGTCTAGTGGCTGCAATGTAAAGCAGTAAAGGCTCTTTGCTGATTGGGGAAGCAAGCACCGGCTGGGTGGAAAGCAGGGCTTTGAGCTCTACAAACGCTGCATCAGCTTCAGGAGTCCACTCGAACTTATCAGACTTCTTCATCAATCGGTAAAGAGGCAAAGCCTTTTCACAGAGGCGAGAAATGAATCGACTTAAAGCGGCCAAACAACCAGTAAGCTTCTGGACATCATGCACACGCACAGGGCGTTTCATCCGGAGTATAGCACCAACTTTCTCGGGGTTGGCGTCGATCCCTCGTTCGGAAACGAGGAAACCGAGTAATTTTCCGCCAGGAACTCCGAATGTGCACTTTGATGGATTAAGCTTGATATCATACCTTCTGAGGTTGGCAAAAGTTTCAGCAAGGTCAGCCAGCAGGTCGGAACCCTTACGTGACTTGACCACAATGTCATCCATGTATGCTTCCACATTCCGACTTATTTGAGTGAGCAAACACTTCTGAATCATCCTCATGAATGTGGCTCCGGCGTTCTTCAGGCCGAATGGCATGGTGACATAACAGAAGCACCTGAATGGAGTGATGAAAGCTGTTTTTATCTCATCGGGTCCATACAGTCGGATCTGATGATACCCGGAATAGGCGTCCAAAAAGGACAAGCGCTCACACCCCGCGGTCGAGTCGACTATCTGGTCGATGCGGGGGAGAGGAAAATGATCTTTCGGGCAGGCCCGATTGATATGCTTGAAGTCAATGCACATGCGAAGTGAGTCGTCCTTCTTGGGGACCATGACAACATTGGCGATCCACTCGGAGTGGTAAATCTCTCGGATGAACTCAGCTGCCAGGAGCCGAGCCAC
Organism: Aegilops tauschii subsp. strangulata; assembly: GCF_002575655.3. NCBI lineage: Eukaryota > Viridiplantae > Streptophyta > Magnoliopsida > Poales > Poaceae > Aegilops > Aegilops tauschii. The sequence continues at coordinate 141,503,404 of NC_053037.3, forward strand.
CTCTTCACCAATTGCTTTTCTCTTCTGTACGGCGGACCATCGAAGATGTTCCTTGACTGGTTTCACTTTTGGGTCGACTCGCAAACGATGCTCAGCCAGCCCCCTGGGAACATTCGGCATGTCAGAAGGTTTCCATGCAAAGATGTCCCAGTTCTCACGGAGGAACTGGATGAGCGCTTCTTCCTATTTGGAGTCGAGTGTCGTTGAAATGTGAGTCGGAGCAGCATTGGGATCGGTCGGGTGAATATGATTCGGCTTCGTTTCACCAGATGACTGAAATGCAGAGTCTGTGGTAGGCTTCTTGGCTCGCAGCAAATCACTCGGATTTGCATTTTTCCGATACTCTTGCAATTCTACTACTGCCGTTTGTGCATCGGTGATTTTTTAGCCCTTCTGGAAGCACTCTTCTGCCTTCTGCCGATTGCCAGTGATAGTGATCACTCCTCTGGGACCAGGCATCTTCAATTTGAGGTACACGTAACATGGTCGAGCCATAAAACGTGCATAAGCAGGCCTTCCCAGAATAGCATGATAAGCACTCTGGAAATCCATGACTTCAAACATCAACTTTTCCTTGCGGTAATTCTTGGAATCACCGAAAACCACATCGAGGGCGATCTGGCCGAGTGATTCAGCCTTCTTGCCAGGTATAACCCCATGGAAACTCATATTGCTTTCACTTAGTTTGGACATCGGAATGCCCATCCCTTTCAAGGTTTCAGCATAAAGTATATTCAGGCCACTGCCACCATCCATCAACACCTTAGTCAGCCGAGTGCCTTCAACAACCGGATCGACCACCAACGCTTGCCTCCCAGGGGTGGCTATACGCGTTGGGTGATCAGAATAGTCGAATGTAATTGCAGTCTGAGACCATTTCAAATAACTGGGTGTCGCCCGAGCGACCATGTTCACTTCTCTGTTAATGACTTTTAGTCGAATTTTGCTCTCGACATCAGCAAAAATCATCAGAGTGGAATTGACTTTGGGGAAACCCTCATCATCGTCGTCCTTATCCTCACCCTTGTCCGAGTCCTTTTCCTTCTCCTTGGGCTGTTTCTCTCGGAACTGCTGGATCAGGAGCTGATGTCTACTACGCAACCTTCTCCTTGTAGACGTTGTTGGGCCTCCAAGTGCAGAGGTTTGTAGGACAGTAGCAAATTTCCCTCAAGTGGATGACCTAAGGTTTATCAATCCATGGGAGGCGTAGGATGTAGATGGTCTCTCTCAAGCAACCCTGCAACCAAATAACAAAGAGTCTCTTGTGTCCCCAACACACCCAATACAATGGTAAATTGTATAGGTGCACTAGTTCGGCGAAGAGATAGTGATACAAGTGCAATATGGATGGTAGATATAGGTTTTTGTAATCTGAAAATATAAAAACAGCAAGGTAACTAATGATAAAAGTGAGCACAAACGGTATTGCAATGCTAGGAAACAAGGCATAGGGTTCATACTTTCACTAGTGCAAGTTCTCTCTGAAGGAAATATGCCCTAGAGGCAATAATAAAGTTATTATTTATTTCCTTATATCATGATAAATGTTTATTATTCATGCTAGAATTGTATTAACCGAAAACATAATACTTGCGTGAATACATAGACAAACAGAGTGTCACTAGTATGCCTCTACTTGACTAGCTCGTTGATCAAAGATGGTTATGTTTCCTAGCCATGGACATGAGTTGTCATTTGATTAATGGGATCACATCATTAGGAGAATGATGTGATTGACTTGACCCATTCCGTTAGCTTAGCACTCGATCGTTTAGGATGTTGCTATTGCTTTCTTCATGACTTCTACATGTTCCTATGACTATGAGATTATGCAACTCCCATTTACCGGAGGAACACTTTGTGTGCTACAAATGTCACAACGTAACTGGGTGATTATAAAGGTGCTCTACAGGTGTCTCCGAAGGTACTTGTTGGGTTGGCGTATTTCGAGATTAGGATTTCTCACCCCGATTGTCGGAGAGGTATCTCTAGGCCCTCTCAGTAATGCACATCACTTAAGCCTTGCAAGCATTGCAACTAATGAGTTAGTTGTGGGATGATGTATTACGGAACGAGTAAAGAGACTTGCCGGTAACGAGATTGAACTAGGTATTGAGATACCGACGATCGAATCTCGGGCAAGTAACATACCGATGACAAAGGGAACAACGTATGTTGTTATGCGGTCTGACCGATAAAGATCTTCGTAGAATATGTGGGAGCCAATGTGAGCATCCAGGTTCCGCTATTGGTTATTGACCGGAGACATGTCTCGGTCATGTCTACATAGTTCTCGAACCCGTAGGGTCCGCGCGCTTAACGTTTCGATGACAGTTATATTATGAGTTTATATGTTTTGATGTACCGAAGGTTGTTCGGAGTCCCGGATGTGATCACGGACATGATGAGGAGTCTCGAAATGGTCGAGACATGAAGATTGATATATTGGATGACTATATTCGGACACCGGAATGGTTCCGGGGGTTATCGGATATATACCGGAGTACCGGGGGGTTACCGGAACCCCCCCGGAGGCTATTGGGCCTCATGGGCCCAATTGGTGGAAGAGGAGAGGAGGCCAAGGGGCAGCCGCGCGCCCCTCCCCCCCCCAAGTCCGAATTGGACAAGGAGGGGGGGCGGCGCCCCCCTTTCCTTTCCCCCTCTTTCCTTCCCTCTCCTCTCCTAGTCCAACAAGGAAGGGAGGGAGTCCTACTCTCGGTGGGAGTAGGACTCCTCCTGGCGCGCCTCCTCCTGGCCGGCCGCACCTCCCCCCTTGCTCCTTTATATACAGGTGCAGGGGGCACCCTAGAGACACAACAATTGATCGCTTGATCTTTTAGCCGTGTGTGGTGCCCCCCTCCACCATAGTCCACCTCGATAATACTGTAGCGGTGCTTAGGCGAAGCCCTGCGTCGGTAGAACATCATCATCGTCACCACGCCGTCATGCTGACAAAACTCTCCCTCACACTCGGCTGGATCGGAGTTCGAGGGACGTCATCGGGCTGAACGTGTGCTGAACTCGGAGGTGCCGTGCGTTCGGTACTTGATCGGTCAGATCGTGAAGACATACGACTACATCAACCGCGTTGTGCTAACGCTTCCGCTTTCGGTCTACGAGGGTACGTGGACAACACTCTCCCCTCTCGTTGCTACGCATCACCATGATCTTGCGTGTGCGTAGGAATTTTTTTGAAATTACTACGTTCCCCAACAGTGGCATCCGAGCCTGGTTTTATGTGTTGATGTTATATGCACGAGTAGAACACAAGTGAGTTGTGGGCGATATAAGTCATACTGCTTACCAGCATGTCATACTTTGGTTCGGCGGTATTGTTGGATGAAGCGGCCCAGACCGACATTACGCGTACGCTTACGCGAGACTGGTTCTACCGACGTGCTTTGCACATAGGTGGGTGGCGGGTGTCAGTTTCTCCAACTTTAGTTGAACCGAGTGTGGCTACGCCCGGTCCATGCGAAGGTTAAAACAACACCAAATTGACACACTATCGTTGTGGTTTTGATGCGTAGGTAAGAACGGTTCTTTCTAAGCCCGTAGCAGCCACGTAAAATTTGCAACAACAAAGTAGAGGACGTCTAACTTGTTTTTGCAGGGCATGTTGTGATGTGATATGGTCAAGACATGATGCTAAATTTTATTGTATGAGATGATCATGTTTTGTAACCGAGTTATCGGCAACTGGCAGGAGCCATATGGTTGTCACTTTATTGTATGCAATGCAATCACCCTGTAATGCTTTACATTATCTCTAAGCGATAGCGATAGTCGTAGAAGCATAAGATTGGCGAGACGACAACAATGCTACGATGAAGATCAAGGTGTCGCGCCGGTGACGATGGTGATCATGACAGTGCTTCGGAGATGGAGATCACAAGCACAAGATGATGGTGGTCGTATCCCTTGCGCACTTGTGCAGCTTGTCAAAAGTTCTGGTCTTGAGGCCCCGCAGCACTTCTGCATTCACTCTCTCAGCCTGGCCGTTACTTCTGGGATGAGCAACAGAAGCAAAACAAACCTTGCTGTCGAGATCCTGAATGTACCGCATGAAGGTGCGGCTTGTGAACTGTGTGCCGTTGTCGGTGATGACCCTATTGGGCACACAAAAACGTCAGACTAGCCCCTTTAAGAACTTGACGGCTGACTGTGCCGTCACCTTCCTCACCGGCTCCACTTCCAGCCACTTTGTGAACTTGTCGATTGCGACGTACAAGTACTCAAAGCCCCCGACAGCATGGGGAAAGGGCCCCAGTATATCGAGCCCACAGACCGAAAATGGCCAGGAAAGAGGGACGGTCTTAAGAGCTTGAGCCGGTTGATAGAGCTTCTTTGAATGGAACTGGCTCGCTTCACACTTGGTTACTAGTGCCGTCGCATCCTAGAGGGCGGTGGGCCAGAAGAAACCTTGCCAGAATGCCTTGCCAGCAAGGGCTCTCGACCCTATGTGGGAGCCACACATACCTCCATGTATATCTGCCAACAGCCTCAGTCCATCTTCCTGAGGAATGCACTTCCACTTCACGTTGTTCGGTCTCCTTCTGTATAGGGTATCATCCACAAACTGGTACATGCTGGACTGATGGGCTACTTTCTCTGCTTCTTCCTACTCCTTGGGGAGCTCTCCTATTTGGAGGAAACGGACGGTGGACTGCGCCCATGCCGGAGCCTGGGGCTCGATGGCAAGGACTAAAGGCACATCTCCGGCCGTAAGGGCAGCTGCCTCTATGGCCAGGGCTTGAGGCCCTGCCGGGGGTTGCTGCTCTCCGACAGGCTTGGGACACCTGGCAACGTCCTTGCCGGTGGCTCCTGGGAGCTCAGCGGGAAAGTACTTGCTGGGGGCCGCCTTCCTTCATTTGCTCTATCCTACTAATGGTTCAACGGATGGCTGAGTTAATTGAAGCACAAAGGTACCTGGTTCCACAGGCAACTTGAGGCAGCACGTTTTGACATTTCGTTAGCAATGCCGTTCTCCGCTCGGGGAACATGCTCTGCTTGCACTACTAGGAAAAGGCTAATTAGTGGCGCACCTGTTTTGGCCATTAATGGCGCACTATAGGTGCGCCACTATTACCACACCACTAGTAACAAATACTAATGGCGCACCTCTGGTGCGCCATTAGTATTGCAGGTAACAGTGGCGCACCTTGTAGTGCGCCATTACTATTGCTACAGGTGCGCCACTGGTAACTTTTTTTTTGAAATTTTTTGTTTTTTTTCTGAATTTTGAAGGCGGGAAAATAGTAGTGGCGCACCGTCTAACCCCCACCGTGCGCCATTGCTATTTTTGAATTTTGAATTTGGATCTGGATCGCAATTTTTTTGCCCTTTTTTTTGCTCGTTTTTTTGCACGATATTTTTTCAACTTTTGTTCTCGTTTTTGGATCTTGTATGTTCTTTTGCCGGAGAGGAGTTCGCTGGAGAGGAGGGTCGAGGTCACAGGAGAGAAGGAGGAGGAGGTCACCAGAGAGGAGCTCGCCTACATCGCCGGAGAGGAGGAGGAGGTCGCCGGAGAGGAGGAGGAGGTCGCCGGAGAGGAGTTCACCAGAGAGGAGGGAGGAGAAACCGTGAGGGGAGGGGAGGAGAGGAGGGAGGAGGAGCTCACCGGAGAGGAGGGAGGAGGAGATCATCGGAGAGGAGGGAGGAGGAGATCACCGGAGAGGAGGGAGGAGGAGATCACCGGAGAGGAGGGAGGAGGAGATCACCGGAGAGGAGGGAGGAGAAACCGTGAGGGGAGGGGAGGAGAGGAGGGAGGAGGAGGTCTCCGGAGAGGAGGAGGAGGAGGAGGTCGTCGGAGAGGAGGAGGGGAGTATGGTGGAGGAGAGGAGGGGAGATGGAGTGGAGGAGAGGAGGAGATGGAGTGGAGGAGAGGTGGAGTGGAGGAGAACAATGAAGAGCTAAGGAGGAGAGGACCCCGCCCAGCTATATATACGGCATAGTAATGGAGCACCGTGGGCAGGTGCACCATTACTAACTTTTTTATTTTTTATTTATTTTGAATTTTGAAGGCAGGAAGATAGTAATGGCGCACCGTGGGCAGGTGCGCCATTACTAACTTCTTTTATTTTTTGATTTATTTTGAATTTTGAAGGCGGGAAGATACTAATGGCGCACCATGGGCAGGTGCGCCATTACTAATTTTTATTTTATTTTTTTGATATAGTTTGAATTTTGAAGGCGGGAAGATAGTAATGGCGCACCATGGGCAGGTGCGCCATTACTCAGTTTGATTTTTTTGAATTTTTTGAATTTTTTTTGCCTCTCCAGATCTTGAAAGCCCCGTAACTTTTTCTGTTAGGTTTTTGGGGATTTTGAAAATGTTCAACGGGGTTCCCCCGGTTGAAAACAGATGTAACTTTTCGAGTAGATGATTTTTTTCATATAAAAAACTTTTTCATCGGAGTTCGTATGCAAAAGTTATGCCCATTTTACAAATTCTCGAGAGATTTTGCAAAAAAGTCGAAAATTCGTGTTTGTAAATTTTGCTAACAACTAGACCACATATCACATGGGAATCTTTTTTTTTGACATTTCTATCATTTTCTTTTATTTTTTTGAAACTGAAAAGGCGGTCCACGGGGGGGGGGGGGTGCATTTGGTGCATTTGGTGTAAATGTTAGTAGTGGTGCACCAGGGGACAGTGCGCCATTACTAGTTAAAACTAGTAATGGCGCACTATCCCCTGGTGCGCCATTACTAGTTTTGAAAAAAAAAGTAAAAAAAAATTTGTTAGTAGTGGCGCA